>NC_089533.1:28184206-28495456 GCF_963924715.1 Thunnus thynnus
AGTGTGTGTCTGTGTGTGCGTGTGTGTGTGTGCAGGGCTCTACATGTCAAAAGATTTGCTTTGCTCTTCAGTGTCATGCCAATAATTGTTCTATTTCAAAAAAATGATCACACTCAAGCAAATGTAAGAATTCCAATTTTCTTGTATAAACATTTGAATAAGGTTGTATTAGGTTGAAAATATCTGAGGTGATGTACTGAAAAACTTCCCTATTTTTTTTAGAAAGTGATACAGTATTTCCACAGACTCTGCTTAAGGATGTAATGTTGCTGTACAAGTCACATTAATGACAACCTGTGATTCAACAAATCCAATTGACTCATATTCAGTACTTGGATATATGACATGTAAACTGTATTTTTAGCTGAGCTTGTAATAGTAATATTTTTTCCTGCATATTACTCCATACAATTAACAGTGTGAGTACTGAAGTTAGTACTGAAATGGCACCGCACACAATTGTGTGTGGAGATACTGTAGCTTTTGTTGCTGCAGTATGTGTGGCATGTATGAAAATAGAGTAACTGTGGCTGTGTATACCGCTGTACACATGTTCCATGGGATTTAAGCTGTATTTTGACTCTCTGTACTCTGAAGCCCTGTTCTACCAGTCAAAGCCAACATGCCCATCAGTATGTCAGTGCGCTTATGTTAAAGAAAATAAAATTCTCTATGGAAGATTTGTACAGTATGTAAATCTGATGATTTGCCCAAATTTAATAAATGAGATCAAGAAATAGCAAAGTTCAGATTATTGTGCTTGTGTGAGTTTGTTAGTGACATCAAGTTAAATGTGGAGGGCCGTATCAGAGATTTTAAAGCCATTCCTACAAAGAGTTTCCATTTTTTAGGGGTCTTTGTGCTTTCCAAGCAACCACTGCTTTTCACCATGCTATGGAATCAACTTTATCAGGTGTCAGATGTTTTAGAGCGCTCTATCAAATACTAGGCTTAGATACACAAGACATCAACAAGATGGAGAAATTCTACAGGTGTTAAAGTCCCCCTCCACTCAAAAATGAGTTAACTGTTTGATCTTCACAGTGCAGAATGATGTACTGCATGTACATCAACCTCACCAGATGGTAGCTGATCTTCAACATAAGGCAGGTGCCAAGTAACAAAAAAACCCCAAAATATAATTTGCTATTAGCAAGAACAGGTCTCTTTCACGGTGTCTGGTTTATTCAGTAAACCAACTTTAATGGAAGAGACCATTTGACAAAATTTGTGATTTTTGTTACTTTACATCTGCTTCTTGATCCTATACCGTTTGTTCTTCACTGCAGAATGATGCACTGCATGTACAGTTTGTTTTCACATTCATCTGCTGGAGGAGGAAAGTTTCTCTATGCTCACGTTAAATCTCAGTTTACTCCTATGAGTACAGTGCCAGAAGTGTGATGTTAAAACTTGAAGCCTCTAGTGTACAAACACTGAGAATGGACTTGAAATGAACACTTGCACTCATAGATGCTTTAAATGAGGGAGAAGGAATACAGTAATTGTGCTTTTCGCATTCTTTTAACTAGTTATTTGAACTTTTGTGTGGAAAAAAAAATACATAAAATATTCAAAGCAGTACTGTAAGTGGTGAACTGGCTTTGAGGCACTGACGTTACTGCTTCACTGATCTCTCAATGACTACATACAAGTTTCGAAGGCAGCTCATGATAATGACATTACAACACCTAATCTGTATCAGAGTTGGGTATGTTATAACACACCATCTCTCTCAACAGTTGGATTAATGGACGGGTCCATACTGTTACAAATGTGTCTTAAAACAAGTCAGGAACCCATATGAACATTGAAACATGTTTATCTTGCTGTAATCATTCCTTCTGTTCATACTGACCATTAGAAGATCCCTTCATAATGCACTTGCAACTTGTAAGTGATGGGGGACAAAATCCACAGTCCTCCTTCTGTGCAAAAATGTATTTAAAAGTTTATCTGAAGCTAATATGAAGCTTCAGCGTCCAAATGAGTCAAATCAAGTAGATATCTTTCAACATTACAGTCTTTTTGTTACTATACTTCCACCACAGCTCAACAGGGAAACACTGTCTGAGGAAACACAAAGAGGGAATTTGATGCTAAAAAGACTGTAAATGTGTCAGATATCCACTTGATATGACTAACTCAGACTGCTGAAGCCTCATATAAGCTTCACATCAACTTTTAAATGCATTTTTGCACTAAATGACTGTGTGGACACACTGTGGATTTTGGCCTCCATCACTGACATTGAAAGCGCATTTGAAGGGGATCTTTTAATAGCCAGAAAAATTGTGAACCTGTCCTTTAATTCTCAAGTAAAGTGAATTAAATCACACAAGAGGCATTTCTCCAAAGACAAAATTATATTTACTATACATATTTTTTTTTACAAAGTTTCTGCAAAGGCAAATAAAAAGTCTTGAGCATTAAAGGGTTATTTGGCCATGCCAGACAGCCAGCTGAGTTTGAATAAAGAGGGAGCGCTTGTATCTTCGTCCTGATCTGCGAGCTGTCTGAACAGGCTGCCTGGCCGGAAGCTGTCACTGTCTGCTGTGGAGGATGGATGAGCCTGCTGGAGGAAGGACACAATATCATGTCTGATGAGGTTTTGGTAGATTGTTCCATTGGTCATCTCAATTGTTAAGTGATGAGAAAATACAACACCATGGTAGATCCAGGACCATCATACCATGTATCACAGTCCTGGATGGCCATCTCCTAGAATCTGGACATTTCAGTCACTCAAGGACTCACAAAATTAATTACAGAAGAATATTGAAAATACAACCTCACCAGATGGTAATCTTCGAAATCAGGCAGATGCCAAGTAACAAAAAAAAACCTCAAAACATAATTAGCTCTGAACAAGAACAGGCCTCTTTTACAGTGTCTGGTTTATTCAGTTAAATTAACGTTATTGGAAGAGACCATTTGACCAAATTTGTGATTTTTGTTTCTTTACATTTGCCTGATATCATTGTTTTCTACCTTAAAAGAAAGTTTTATGAGCTGTTGAGTGATTAAGAAGTCTGGGTTCCAGGAGATGACCATCAGGAGTGACAGTCTTGGATCAGGGCTTGGTAGATCCCTGGCTCTGATGCTCCATGCTAACACTTCAGTATTTCATATAGCATTAACTCAAGCTGTTAGTCTCTAGAGCAGGATGTTCAATAACGGCTACAGAAAAGGCTATCGCATTAGCATGCAACATGTTTCATTGGAGTTAACCCTTAGCATTATGTCAATGTAAAGAAAATGAGGACGTTCATTGTTTCCAAGCAGAGACATAGTAGTGGAGCTAACAGACTTTATACAGTTTTATACTGTGAGCGTTAATATGGATCACCTGAGCCAATGATTCACAGGAAACCTGGATTATTCTGGTGTCTACGGACTCATCTCTGAACACTCTGACAATTTTGGATAGTGAAATATTTGGAAGCTTGCCATCTTGCCCAGAGTCAGAATAAACAGACATCAGTTTTATCTCTGTGTACCCAGCCCAGAGATGGGACATCAGGCAGACTTTGCTAGTCTAGCTCAGCCCAAAGTGACTTCTGACTGTTGGTAAGACAGCAAACAAGACTATTTTCCAAAATGTCAAGAGTGTTTCTTTAAAGGGGAAGCTTAAAATGTGATATTCTAACTAAAATCTGGTGTATTCCTTCAAGTTGTAAAGAAGTCTACTTGCTCATTTCGGACAAATCCCAGTTTGAGCTGCATAGAAATAAACGTATTTTTCTTTTGTTTTTTCCTGCTGACTTTAACTCAAGATTTAGTGGTAATGAGTGAATCTCAAGATGGGATTGGTCCTCACATACAGGTAAGAATGCCCCAGGCTCACACACACTACTGTCCTATTAAATTCTCCAATCAATAGTCTGATCCTGAGCTACTTTACGAGCCCAAGCAGAGTGTGGGAGATTAGTTACCACAGCAGAACAACATTCCTTAGTTTCAACCCATCCAAACTCAAGAATCATTTCATTAATTAATAATGCAATATCACACTGCAAATGCACCAAAGGTAAACTGCAGCACCACTGACAATACATCCAAACACTCACTCACACACACACACAAATATAAACCCACACTGATGAACTTGCCTGGGTTTCTCGCACTCAAAAACGCTGGGAAGGCAGAGGATGCAACAGACAACATTTACCCAGGGTGGAACAAAACAATCGAACATAGCAGAGAAATGAAGACATACTGTGGTTGTCAACATATGAAACAACACTGAAATGTCCTGCAGCTTCCGCTGCTAAATCTCTGCTCTGTTACTCACCGGCTGGTGAGGAGCATCGGAGCCTCTGCTGGCTGACTTGGATTTACGCACATTTGACATACTGAGAGGCAGCAGCCCGAACCTGCAGGGGACAGAATCATGGTGGGGGTTAGGTTGATACGGTTTCCCAAATTATGACATTTGATTCATATAGATATCCTACTGATATGGACTTATGGATGGATTTTAACAAGGCAATTGAACTTCTTTTTGGTGGAAAAACTGTATCAGACACAAATTATTATTCAAAGCAGAGTATTTTTTTAAAACATGTCTGAAGAGGAACTTTAAGAATCAGAATTGTCACCATATTATTAGAGGTCTTCACAGGTCCAAGAGACCAACCCAACTGCCTTAAATTAATCTGAAAAGGACCTGAGGAAAGTCAGAACTAGCCAGATATAGTCTCAAGTGATGATTAGACCAGATCCAACTTGCTGTTGACCCAAACAGTGAGACCAACAGATCTGGCAGCAGTATGATGCTTCACCAATGGACCTTATGGATTTTTTTCACAGCAGACATTTTGACTTGTTAAAACAGGAAAAGCACAGGTGGAGCAACTAAAATCAACAATGGCTCTGTTACATTAAGTGTTCCAGTAAGCAATTCCAGTGAACCAACATGCACTCTAGCAGGAACCTGGGACTGGCTAATCTAAATGGAATGCAGTTATTTATATCAGTTGTTTACTTATTTATCTCTATTCCATCTTTTAGCAAAGAGCAATGTAGAAAACATTCAGGTTGCATTAGCATTCTTCTCATTTTTAGTCAGCGCTTCACATGTAATCAGTAGCAATGTATACCAGTTGTAGCTGATGGACATTAATTCTGAAATGACTGTTGTGAAATTAATGAGTTTTCTGCAAGTTGTGTCTGTGCTCTGCCAAATATCATTTGTGAAGGAAAGGAAACATCACTCTGTAAACTAACATGAAACTTAGTGTTTCATTTATCATTGATTCATTTATTATCCACTTTTTATTTGTTTCTTTATTACCATATGCCTTTGTTGCTATGTAAAACATATATAATATGCCTCAGATGAAGGTCATGTGTGGTCATGAGATTCATAGCCTGAGGGAGTCTCCAAGGGGCACCGGATCTAGTGCTTCCAATTTCCTGTATTTCCATAAAAGGAAATACCAGTGTTGAACTCTGACCCTTGTTAGAATTAAGAGCTTTTTGTATGCAGGTGTTTTCTATAGGTTGACTGTCTTATGTAAGCAACAGGGAGCCAATCCTTAAAGGGGACCTATAATGCTTTTCCTTACTGTCAGTCATATATATAATGTTACAGTGTTGGATGTTCATATTAAATGTGGTAAAAGTGTTAAATAATGAGGTAAACGTATGTAGAAGTAATTCCTGTGAGCAAAAAGCACCAGCTTCGGACTGCTCTGAACACTCGGTTTCCAATGGTCAGCTGGTAGCGGATTTCTTTATATGGTCATCTGCTTTATGCACAGCGTTCACTGCTCTGCTCTGCTAACATAATGGCATTTTTCCATTGTTTTGGGGGTAGTTACACCAAGCCATGACTCCATTACACAGCACAGCAAAGTAAAAGAAGTAGTTTACCTGTTGGAGCTGTGCTGTTGGAGCTGTGCTGGTCATCTGCAGCTCTTCATCAGACATCATCATCACTGTGGCTGTTTCTGCTTGTACTATTCCTCTCTGCATTATTTCTGATCGATTAACGGATCTGCTAAACAAATATCTCCATATATTGCTGACCGGTTTTTAGCGCTGCTTACAAAGCTCTGCTAATTCAGTGAGAAACATGTTTCATTTCCTGTAAATTCTCCACAAAAAAGTCTCCCTATATTTAGTAATTTAAAAGTTTTTAATATAAAGCAGTAAAGCAGGAAATATTGGATTTTCATTGCAGTAAATTAACATGACTCTGATATGGCTGCCCCTCAGAAGGATTCCGGAGAGAACAGAACAGAGTGGGCTCATCAGGAAGGGGGCCTTAAAGAGACAGGAGCTAAGACTGCCTGTTAGAGCGAGAGGCTGAACTGAGGAGCTGCATAAAGGGCCAGTATAAGATAAATAAGAAGTTTTTTGAACTGTGACTCATGCAAAGCTACTCTAGTGGAGTCTCAGAATAAAAATATAGAGCTGAAAATGAACTTTAAGTCTTCTTTGTTCTGCTGAAAACTATAAAAAACTGCTGTACCCTTCCCTCCTTTGAGACAAATTCTCCTGACTTCTGTGTTGGAGGGCAATGTCTCTATATATTGTCACAATATATTAATCAACTACATCAGTGTTTTGGGTGTTATTTCATGTTTATGTTGAGGGTTTGCAGGCAATTTCCACGACAAAACCACTCTAAAACTGTGAGTGGACTGTGTGTTTTTGTAGTTCAACAACACCTACAGGGTGGGGACTCTCCTGTAGAGCAGTGATGTACCCCCACAGCCCTATCAGATGAGCTTAAGTACCCGTACGTTCATCAACACCACTAAAACGTGCTTATGAATGTTTCTTATGTAGCACCATTGATGACCTAAAAGTGGATACTGTTACAATATATTTTCACATAACCAACATACAACCATTTATCTGTTACTTTTACCTAACCATTTTAACCTTTTATCTGTTACTTTTAGCTATTGCAACGTTTTTTCCGTTACTTTTAGCCAATCATTATTATTATTATTATTATTATTATTATTATTTAAATTAATTAATTAGCTTTCCATGTACCCTTTAGCAACTGCAGAAGTACCTCTGGTTGGGAATCACTGCTGTAGAGAAATTATCTAGCTGACTATGTCATGTCAATTTCAACAGAATCTTCCAATTAAACTTTAATATATGATATCGGTTTTATATGCTTATCAAAGTAATAGTTCTGACCTCCAGGAACTCCAGGATTTGGAGCAAGCAGCTTGTGAAAGATAAGGCGTCTGCTCAGTGATGTTGTGGTTTGATGTTTGTGGTTTGTGTTGTGATTTTATTGTGAGTTATCACAGTTATACAGAGTACTTTTGAATCACTATGAACTAATGTTGACCTCTGACCTGATCTGGCTGCTGGTCAGCGGCAGGATGTTGTAAGGCTCCTGGGAGTTCACACTGCTGCTCCTTGAGGCAAACTGCTTCTCTGAGCCTGTCAGCAGCCCCAGCAGCACCTGAAACACAACGTTACATCGTCTGTCAACAATGTTACCCAACAGAGTGACCCCATAAAGTGCTCTGATGTTACATGAGAACAATATGGGACAACAGCGACATCATCTGCTCATTGTAACCTCTCATCTCAGGCCTGATGTGAATAGTGGTTCTATACATTTAGCAATAATGTTTTCATATTCATTAAGCTAGTACACTGTCTTTCTCTTTGTTGTGTGTGTAGATGGTAAGTGGCTGAAAGTACCGATGTCCTCTGGGACAGGCGGTTGAGGTTGGCGTTCAGCGGCGGGGTGAACACGTCCAGGTCAAAGGGGTCGATGTAGCTCTCCAGCCAATCACAGACCTCATGGATCCTGAAAGACACACAGTTCAATGTTTACAGCTTTCAGAAAGACTTTTAATGCTGCCGGGAGTAAAGAGAAATTCAACAACCAAAATATAGAAACAAAGCTGGAATAAAACAAACAAATATCTAACGAAAAGTGGTGGAACTCAACTAAAATACAACTACAAATCACATATGCTCTTCTAAACTAACCATTTACATCATCACATCATTGAAAAAATGTCCTTGTTTGCTGAAAGTTTATTCAGGTTTGGTTTACTGACAACATAGCTATTCAATTCAATGCTTTTAGTCCTCCAACTATCATGAACTTCTATTAAACTACTTCAGGAAACCACGCATGCTATTATTAAATTCTGGGAAGTGAGTATTTCCAGGGAATTCTAGCTAAAATCTGCTTGAGAAAAATATCTGCAAGAGCCTGAGATTTTCAGCATGTGTGTATTTGTGTACTGAAGACCATGATTCATACTGAAAGAAAGACGCCTTCTCTAAACCTCTTTAGCAACCACAATGTCTAACCCTGAAATGCCTTTATTACTGTTACATGACTGAATCAACTTTTCAGCTGCAGGTATTTCTTCCACTTACTTTTCATGGTTCAGATGAGAGAACAAAATTCTTTAAAACACGTCTGAACGAAGCAGAGTGTAAAGAGAAGCACCGAGTACAAAAGATTGCACTAACATTACAACTAAACATCCACAACAATGCTCCTGTAGGTCAGATGAACCCGCTAGGAGGCCCTGGGGAAATAATAAGCTGCTGCTTTTGTCTACACTGGAATTGTGTGGTCATTTGATCAAAAACACATTAATTTAGAAATACAACATATAAGCAAAAACAAAAATAACGAGGGTCTAAAAAGTAGATTATGATACTTCAAGACAGGACCTCAAGATTAGCTAATTGAGCATAAGGCCCTTATGTATGTTACAGTAATATTGTGCTTTAGTGGTGCAAAATCCCAAACATTTTTTAATTAAATTAGCACAAACCAGCTGAGACTAAGTAAAGTACTGTCTACTTTCTGGAAAAAAGGCCACTTATTAGCCATTTAAACATGTAACCCTGTTTGTAACTCTCTTTACATGTGAGCATGTGCAATGCAAGACAGAGAAAGTCTCACTGTGACTGCAAAGTGGCAGGATGAAAGGAGAGATCATTACAAATAGCAACTGAGACCCAATCTGGGACCCGAATCAGACCTGGATCCCAATAATACTCCAATCCAATAGAGTCTGGTTTTACTACCACAGGTCTCAGGTCTTTGTCAATATGTTAAATACTTGAGAGGATCGAAATGGATCTGAGCATGCTCACTATCAGCTCTGATCACCCCGTACATCACAGTCACAGCAGGAGAAAATATTTGAGGAAATCAGTAGCCTATAAAAAGTAAATGCTTTTAAATAACAATTTTAGAAATTTTAATTGACAGATATTAAAGTTGTTAGAAAATG
Source organism: Thunnus thynnus (assembly GCF_963924715.1). Classification (NCBI taxonomy): domain Eukaryota; kingdom Metazoa; phylum Chordata; class Actinopteri; order Scombriformes; family Scombridae; genus Thunnus; species Thunnus thynnus. The sequence goes on from NC_089533.1 coordinate 28,193,455, forward strand.
AAAACCTTCTGTCTGTCCCCCAGTTGGCTATAGAATGTTTTATTGTTGCTGCAGGAGGTGAAAAAAGGAATTCTAGAGATTAGTCTTTAAAGCATATCATGTAAATATTTTTGGGATTAGTCTCTACGACTTCACATTCATTCTTAGAGCATTATTATTATGTTGCTGCTCTTTTCCACTGCTGCTGCTTGTTGATTAATCATCCTGCTGCTGCCAGTGCTGGTGTTCTCTCTCACCACATTTAGGATCGGCTCTAATTATCCTCGGGTCTGTTAGAACTGGGTTGGAATGTGCTTCCACAGGTCATTTTGGACGTTGTGTGTTGCACTTTGACGTGAAACATTCAACATTCTTGGAGCAGTTCCCTGCTTTGCCTGGTTGGTAATCTAGCCTTGGCAATGACGCCCCAGATTGGCTGCATGCAACAAATTTGCAATGGGGGGCATTACCTGGGGTCTTGGTGGGATCGGGAGCTCTTGCCTTCCTCCATTTTGCTGCCCAGTGTAGTGTTGAGGTAACGAAGGTCAAACAACAACTGCAAGGCTCTGTTCTGAGTCATGGGGAATACACCCTCCTGCAGGATGGAAGGACACACAAAAACACAAAGCAGAGACATTCATGAAGCTAGTAGGGAACCACCACTTCCCTCTCTCATCCTCTTTTTACTCCCTCCTCCCACTCCTTACTCTTCCTCCTGCCTTCCCTTCAGACATCCATTTTCTGATCTCTTGCCTCCTCTTCTTCTGCTCCTTTCTTTTTCTGTGCATTTTCCTTATCCTTTGACCTTCTCTCAACACTTTAGTCCCTCTCCCTATTCTTCCATTTCATCCAAACCTGCAGATGTCCCTAAAGCTGAACTGTGTTTCTTTGCAAACCCCCCCAAAATTGAAAAAAAATATGAAGAGAACATCTGCCAACCAAAAGCTCCAGAAAAGCTACTAATGGATGTTTAAGTGAGATTATTTTTTCCCACATCAAAAATTAACTTCAAGGGTAACAAAATCATGAAAACATCCCTTGTCCTCAACATGGTGCGTGTGTGTCAGTTACCTTGCTGCGGGCCTGCTGTGTGAGGCTGTGGTAGTGTTGCAGGGCCTGAGCCAGACAGGTCTGCAGCAGCTCCTGCAGGGTGGGCCGGGGCAGAGCATGGCCTCCTACCCTGTTCACCTCCACACACAGCTGGAACAGCAGCGACTGGACAAACCATGACGGCTGCAGAAGGCACAAAGTTTCACATCAGATTTCTGAATGCATTTAGAAATCTCTGAGCTTTCTGATTGGCATTTTTGAGCGGCTGACCTGGACAGGAAGACGGATTTTGGATGTGATGCTGCTCCCGGACTCAGCCTCCTCTTGGATCTCCAGATCCTCCCAGTTTGTTGCTGTTGTTAGGATGTCACCGGCAGACTCAGCATGAAGAGCTGTGCCAAACTTAACCAGCAGCACCTGGCACAACACAACACAGTGTTACTAGCCAGGTCTTGGAACAATTCATCACGATTTAAAGCCACAATCATTGATTTTTTTGCCACTTGGGGGCAGCAGAACAAACACAACATTGACATGTTATCACCTTATAAAGTTGATATGGTTAATGTGTTGCGAAGAGCAGCAGCACATTTACACATCCAACAGACACAGAGCAACATTCATTTGGAGTTATGTTTGTGTTCACCTGATGAATGTAAGTCCAACATTGACTCTCCCTTTAGCTCTGGTTTGGTCTCCAGCAACTCCTGAGAAAATAACTCTTTAGCTGCTTAATGCTCCATTATGTTAACCAGCTAGTTGCTAATTTCTCTAACAGTGGGATTATCAGAGCTTCTTCACTGAAAACAGCTGGCTGCTGGAAACAAGGAGTTGAATTTTTGGTCTGTACGACCAAAACTATGAGCTAAAAATGCTCAAATGCTCTTCCTCAAGTGAGACATTACAGTCATTACACAATTCCCTAGAAGCATTAAAGTCACATGACAACAGCTGAGCCATGTCCCATTACTAAATAAAGGCTGTGTAATGTTAAGAGCTCTAAAAACAGGTAGTTGGACTGAGCAAAGATGATCTTGTTAAATATAATGCTAATGATGCTCTGTATCTGCTCAACATGTAAACAAGTAATTGTTTGTTTGCAATGACTATTCAATTAATTGATCAGTTGTCAACTGTTAAATTAATCACTAACTATTTTGATAATCAATTAATCGTTTTGAGTCATTTTTTAAAGAAAAAAAATGTCTAAATTCTCTGATTCCAGCTTCTTAAATGTGAATATTTTCTGGTTTCTTTAGTCCTCTGTCATACTAAACTGAACACCCTTTGGTTATTGACTGGCAAAGAGAAAAGGAGGATAACCACCATTAAATGATGAAGTGATGTTTGAACCTATGTGGACAGTAAGAGGCTTATCTGGGGTTCATTCAGGTCTTGTCTCTTGCAAACCTCAAACAATTCTACAAAATAATTTGAGCTCAAATGTCCACTTGCTAGCTTTTTGGAGCTCTCAACCACATCTCAATGGTCTTTGGCGTTGGATGATCCTTTACTGTGAGATGTAGTTAAGTGTTCCACAAAGTTAGTGAGTGGGCTTTTGAGGTACCCCATGCTAACTCTGCCAATCAGGATTCTACACTCCTCCACACATAACAGACTTCATACTAAATGCAGCAAATAAAATAAGCCATCACAAATATACGTCTACATTTCTGACAGTGTCTGACTTTGGAGAGGGCGGAGCTCCAGATGCGGTAGGCCTCCATGCTGCAGTTGAGAAGCTCCTCCTTCAGACCTGCCCACTTGGCCTGCACCGGGCTGATCTCTGCAGCGGCCCTGGCTTTGCCCAGCTTCTTTCCCTGTCTGGGGGTCCCCTTGGCCGTGGCCTCGCACCCCATCTGTTTCCCCAGGATGCAATGCTTCAGGTTGGGACAGAGTTCACCCATGGACTGGCACAGTCTGGCCATGAAAAGGACCGAACTGAGGCAGGCAGGGCTGGGGTCTGGCGGGGCTGCAGCCAGTTCAGAGCGGATGGAGGACAGGATGTGGCGAACACAGGCCAGGCAGCCTTCACGTAAAGCCTCCTCCACTGCCGGTGAGTCTGTGAAGCGGTTGAACGAGGATGCCGACGAACCCTCGGTAGGTCCAGAGGATGACAGTGTGACAGAGATGGAGTCAGACCCTGAGAGTGAAGGACAAACAAATCAATACTCAGTGTAAAATGACACACACTCATGTACATTTACTGAGGAGATGGCTGTAACTATTTGGCTGTAAAATGTCACTAAACACAAACTAACAGGTGAGGCAGATGGGAGTGTCATTAGTTTTGCACTTGAGTCAGAAACAGAAGTATTAGACAAATTGAAATTTTGACCAGCTGATGGCGCCAGAGGAAAAGTAAACAGTGATCAAAATTCATCCTGTGAAAAACATGAATGTCTGAACCAAATATTTTGGTAATCCATCTAGTAGTTGTCAAAATATTTTACTCTGAGCCAAAAAGGTCAACCCGCTGGTAACAGTAGAGGGGAAATCCCGGGAAGTCATTAGGATACATCATTTTGGAAGCCATGAATACTAACCCATCCAGTATATGTTGAAATCTTTTACTGGACAAGTGAAAACTATGCCCCACCAGTGATACTAGATAAATAGTCTGGTCAAATCAACAGAGTTGTTAGGATTCATCCTCTAAAGACCCTGAATATCTGTGTCAAATTTCATGATAAGAGTTATTGAAATAGTTGAAATAGTTGTTGAAAGTTTTCACTCAAACTACAGAGACTATGGACATCTGTACAACATTTTATGGCAATCCATGCAATAGTTTTTTAGACATTACACTGTGGACCAAAGTGGTGGACTGACCAACCAGCTGACTAATAATGCCCTACCTGAACACTGCTAGCTAGCATTGTTTTTTACTCAGCATTTGGTGGGACTTAAGTATGAAGATGTGGGTCAGTCAGCAGGCCACCGCACCTGCCAACATGTCCATCACTTTAGGTCAGGTCCCCTCACGATTCTTAATTATTTTGGTGACCTCCTGACCGTTGTCCAGAACCACTTTCAAGTCAAAATTACCTGTAAAACAACACTTTGGTCCATGACAAAATGTGTTGAAAACCAACAGCTGGTTTTCTGTGAATATTATAAGAGATAATCATGGTTCCCAAAGGATGAATTGACATATAATTTAACTACATTCACATTTGTCATCCTCAGAAGATAAACCTGTTTCATTTTGGAAACTACATGAACATTCCTCGAACACTACCTTTAGGCCAAAATGTCAGTTTTGCACAGAAGATACAGACAGGTGACAAATTAAAGGAAAAACCAGCACAGATCTGAATGCTTGACCCCTACAGAGAGGAGATCCGGTGGCTCTGTTATGCTTTGGGGGGCATTTTGCTGTCCACTTGGAGGAACACCTTTCTTCAATATATTCCCTCATTTGGTATTTTGATGATGGTGGCAGCTGATAACCTCTGCAAATCTGGTAACTGGTGTTGGGACATTGGGGACTTGACTACTTCAGGGAGACTGGTTGAGACTGACAACCACTTTCCATCAGGCAGTCTATTTTAACATTGCATTAGCTTAAGCAGACTAGCAAACATCGCCCCTACCAGTATCCTGAGAGGGAAGGTAGTGCTGCAGGTCATCAAGCCTGGCCTTCAGCTTGGCGTCCATGGAGGAGCAGAAGTTCTGAACGCAGGGTGTCAGGGCCTGGGTCTTCATGGCCAGACCACTCCTCTGCTGCTGCTGCCCCCGTTGGGTAACACTGACCCACCCTGCATCGCTCAGCAGGTCCCCTGAAGACTCTGACCACAAGAAGGAGGCCACATCTACTTCGTACTGGGCGCCACGGCCAGAGCCAGGGTTGATACTTGAAGAAGTATGGATGGTCTGGCCCTCCAGATCCCTCACAGCCGAGGTGAGGAGCTGGACGGAGCTCGTCGAGATGGCTTCAGTTTCATCTTTGGTGATGGCCTTTTGGAATGGAAGGAAGGAATCATTGAAATATAACAATATGCACAATTTTTACTGCATAAGAAGGCAGGCCTGTGAGTACGGTGAGAGTGAACATGACCCAGAATTTCAAGGAGGCATGAACACGTACAAATATGCCAATGGAATGACCTGATCAGATGCTTAAAGATGCAGACTTAATTTTCTGTTACACCAAGATCATGAAAATTGGAGCACACTAACCTGCAGGCGCTGAAGGAAGAGCTGCTGCAGGAAGTCATCCCAGACAGCCAGGGGGCGCTCCAGCAGCCGCTGGCACACAGTGTTCCAGTGCTGACTGATGGAGTCTGTGGACAGGAGGTCCCACACAGCGTCCCTAATGGCCGCCAATCCCTTCAGGCTCTTCACATAGACCAGAAGGCTGCCAACCCCACGACAGATGTCCTCCTTACAGCTGGAAGCAGAGGACACATTAGGAAGGCACTGATTAGCTATCAACAGTAATGTCATCAGTGATAGTTTTGATGATTGTTAAAGGGTTTAAGTCATTTTTTGAAAATCCAAACATACAAAACATTTTTAGAATTCTGCTTCAATCAATAAAGTTGATATAGTGTAAATTGGAAAAAAGCCAAATAACAATCAATTCATTCATTCAAACAAGTAAAGATGGGTCAGTTCAACAACAGTCGTATCATACATACTCTGCTATGCTTCCCTCACTTTTTTCTTTTTTAAAGAAATATTGTTTTAGTCACTATTTCACTAACTACTTTGTCATTTTTTCCAATTGATCTCAATCTACCATGAATAAAACTTGTCACTTCCTGCAGATTTACACATTAAAAGCCTAAAAGCAAAAGGATCATGCCCAGTGAGCCACACTTAATGTGAAACATCTATGCAAGAAGTGTTGCGTCCCATTAGTGACTGTTTAACAGTGATCGAAGAGGTGATTTGAATTAATTAGGGAATTAAAACAGTAATTCTGTCAGGGAAAAGAAGCTCAGAGCAGCAAAGTGCTCAGTAAGACATGTTCTGATAAAAATGAGTGATGTAGAATGTACATTGGGTAAATATGAAGGCGGTTTTGAGATTGTATTAACTGGGGAACAGGGGAGATTAGGAGTAAAGGCCTGCTTCTGTCTGCTGTTGATGTAAATAAAGGCCACTATATGAGAATGTAGGTAATTAGAAAGCAAAGTTGCATGAACGTGCCTACAATCAGGCTATACACTGAAAGTGAAATTCCATTCACACTTCCATTCACAACAATTCACACCACCAGCACCAGCAGGAATGGGAATCTGACTCTGATTCTGCTTTTTGCTCTTAATAAACAAACAAACTGGAAACAGGGCAAATATTAAAAAGATGAGAAGTGTCCTGACTGGCTGCAGCTTACGTATTGATCCACTGCTGCAGGGTGTCCCGGAGCTGCTCTCTCTGGATTGGCTTAGCCAGGGTGCGAAGGGCGGGCTGGAACTCAGTGATGGAGGGAGGCAGGTACTTGAACCAGCTGCCTGTACTCGTCTCTTCCTGTAACACCCTCCTGCTGCCTTTAGCTGAGGAGAGAAACGTGATTGATAGAGAATAGATTATGTCAGAAGCCTGATGTACGTTTTTTCTTACTTTACTCTTCATGCATTTTAAGGCAAAGTATATTTAAAATATCTAAGCCTGATGTTAGATTCACACCTACAATTTGAGAAGTATGTTAAAATGGTGAGCAAGGTTGCAAAAGCAAACTTACACACATTTAGATTAATTGGAGACTGTTTACCACATTCTGTTGCAAATAGTTTGTTGCACTCCTTTTCACATTTAAATGATTTTGTTACTTCCTGGTCACAAGCAACATCTAAAACAATCGAGCCATTATGATGATTTATAAACAAGCAATTCAAATTCTGGACAGGAAACCAATACGATTGCACCAATGCCATGTTCTGAAGAAATGAAATATGTTAAGTTTTGATATTAAATTTGCTAACCTTAAACTCATCTATAAAAGCCTAAATAACCAGGTATTATCAGACTTTTATGGTATGTTTGCTTGTGAGTTGTTTGTGTTTTGTGCCGCTTTGTTTGTGCTTTGCTGTTGAGTTTTGTGTTGTAATTTATGTATTAGTGAGTTTTCTTTGTTGTGCTAAAATGTGTGTGTATGTATTGTTGAGTCTTGTGCAGTTTCATATGTATTTTATTGTTGAGTTTTAGGTATTTTAAAAGCCCATCGGGGGAAAGGCATTGCAAACTAGCTTAGGCTATAAATGCTGTGGTATGTGGCATAAGTTCATGCTATATACTTGTCCCTATACAAATAAACATTACATAAAATTAAAAAATATCTCTTATCTCTAAGGAAATAACTAAAACATTTCCTGACTTTCAGGACATCATAGCTGTTCACCTGCAGGTGTGGTGGAGGTGACGTTCTCCAAGATAGAGAAGAGCATGCCACAGCTCAGGGCTCCCTCCCCTGGCCTGGGGCCTCCCTCTGGGGGCAGGTAGAAGACAGCGTAGGCCTGGAACAGAGTGGTCACCAGCAGCTCCACCAGGCTGCACACCTGGGCCTTGATCCCAGCACCTGGACAAAAATATACATGTTCACGAACTGGTACACTGTTTTTTCTTTACTCGGACATTTTGCCAAATAATAGTAATAATGCATACAACACTTGCTGCTCTACTTCACAGTCAAAGCCTCCAAGCTACATGACTTGCCTCATGACTTCAGGGAATACACACTCTGATATTAAAATGCATACATGTTGGCAGATGTTACAAATAGTATGATACCGTGCTGTGGCTGGTTGAGCAGCTGATGGATGGAGGCCTTCCGGGCCAACAAGAAGTCAGCCAGGGCCTGGCGTGGTGAGCTGCCCTCCAGCAGCATGGTGGACACCAGGGCCTCAGCGATGGCCTGGTCTGACACTGCCCGGCCCCGCAGCAGAGACCTGCTGTCCAGCAGAATGGTGGACCTGGGAAAGAATAGGCTGCTTACTGATCTATGATTTTACTTTTAATAACTGGATCTAGTTTGGTCTACTGCATATAGATCCATGACTAATTCTTTCAGTTATAAAATAGGAATTTCACTTGGTGACAGTGTGTCTCCCAAATGACACAAGTGGGAAAAAAACATCCAGTACCTGAAGTGTCCGGTGGTGGCTACCTGCCGGACAAGGATGGGGAAACGTGCTAGGACAGGGCTGTAGTGGCCCCCTGTAGCAGCTTCCAGCTGCAGCAGACTGTGCAGGTGGCAGCACAGCAGATAGAGCTGGGTGGCCTGGAGGTACTGGGACGCCTCCATGGCGCTCCAGATGCGCTCTGGGATCTCCAAGAGGAGCTTGATCTGGGAGGCCATAGTGTAGAACTTCTCCTGCCACTGCCTTTGGCTCTACAATTGGATAACAAAGGCACAGTACATCTTTAAACATATTCATTTTAATTTGGGAGAGACGTGCTATGATATAAGGACTATGAATAAAAACACAGGACTTGCTGCATTCCATTCTGTTCTTTGTGGACCTATGCCCCCAAATTTCATTCAAAAATATAATTTTGTGTTCCCTTGCATGTCAGCAAAAATACACAGCTAGCAGGTAAATTTGGCACATAAGTGATGCACCAGCACCACTTACTTGAATAAAATTTCACATTTCAGATGTGTCTCAGGCTGCTCGTTACCGCCCTCCCCCGTGTGTTTTGGATGCAAGAGGTGTGGGAAATGAACGCTGGACCAATTCTAAAAGTTGGGATTTGTTTTACACACATGCTCTGTGCAGCAATGTTTCCACGCCGAATTTACCAGTGATTCGCTCTGAGTCGCATTAAGTGTCAAGTAATGTTGTAATGGGCGTGTAAGTTGGCACATCCTTTATACAATCATGAATTGCCTGATTTTTAAATGAAGTTCAGTGTTCTTTCTCTCTGTACAACAGCAGACATTAAGACATATAGGTGAGCTGTTCACCTCCTGTCCGCAGCTGCTCACACTGGCTTTGCCTTGTTTCAGGCTGTGGCAGTACTGGTGCATGTCCTGGATGGACTGCACGACGCTCTCCGAGCACTGCCTCATCTCTCCGATGGTGTCTGCGGCGTCGATCAGGTCCCGGTAGCGCTCCCCTACCATCTGCCTCAGCTCCTCCTTCTTCTGTTCGATCTCCCCGCGGACTTTGCGTTCGATCTGGCGGATCTCTTCGGTGTTGTAGCGCTCGAAGAGAACCGCCGGGTCCTTGATCTCCGACACCCGGAGAGACAGCGCAGGATCCTCGGCCATCGCACCTCCAAAACAACTTCAGCTGCAGGAACTCCAACCCGGAAGACCGGGAGAAGTACACTTCCGGTATCCACGTAAGCAAAAATATGACGACGACAGAATACGATGTGTTTATTGGTTATCAAAGCTATCTGTTGAGGTAACATTTCCGAGCGGGTTTGGTGCCGCCCACCATCACTGCTGAGCCAATCAATTCATTCCAAAACGAAAATAATCAGAATAAGATTAACGAGATTATTATTATTATTATTATTATTATTATTATTATTATTATTATTATTATTATACAATTTAAACGTGAATGTGTACAATTATATTGTACACATTCACGTTTTGTAATTATATTGTGAAATTGAACTTGTGTCAATTTCTTATCAGTTTATATATTACAAGTTCAACATTTTATAAACCTGCTGAACACTGATTTTTCTAGTCCTCACATGCTTCCCCCTCTCTTCATGTCTCTTCATGTCATTTTCAGATGACATTTTCATTTTTCATATCACAATAAAGCGTTTCGCTGCATTTTCTTGAGGTGATACAAGTAAAAAAATAAATCCCAAATAAGTGACAAAACCCCACACATACACAATCTAATCCAAACTGAATCACTGTCATGTGGTGTCCCACAAGGCTCCATACTTGGTTATTCATTTATTTCATTTATTTATTTATTTCAGTTTGTATCTGCTTCCCCTCGGACATATTGTTCATCATTTCAACAACATTTTATTTTGGAATTCCTGACAAACAGACCCCAGATGGTTCAGATTGGTGGTCATACCTCCTCCACTCTAGTGCTCAACACCTGAGCCCCCCAGGGTTGTGTGCTCAGTCCCCTCCTATTCACACACTGTACACCCATGACTGCAACCCCTGACATAGAGAGAACTCTGTTGTGAAGTTTGTGGATGACACCACCATCATCGGCTGAATTTCAAACAATGATGAGAGTTCATATTGGGAGGAAATCAACAATCTTGCAGAATGGTGCACAGAGAACAACCTACTGCTCAATGTCAACAAAACCAAAGAGCTGATTGTTGATTTTAGAAAAAAGGAGGCAAAGACACACAGCCCTGTCTACATCAGTGGAGCCGAGGTGGAGCAGGTGAACAGTTTTAAGTTCTTGGGTATCAGCATCACAGAGAACCTGTCATGGACATCACACATCTCCACCCTAGTAAAAAAAAAAAGCTTGGAAATGATTGTACGTCTTAAGGAAACTGAAGAAGGCCCGTCCCAAGTTCTTGTTAACTTTTACAAAGGAAAAATAGAAAGCATCCTGACTGGAAACATCAGAAACTGGCATGGGATGTGCACCAAGACAGGAAAACTCTGCAACGGGTGATTAAAACCGCCCAGAACATCATCGGTACCCATCTACCGAGCATCAGTGACATTGGTAAGGTGAGGAGCCTGCATAGAGCCCAAAGGATACTAAAAGACAATGCCCACCCCAACCACAGCCTGTTCACCCTGCTGCCATCTGGCAAGAGATACAGAAGTATCCGCTGTCGTAGCGCCAGACTACAGAGCAGCTTCTTTCCTCAGGCTGTGAGGCTCCTCAATTCATCCTCTGCACTCCAATATAAAAAGTAGTTTTATTTTAATGACTTGTTATTTATTAATCCATTTATATAATTTCTGTGTTTGTGAGTAGCATTAAGGGACTACAAACTACATTTTATTATACAATCTTGTGTTGTAAAAGGATAATAAATGAATACATGAAATGAAATGAATGAATGAATGAATGAACATGTCCTACTATAGTTACACCTACAGTATGTATCGTTTAGCCCTGAAAATCTGGGAAGACTGGATGTCCTCTAACTTCCTGCAGTTGAAAAATAAATATTCTGAAGCCCTGAGGTTATGATAACAGTATCACCCCACCTTGGACCACTGTTAAAACATACAACCAGAAATGTAGGAGTTGTTTTTGAGCCAAACCTGAGCTTATTGAAATATTGCCAAAGTTAAACTAATGCTCCAAAAACAGCCTCTCACCTGACTAGTGGAATTCCCTTTTTACCTGTCTGAATATTATGCCTACAAGAATAGATGTAGGATTTGTTTTTTGTCATTGAGGTCAGTCAAATAACATGATTCAAAGTGCTCAAAATTATTAGACAATATGTCAAAATAAAAAGTCTACATTTTGACTGATTTAATTCTGACTTAATTCATTTGACAACATACTATATTGCAATTTCATCTTAAGTACAAAAATATGAAATAGTATACCATCAGTAGCTATTTCTATTTTTATGATGACACATTTTTCATCTTTTTTTCCTCTTTTCGTGGCCGAAATGAACTTTCATACAAAGTTTCATGAAAACATGACATTACAGACATTCGGACTCCTGCGTCCTTTCCATCAGTCTGCATTCATTTTATGATAACTGAGCTGAAAATCAAATAACAATACCAGAGGACTGTTTGTTTTTAACGAGGAAACGAGGCACACAGAGTCCAATCAGTGAGTCAGCGTCAGCAGGTGAGTCAAGAGACTCTTCTCATTTCTCTACTCTGCGCCTCCTTGTCCCCTCTCTCCTCTGTCCTCCTCCCTGTGACCCAGAAATCCATTTCATTGTGTCACGTTTAAGGATGTCTCAATTCCCAAAATGCATCTGGAGGACAGAGGAGCGAGGAGAGAGGAGGCTTGTTGGAGGAGCTACGCGCAAGGATACACAGGTGTTTCATTTGCGGAAGTCTTGCGGAAGTGTGTGTGTTAATTAAAATATAACAGTGTATGACATCCGTACATTCTTATCACATTATGCCACTTTTTTATTTGAATTAAAAGTAAATATATAAGTTGTCATGAACACTTTTATGCTCATATGACAGAGATCATAAAATACAGTGATAGGCTGTAACAAAACAACGGACAGGTGATGCAGCTGTGACGCACGTCATATTTAATTGACATGACAGCTCTGAAGCAAGGATGTCTTATTTTGTTAAACGCCTGTTGCCTCCTCTCTGCTCATTTCGCTTCCTTGACTCCTCCGCTCCCATCTCAGGTGGAGAGGAAGAGGCGAGGAGAGGAGGTGAGGGAAGGAATCAAGGATGTAGTTACAAACAAATGAGAAGAGGGAGGTAGACCTTCGTACCCGGAAAGAAAAAGATTAAATCGAGCGACTCATTTACAGGTAAGCAACCAGCTGTCCTGAATAATGACAAAATAACACATTGTATTGTTAATTGAACGAATAAGTTTCGATTTATTGTACATTGAAATGTTATTCGTTTTGTCGTGTTTAAAAAGTTGAGAGTGAATGAAAGCTGATAGTGATTATATACTGATGATGTCTAATGATTCCGCCTGGTTACCACTCAACACCACATCTGTTGTACTGATTTGTTTGGGAAGTAGCAAAATACATCAGGTGTCGCTATAAAAATGTGTTTTGTGTGTATTGTGTTGTACAGTATATCAGTCAAGATACTGTATGTCACACTATGCAAAACATATTCGGGAAACGCAGGTAGCAACAGTTTCTAAATCAATTAATTACAGTTTCACAATCTGTTGAGAAAATTGAGCTTTCAGTTCCAGAGTTATTTCACATAATGTTAAACATGTATGTATGTCAGATATCAGTGTTCATGTTTGTAGTAGATAACTTTCACCAAGCAGCTTCTTGATATAGATGAAATCTGTAGGAACATGTGGCAAAGGACCAGGATAGAAAGCTGTAGCCACACCATAATAGTTCATTTAAGATTTTGTTTTGATTTCCCAAATTTATATTCACATATTTATATCCACATCATATGCCTGTACATTTCACACACCAACAAACAAAACTCATTTCATCCTGAATCCTAAAAAACACAATTAAAACTGTTTTATTTGAGCATGTGACATATAAAACTTTTCAATCTTGAATTATTTAGTTTGATCGAGGTTACATACAATCTTTAGTTTTTAGTTACTTATGTTTAGTTACTTATTGTGTCATGCCCAGCTCACACATGGACTTACTGCATAAGACCAAAAAAAATACTGTTTCAGGTGTGAAAGATTTGTCAAACATGAAAAGAACTTGGAGAAAATATCATGTTGCAAACAAAGAATTTTGACCCTTCTGTGATGATTTTTATAATCAACCATCCAGAAGAAGTCATCAGAAAAGAAGGATGTTTTACTAAAAAGGTGGAGCTCTTCTATCACCATATAAAGAGCAATAAGCTCACAAGTACATAACTTTTTTCTGACCTAAATCACATCACAAACACAGTATTTTCTCTTCCGGGAGACCAGTGAACCTGTTTCTACAGCTGATTGTAATGTACCTAAAGTTGTGAATGTACCCTTTTAGGTATATTCTGTCTATACTGCAGTTATTCTCAGTGGACAATATGTTTGTAATTTAAATTTATACCAAACATCAGAACATCTTTAGCATTGTTACTTATTTTTATCCTCTCACACTACTTTATTAATGTTCAAATCATAATGTTTAAAGTCTGAGATTTTATATTCTATGTACTCCTCAAATGGTTTAAAATTGTGTTCATTCATTTTTCTACTATAGAGCTTTTGTCTGTATTCAAATATTAATACAATTTTGGGCCATTGAAGGTCTAGATACCACTATAATATGCGGCCCATAGTATAATATATTCTGTATATTATTTTGTATTCAAACATTTACATTGACTTTTTCTATAATGTGCCATAAAGTCTGCAGTCTTTCAGTCCAACCCAACACTGTGCCTGCTCTGTGAGGTGCTGCTGTGGTGTATGAATGAAATGAAACTATGCACTCTCAGATGGCACTGAACTGTGAACTGTAACACATCCTCCTCCGTGTGTGTGTGTGTGTGTGTTCCTGAGAGCAGACAGAGCGATGGATCAGAGAAACATCCAGCAGGAGTTTAAGGATCAGTTTCAAGATGTGGTCTCCAGACTGCAGTCCAAGCACTTCTTCCAGTCTGACTGGGACATCGCCTCTTTTGCAATCTTCTTCATCTTCATCGGTGAGTGAAGCTGAAGGGGATGGATAACGCAGGCATAGACAGATGCTCTTTTTCATTTAACACACACATTAAGTTAAAAAGTACCATTAAGCAACAGAAAATGCAATTTAACGTTCCCCACTACCCTTTTAGCCACCCCTCCATCATCCGTCATCCTCCATCCCTGATCAGCAATTCACAGTATTCCAAAAATATAGACTTATCCAACATAGTCAGTGATTTCCACTGGATCAACATCCTGTTAACAATTCAAGATGCAAATGTTAACATTGAGCTGAGTTAATGTCTAACTTCATTATCTGACATTTAGAGTCATGTTATTCAGCCTCTGTGGGCTCATAAAAGTTTCTGTCAACTGAAATGGAGGAGTTTCTATGAAACATGTTGCTGGTCAAACATCAATGAGCTCTTGGATCAGGGGACAACCCAGAGGTTTCCCATCATGCACCAAGGTCTTGCAGTCAGTTAGCTCCTGGCTCTGAAAACTGCAGCTGCCCTGATGTCAGTGTGGCGCCACAACAAGTTGGGATCAAGTCAGATAGAAATCAGTGTGCATGCAGTGTGCACTGATCACTGGTGATCAATTCTGTGCAGGCCTGACTCATCTCAAACAAGCTGATTAGGGGATAAAGGTTAAGAGTTCTCCACTGATTTAGCATTACACTCCTACAATGTTGTCAGACTCACAATGACACGGAAGAATCATTTTATTTTCATGTGTTTCATCCTAACCCATTTACATCACCCATCCCATACACATATTCAACATTCTGGCATGTAAACCCACCAACAACACATTAACATCATCCAAACATAAACAGCCCATACCCACCGCTCCAAGAGATATCCAACGATGGAATATAACAGTTAAACAGCTAATGGACAGTTTTCAAAAAATTATCAAATTGAATGCAGCAGAACCAGAGATATTGTCCCTTTTTATTCCACACATTATTCTTCCTTGTTGAAACATGGTGCCCTACTTTACTATGGTTAAGCTTTGGTTAAGCCCACTAGTGCAGCATGAGGTCACTGCAGAGGAAGCACTGTTCTTGGTTGTAGCAGTTTAGGTCCCCCTGCCTTTAAGGGAACACCAGACACCTCCTGCATTCCTACATTTTCTGACACTGTTAGAATTTTGACTCAGGCTAACTTTAGTCTCTAAAGCTCTCACAGTATCTCACAGGGAGACCTAGGACTGATGACCAGAGATTTCAGCATGTTTCTCTTATGATTGACAACTTTTGTCTGGGGCAGGCTAAGACTGATTCAAGACTAAGTCTCAGGTCGACAGGTCTGCACAGATACATCAACAAGCAGATATTTTCTGTATCTGCTTGATTCTATCCATCTATTTTCAGCACACACTTTATGCTCTGCAGGATTGTCTATCTCAGCGCACACAGTAGACCATCCAGTGGGTCTGGTTTCTCATAGAAATTGAATACTATACTTGTAGTTCATTCCCTTTAGACATGTATCATAGTATCATAGACGTTCTTATCTATAATGCTAACTGCCTACAGTTTGCTAAAAGACTGCATGCTAGAGCTGTCTACTGTAGACGTACATTTGATTTTGGTTCCTATCAAATGGACCAGACTCTTGAAAAAAAGTAGTCCTTAGTATCTGCTAAACAACCCTGAAGGTTTCATTAATCTGGTTTCAATGCACAGTTGGAGCTTGTTGTGATGGTCTGGCTTCAGATGTAGGACACTCACTGCTGTGCTGTGTGTTGTGGCAGGTATGGTTCTGCTGATGGTCATCCTGGTCCTCATCCGCTGCTGCTGCTGCTGTTGCTGTGATGAGGGCAAAGTAAAAACACACACAAACACACACACACACACACACACACACACACACACACACACACACACACACGCACGCACACACACGCACACAAAAGAGAGATAGAACTGGAGATAAATGCACACCTGCTGGCTGGCTGGCAGACAAAAAGGAAGAACAAGAAAGCTGCAAAGTCATAACTCCAATGCTATCTTTAATTTCAGTTTCAGCACATTGCTTTCTTCAGGATTAAGTCCATCAGTCACCTGACTGACATTTATACTGATTAAGACTCAGTTGTAGAAAGTAACAAAGCACGTTTACTCAACTACAGTACTATTTGAGGTACTTAAGTATTTCCATTTCATGTCACTTTATAATTCTACTCCACTACAACTCAGAGGGAAATATATTTACTGCACTATTTTACAGATTTTGTATAAAAACATATAATCAGTTTATAAAACATGAAGCACTATTAAAGATTAAACTACTCACTATAAATAAAGTATTTCAAATTAGCTCTGGGTCAATAATATAACATATAATTATATCATAGAGTATTTTTAATAGGCTACTTTAAGTAGATTTTGCTTATAATATTTTTACTTAAGTGAAATTTGCAATTCAGGACTTTTACTTATAAAGGAGTATGTTTATATTGGAGTAAAGGAATGCTAGGACAAGTGTTTTAAACCAGAGCTCTCAGAACAAACCCATAAGGACACAGAAAAAGGCTGTGACTGAAATCAATCCTTATATACTATATAATGCACTACATTCACACTCCGTGTGTAAATGTATCCCCTACATAGTGCCCTAAAAAATTCCAACAATGTATTTGGAAATGTACTGTTCACCATAGAGTCAACTATTGAGTGTCTATTATATAGTGGATGAGTGAGCTATATGGGAGTGATTTAAGAAAGAAAATACAACCCAAGTCACAATCATATATACAGTACCAGTCAAAAGTTTGGACACACTTTCTCATTCAAGTGAATGGGAAAGTGTGTCCAAACTTTTGACTGGCACTGTATATAATGTGAGTGTCACATGCATGCAAAAATGATTAAAACAGTGACAAAATAAAGAAAGTTTGCTACCATTGTCTATTAAGTAAGTATATAAAAGGTCCACACAGAAAATGTTTGAGTATAAGCCATCAACTGGATTTAAACCCACAAAGAAAAAGCAGCTTAGGTCATTTAGGATTTATGTATTATGGTTATTGAAATAAAATGATTTCTTTATGTTTCCTCATCAGCCTCGAAAACGGAAGGTTGGAGCGGCGAACCATGCTTTCGAGACTGAACTACACTGATGAAGTATTGTTACTGCGGTTAATGAAGCTAGAAGCAGAGTCTCATAGTCTGACTCCTGTGCCAAAGCAGAAACTTTTATTTTACTGTCAGCTGTCTGTCAATGAATAGTCTACTTGCACATAGAATGATTTTTTCGCTGACAAGCTCTTTGCTACACTGCTATGTGATCTTGTTGACTGTCACTGCTATGTGGGATTACTTGGATACCACAGAGGAGTAGGAAACCAGCTATGATCACCCTGAGCTGACTGTTTTTAGATTTGAATGTCACTTCCTCTTACTATGTTTGTTTAAAGGATTCATTTCATTTTGAATGTTTTACTTAGTAATAAAAATATAAACTTTGCTCTTTGTTTGTGTAGTGGTTTATGCTATCACATCATGTCAGGTTCATTTTGAAAGTGCTTTTCCTAGCAAACAGGAAATTTGTAGAGGACAAAGTACACAAAAACATATGAGGGCGTAATCATAAAGCAGGAGATGGAGCTTTTAACTGCCTGTGAATGTCTGTGTTGTTGTCCTGGGAGCCTTTATTGTACTTTAATTAAGTCAAAGGACTTGTACTAAACAGAAAGAAAACACTGGTCAAAATCAAATGGGGAAGGCTGATATATTCTGACTTTAAGTGCCTAGTATGGGTCATGCTCCACACTAGATCCTACATTTCCCAAAATGCAAACCAGCAGTGTTTTTCATTAGACCATCCCTGCTTGGTCAATGGACAGGTATTTCAGACTCCAGCGGATTGAAAGATAATTAATCAGCAACTATTTTGATAACTGATTAATCGTTAAAGCCATTTTCAAGCAAAAAATATCAACTGTTCACTGGTTCCTGCATCTCAATGAGCAACTTAATGACATCATCTTAGGCTTTAGGTAATTGTGATGGACATTTTTCACTATTTTCTGACATTTTATAGACCAAACAATTAATCAATTTAATGAAAATTATCCTTTGTTGCAGAACTTATTACAATCACAGGCATTATTGTCACTGACTCTTAAAGAAATGAAAAATAACTCAATTGTTTTAATAACAGTAGAAGTATTGACGATAATACCAATTCTGATATCAGTAATAATAATAATAATAATAACAGTTGTAACCAATAATAGTAGCACTCCACATCCACTAATAGTAATCATAATCACCTCTACCACAATGATAGCAGATGTCAGAAGGCACAGACAGGATGTTGTTTAGAATATTTTTATTGCACAGATATCAGATAAATAATTTCCACATTTTATATGATAGGCAGCTCTTCAAAATAGATTAACACTTACTGGAATTAAGTCATTTGTTCATGATTAGATTAGTGTTTGGTTCACAGGGAATCAACAACATACGTTCAAAAACATGTAAATAAATAAAAACATAGCAGACACAACTAGTAGCTTATCATTTAACATCGTTTTCATGTAGTAACAAACAGGGAATGTATGTCTCCAAGTCCTTTCCACCAAAAACAAAAACACTGTCACAGACATGTTTTTAACCCATAAAGACCACAGTGGGAAATATTTTCACACTACTTCTGCATCCCCTCGCAGGACTGATATTTTCATGCATTTATGTTTGTATTCCCTTATAAAGCTTTTTGCACTCCCACACAGTGCCCTCTGTAATAACTTTATGTTTCCATACATTATACTGTCCAACACTCAGCGCTAATTATTGATCAAACTATTTCATTCCATTTTTAACTCAGCCTAAAGTATATTGACCTGCTGCTGGTTAATAATCAATAAGAGTTTCTAAAAGAAGTGAGTAGTGGTTCTCCACCTTTTAAAGTACTGTAACCCTTGTGATGAGCTAACTTGTGTCAGGAAGCCCTTCCCTGAGGGAAACTACTGGCATCCCACCTCCACCTGCACATCTGTGACTCCACCTGTACAGACCATGACCTGACACTGCACTCACCTCATATAAGTGAATATATAAAATAAATGCACAGATTAAAGCACCTGAAAACTTGTTGGGTTTTTTTTTGAGTAAATGTGCAACAATCAAAGTTGAAGTTGTGCATCAGCAAACAACCCCTCCACTGTCATCACTTTTCGGTTCAAATGTTGCCAAATCCTGATCCTGTTACATGGAAGTTATTCCAACTGAGCCCCACTAACTTCCTTATAGTAAGAAGCTGACTGAGAAAACAGGTTTGGAGGGTCTTTAAAGTCTGTGAGGAAGAATGGAGGACTAGTGAGGGAATGCAAAAACTTTAAAAAGGACTGTGTGAGGGAACAAAGAAATATTACAGAAAAAAAAACCTCCCACTCTGATCCCTTAGGGACTGCATCGTTTTCCAACCCTGAGTGCACAAATTAGTGTTTCACAACAAGACAGTTCAGATGATGATGAGAACTTTGGTATAAAAACCAGATAAATACTCAATAAATTGCGTGAACGTAACAAAAAAATAATTCTAATAAATCAACAAAAGTCACATACATTCATTGATGAGTTCAAATCAGTGCTGTGAGATGCAATACACACAAATCAAAGCTAACACAACTGGGAATGGCAAACATGGATACCTGTCGGGGTTTGATTGGCTCCTTCAGCTGATCATGCAACACTTGACTGAATGACTGGATGATAAATATATAAAAAAATAAAAGCATTCCCACGATGTCCCTTACACTTGTGTGGTTTGTTTGGGTCTGAAGGTCTCTGGAGGTGGATTAGAAAGGTCTGTAGTTCCAGAAACTGGAGAAGACAGATATCTGCAGGGACAGGAGGAGAGAGGGGCTAAGTCAAGTTAGTTAGTTAGAGTAGTTAGTTAAAGCAGTCCCTCTATCTATATAATTGATTCAAAATCATAGAAGGTAAGAACAGTGATGTTTATGTTAAAAGATTTTCCCCCCTTCTCTATTGTTAGATACAAATATTGATTACTGCAGCTTTAAGAAGTCATGTCACTTTACATGAGAATGTATTTAACATGTCATCCTCCAGTAGAGATACCAACCTTGTCCTTGAGCTGCTGACAGAGCTGCAGGGAGATGGTGAAGAACACCAGCGTATCATTAAGCCAAGGTACCACACACTCCACCTTGTGAACATGGCTCACCTCGAAGCGGTTGTTGTTGAGCTCACTGTGGAGGAAGTGTTCACAGCAAACAGCACAGAGAGATTAAGGAGATTTTTAAGATACACTTGCTGAATGTGGGACTGTGCCTGAACAGTCCCGGAATCTCAAAATTCCTTTTTATAATTCAGAGTTTCTCAATTTAAGCCTTATCTGCAATGTTAGTAAAGAATCTACCCCGCCTACTACTGCAAGTACATGGTACTTCTACAGTTTTACTTCTAGTTGTAATCCGTAACATTTTCATTATATCAAATCCAGTTTTTGATCATATTTATTATCGCTATTCAATTATTTACATTTTGTAATGACCTTTTATTACAGTAGTTTGCATTGCTGGTGGAGTCCGCCATTACTGCCAACCTACAACATGAGTTTGTTTGGCTGCACATGAAACAGATACAGCAGTCCCTCTTCTGTTGTGTTTCTGACAGAGTAGCTGCTGCAACATTAAACCACACTTGCAGTTACCATCAATGACCACAGGTGTCACCAAATCCACCAGGACTGAAGTCATAAGGATTGTAACTTGAAGCTGAATTCTGAATGCAAGATGGTGGTTTGCACTTAGTGGGACCAATATTTGTTTTTCAGCAGGACAACGACCGAAAACACACCTCCAGGTGATGTAAGAGCTATTTTATACTGTATATCTGACTCATTCTACTGCACACACTGGATCTACCTGGATCTACCTGTATCTAGGCACTTGCTACTGTTTGCACATCTGGGTGGATGCTAAACTGCTACCTACTGCATGCAATGACAATAAAGATGAATCTGATCTATTCTAATAATGTAGTATAACTTTTACTGTTGTATACATAGTTATTGGATGTATTATTCCTTTTCATCTGGTAATGCATATGCAAAGAAAGAAAGAAAGAAAGAAAAGAAAGATAGAGAAAGAGAAAGGAAGAAAGAAAGAAGGAAAGAAAATAATAGAAAGAACAAAAGAAAGAAAGAAAAGAATAGAGAGAAAGAAAGAAAGATAGAAAAAGAGAAAGGAAGAAAGAAAGAGAATGGAAGAAAGGAAGAGAGAAAGAAAGAAAAAGAAATATATAGAGAGATAGAAAAAGAGAAAGAAAGAAAAAGAAAGACAGAAAGAAAGACAGAAAGAAGAAGAAGACTGGAGGACAGACAGGTGAACTTACAACATGGCTCCAGGGTTGTGCAGCACTGAGCTTCCAGCTGGTTTGAAATTCTATCAGGATGAGAGAGAGAACATTAGAACATCAGTCACATGACTCTGTGTACAGTGTTGCACAGTCACACCTTCTAACCTTGGTGGTGTTGGGAGGCAGCACGTGAAGCTGGTAGACCGTCAGACACAGTTTGCTTAAATTGATGTAAAAATTCACCATCACATCCCCGGGCATGGGAGGAGTGAACATTTTCTGATGATGGACAAACAGACAGAAAGTTAGAAAGTGAATATGGAATAACATCAAGAGGCTTCATGCTACATCACGTGACAGTTTGACTTCCTGTAGTTTAATTCTCTAATATGAGTATCTCCAGCCTCAGTTGGGCTCTAGTGTGTTTCTAATGTGTGTATCAGCCTGTACCATCAGGCCACTGGTAGCCAGCTCAGGCAGCGTCATGGAGGCCGGGGTGGTGAGGCGGTTCCGCGCTCGTGTCAGCTGGAGCATCACTGCGTCCATCAGCTGCAGCACCGACAGAAACAGGAGGTTAATATCACCGACACGGTGCACCACTGCGACCTCGCATACCGACAGAAACAGTGTGTTGTTGCCGTGAGTGAGGAGGGACACACCTTGTTCACCTCAGCCCCTGTCTTGAAGTGGTAGCTCTCATCATGGCTGTTCAGCAGCTGGAGAGCCTGGTTCACATGGTTCCTGGCATCCTGGATCTGATGGAGGAGCAGAGATGAACGAGGGAGTTTAGTATTAAAAGGACTTGTCTGCTTTATTACAGCTTGGATCTTATTTTCAAAGGTTTGTCATGAGTTATGACAAATTACAACCTGTCTGATCATCTGACTGCTCATGTTTCTTGACCTGTTGGAGTTTGTTTTGGCAAATGTCACTGTAGAAAACAGAATGCATGAAATATCTACATACACAAAGCTACATTTTACATTTATAGCTAACATAACAGAGTATGTAGCAACGTTCTCTGACCTGTTCTCACATCATGTATGTCTGCTTCATTCTCTCATAGCAACTCCTGAATTTTGCCTTTTGCATGTAAGTGTAGTCTGTGGACAACTTTGTGATTCTTGGCTATAAATAAACCTTTCTTGACAGACTGTCTCACTTTTGTTTTTCAGTTTTCTGGTAGAAGTACACACACACACACACACACACACACACCTGCTGCAGTTTCCATTGCTTGTCCTCCCTGAACTGAAAGTGCAGCACTTGGCTGCTCTTCGCAACCTTCAGGTTTATGTCCTGTTAAGAAAAGCAAAACATAAACAAGGACTGTGGCTGTCTTCTCCATATGTGAAAATGGAAAACTCATTTCCCTCTCTGACAAACTTACAGCCTGAGTCAGAGCCTCTCCCTGCAGAGTCAGCACTCCCTTCACTTGATCCATGCTGCAAAACAACATATTTTTTTATTTCAACATCATACCAGAGGAATAAGTGACCAACCCATCCAGTATGTCAGCATATTCCAAATCATCTACCACAGAGCATCTGGCAGCCTCTTCCTCCACAGGAAGTGATTGCTAAAATATTTGTACATCATGCACAGATGGACTATTACGTTGAGCTGCCGAGGATGAAGTTTTCCTGTTTGAGCTGACTCTCCAGGCCTGGCGTCGGCATGGAGAAACGTCTAGATGCCTCCTGTTGACAACAGCAGAGCAAAAAGTGACTTACTATTAATCACATTGAGTTGACGCTGTAGACACCTTCATTTCAGACAGGGACCAGCAATTCTATAGACCTTCTGATGAATGTTTCTGATCTATAAGTCTACTTCTGGTCCTAATGATATTCCATTACACCTAAGGCCAGCTGATAATGCAACATTGTCATTTATCTACTTATCACTGGTATCATAAGTTGTTGAAATGATCATATTGTTATTCTCCTCTCATATTTCTGTGACTGTCACATGACATCACGGAGTGCTTTAGAAAGATGTTATTTAGCATCCAACTTCATGTCAAAGCATTCCCTCTTTATTTCTGTCACAGTGCAGAGCTGCTCTGATGATGTTAGCAGGATTCATATTTACTAATTGTTTCGGGTTTCCTACTGTCACTCCTAAATGTTTGTTTTCTGGTGTCTGAAAGCAGGACTTGAAGCTGTGCTGTGTTTTCACTCTTCAGGAACTTTTTGTGAATGAAACTCTCCCACAAACGGAGAGGAACATGGAGCCTTATATGGACATTTTAGGGGCGTTGATTATGCTAATGATCACATCTCACTAACAAGCACCTCCTCATGAACAGGTGACATTCATCAGACTGAAATAAGCGATTTACAACAAGTTCAGGCAGTTAAGATAGTTTTTTGAATTTCAAATATCTCCCAACACTAAATACAGCTTTACTTTTGAAGGAAAACATATTTTAATGCATGATGTAACTATATATAAAACCTTGCTCTTTTTCATGTTAGCCATTTGCCTGATGAAGACTGTTCTCAGTCCAATAAAGTTGTTGTGAACTAACTAGTTGTGTGTGCTGACACTGCTCCTGACCTTAATATAACACAGGATACGCAGAGATCTACCACTCCCTCAGCCTAACAACTTTTACCTTGAGGACATCCTGGAGTTGCTTCAGGACAGAATGTACTTCTTCTTTAAGCAGCCAGTTGAACTCCTCCTCCTAGCAAAAAAAGAACATGATTACTATAAACAAACAGTAAATGGGTCATGACAATACAAAGCTACATCATATATAACTATACTGCACATATATGCTTTCTGCAATAGATGACTTCTTCTCCCTCTGTCTCTCTACCCAGCAGACTCTCAGTATTTTCCACATTGTGTGTTTCACAGTGTGAATTTCTCTGGTTCGTGTGGTTCACAAAGGTGATCAAGGCAAGTCTTGCACTGAACAGTCTGTACCGGCTTGTTAGCCAGAGCTGTCTAACTAGAAACATCATTTAAATACAACTGCTTGCACATAATCTAAAATATTAAGATTGTATTATTTGTTGATTTTAATGTGCTTTATGATTTTAATAGTCTTCATCTGTCAATCAAGACAAACAGATGCAGTTATGTTGCTTCTCTCTGAATGAACAGACAACCAATCACACAACTGCCTCTGAACCTGTTACACTGACATGAAAGCAAACATTGGAACATTTTAACATTTTAAAATTAAAAAATGGTCCACTCTGCTGAGTTTCCCAAATTAATTAGATTATTTCATTATTTCATGGTTATATATTTTATTTGTTTTTGTCCATATCATTATTTATTTCATAATGTCTTAAATAGTATTCAATATTGAACTCTTTGCGTCTCAACTGAGATCATTTGAAAAGGTGAAACACACTTTAGAGATCTCTGCTGTGCTTGAATTGATGTGAAATGTTCAGATTGCATAGAATGTATTCTGAAAATGTCTGTGGGTCCAGATTTCATGTTGTTTAATAGTTTTATTAGGTGCAGCACCTCCGGAAATTATGGAAAATTATTTGGAATATTTAGAATAAATTCTTTAAAGATAATTACAAGAAACTAGAGACATAAGGGAAGCCCATGTACAGACAGACAGAAAGAATTAGTGGAGCAAATTAAAAGTACAGAGAAAATCACTAATATCTGAGGTAGTATTGAATATTTGAAACAAGATGGACTAAATGGCTGTGCTATGTTAAGTGTAGACAAAGCATGAATTGAATGTGTACAGGAATATGTGTATTAATAAGTTTAGATATGCATATTCTCAGATTCGTATGCGTGTGTACAGTATGTATAAGTACATATTAAGTATTTCTCTCCTGTCTTTGCTGATGAATTACTGGACTTCACTGTATCAACAACACATCTACTCAGTTTTTCTTCTTTTTCTTTTTGCAGTTCTACTGTATTAGAATTATTAATATTTGATGATTAGAGCTCAAAAATATATAAAAAGGAGTACTGGAAAACAGCATTTTTCCAGCCTACTGATTATAAGTCATATGATCTTTTGATCACTGGTAAGCATTTATCCATGGCACATTCTGATGTTTTTGATGTCTTAATGGGGTTTTCAGTCATTCCAGATAAGCACTGCTTTTCATTTGATCATTTACAGTCTAAAAATACCATTCAGTGGAGGAATGTCCTGTTTACTTTTGGTATAGTTGAAATATGCTTCATGTTGTGTGTGTTGTGCTAACAAGCAAATACTGGCTCGTTGAATAGAGAAGAGAATAATTAACTTTTACGTGAAGGCTTACTGAGAACTGAGTTAGTCATCAGTAACATGTTGAGCATTCATGACAACTTTCATGGTCACAACATGCTCAGTTTAGAGAACGTTTCACAGTTTTTCAAGTGTGTCTTAAAACAACAATCAGGAGCCCAAATGAAACATTGAAACATGTTTTTCTTGCTGTAATCATTCCTCCTGTTCATACTGACCATTAGAAGATCCCTTCATGATGCACTTACAATGGAAGTGATGGGGGACAAAATCCACAGTCCTCTGTGTCAGATATCCACTTGATATGACTAACTCAGACTGCTGAAGCCTCACATAAGCTTCACATTAACTTTTAAATGACTGTGTGGACACACTGTGGATTTTGGCCTCCATCACTTACATTGAAGCACATTTGAAGGATCTTTTAACAGTCAGTTGACTTCCATTCATTGTGGACAGTCTAACCCAAACCTTAGCCATCAGGACATCAGAAATGACGTTTTGCCTCATTAGGACCGGACTTTGTAGTCCATGAGGATTACTGGTCCTGACAAGCTCGGTGTTTATACCGGAAAAGGTCCCATTGAGGTAACTAACAAACACACACACACACACACACACACACACACACACACACACACACACACACACACCTACACACTCTCAGGCCCATTGATAACATGATAACACACCGCCTGTGGCGGCGCGAGCCCTGTTGCAGCAACACAAGCGTCACAAAGCCACATGAGTGACGTCCAGCTACACTCTGTAAATATATCCGTTTCAAAATGTCAACACGTTATATAAACAGTCAGTAAATGAGCTGCAGACACACAGCAGAGCAGCAGCAGCTCACCAGCACGGCTCTCTCCACTTGGCTGGCAGCGGACATCTTGGGCAGTTCAGACAGAGATCTCTGCGGGTTCAGCATTTTGTGCAGAAAACTGAAGCAAAGCCTCGATGAACCTTTAAAGCAGCGTCAGTCTCCCTGTGATGGAGGTGTCCAACTACCTACTAGCTTAGCGGAGGATCTGATGCCTTCAAGAACTGTAGGAAATAACGGAAGCGCTCGTGTGAACGAACCAACCCAATGTAAAAGAGGATGATGAGACGAGCTGCTGACATGCAAACTGAACGGGACCGGAGCATAGAAGCCGCAAGTGGTGTATTTTCAGGTTTATATGGTTTAATATTTCATTTGAATTGTTTATACTTCACATGCAGTTTCTCCTCTTCAATCTGCATCTGAGTCATAACGCAGGCGTGTCCGGTCTGTTGTCTCAAAACAAACAACAACAAAACAATATATGTATGCTGATGGTTCAATTTTGTCTTTAATTCCAACCGTAGTGAGAGTATGGATTCTAATCTTTACGAGAATCACCTGAATGCAGCATTAAACTGGTCACACGTTCACTATTAGTGACCCCGCCCACTGCCCCTGCGCACAGCGTCACGCAGACATGTGGTTCTGCGCAGCCTGCGAGGAGTTAGTTTGTTCAGTGAATCACGTCTCAGCTGTGTGACGTGTAGTTAACGCAGTTTCTGCAGTATTTTTATCAATATTCATGGAAAGCAAATCATGATGGATTCACAAGACTTGTCATATTTACAGTAAACGAGCTTAAACATTTGAGGATAAGTCTGGTGATATTCTGTAAACCTATTTAAATGACTGAGCCTTTATATTAGTGAGGTGTTTCCAGTAGGAAGCAGTGGGCTTGGAGCTGAGAGCCAGACAGGGTGGGGAAGTCAGAAAGTGTTGAGAGACAAATTAAAGACAGGTTTTTGTTTTTTTTTCATGGGATTTATTGACAATACGAGAAATATAGAAGAACGCCAGCCTCACCTTTAACATGAAGCTAGAATTTCAGAAGAAAAACAAAGGGCAGTATTCTCTCGTCTGCTCACCATTGACTGGCAAACATTAGAGATCTAAAAGGAACTAACAGTCAAAATAACATCAGTAGAACAAGATAACTTCATCAGCCGGTCAACAGATCAGTCATTAAACGTCAAACATGTCAGTAATCAGGAGAGGATTTATTAAACAGCACAAAAGTCTTGATATTTCCACATGTACACAAAATCATAAATATCCCCCAAAACCAAAGTTACAACCTCCTACCTTAACTGGGATCCAAGTCATTATCATTTGAATGCGATAATAAGCCAGATTATATAAGCCACATATTAATAAACCATTTACACTTGAACTGAACAATCTACAGTATTAAGACACAAAGATGTTAGACAGTCGCTCTGTAGAGTCAAAATCAAAAGCAGTTGTTTTCATTAATCCTGGTTATTGTAGATATAAAAGAAACCTTACTAATGTGCTATTTACATGTCTTCTAAAAACATTTCTTTACACTATGCTGTGTGAGGGGGGAAACGAAATTAAAAGCTTTAAATGTCGTTCATCTGGCAGAAATGAAAACCAGAAAAACTTTTCAAAGTGGGATGTTGGGTTGTTAACATGCAACTAAATCATTTAGTTTGATGAAAAACTCTTTCAATGATAGAAACTTGTGGGCCTTAAAGAACTAAACATCATGAGGTCTGTGTTTTCCCTGCATGGAAGTGATTATAGAGTTTGGGGTCTTCTCTGGTGCACTCTGTGTTCTGTTTCTTCATATCAGCTGGGCTCAGCAGCACATCATTTGAAATATTTGAAATCCAACATAGTGACAGTGGGGTCGACTACTGATATGTTCAAAAAGGGAAAAGAAAAAGAAAGATAGATTTGTTGTTATAATCCCCATATGAATTGAACCATTTCTGCTCTTCCTGACAGCATGTGGGACAGATTAGAGCTCACACATGACATCTACTTCCTTCTTGCAATTATCACCAGAGGCTGATGTGAAGTTAAACCAAAACTGATAGAAAATGAACACATCATAAAATTCAAAACACAGACACTTGACATGTATGGTCTGATTTGTGCTTCTGTTTGGTCTTTGACAGTCTGAGTGGATCAGCTGTTTCACCTCCTCAGGGACATTACATCATTGTTTGAGTATGCACCATCATGCTGGGTTTCTTTTGCATATGTCGGTCAATACTTATACAGGTTATGTTTCCAGCTATGCAGTAGAGATCTTCACAGGTTCAACATTTTAGACGTGACCCACAACAGACCCAGTAGAAAACCTACCTAAACATGATGTGCATCCAAATAGACCTGAGCATACACCAAATCCAATATCCAAAAATTCATGTGCTGCCATGGTGAAAAAGAGCAGGAGCCACTCAGGTATTAGACATGTCCACACACAGACCTGAAACAGAACAGGGTCCTACTACACCTCATTAGACTGAGTAGAATTTGGACCCGAGTGGAGCTCAACTGATAGTGGATTTTTGAAGAAGATACCAATGTTGACATTTGAGATTTTTGAGAACTAAACTTGTCATCACTCTCTGGTGAACAAACACTGTTAAGAAATGACCTTAAACATATCTTTGGCATTTCTGTACTGACATCTTGTTAATTATCAGCAGACATATGATGAATCTGAAGCTTATACTGGCTGGCTGATGTATCGCTCTGGTTTTAGAGCTGAGTTGGTTCACTAGGAACTGAGTGGATCTGTGAAGATCTCTACTACATAGTCAAGATCGCCCCCACTGTCATGTGACCTCCTGCTGTCCCTCATTTTAACACAGCTGGAATCTTTGAGGTCAATGTAAGACAGAGATAATAAGGATCTGTTATCCGATTTGTTAAATATGGAAATGTAACAAACTATTTAGCTGGAGTAAGGTGTGTGTGTGTGTGTGTGTGTGTGTGTGTGTGTGTGTGTGTGTGTGTGTGTGTGTGTGTGTGTGTGTGTGTCAGGGTGAGACTGATGTAACAGTTTGTCAATGATGCTCCAATCAGCTGCTGATTGTGGAGCTGAGGATTTATTCTACAGCCTTCAGAGTCATGAAACCTTCCTAACCCACGTACAACCGTTTCATCGCTTTGCTTTTTAAACTGTAAATTTATGTCCCATGATGGTTTTAAATGTGCCGTTCAAACCCAGTCTCAACTTTTTTATCTGCAACTACCAGAAAAACAAACAACCATGATTGACATCGGGGCTTAATTATCAACTTCAGTTAAAATACAACTCAAAAATGGGATTCATCTAGTTCCAGAATATATTAAAAAAAAAAAAAAAAAAAAGAAAACACAGTGGAAATGAGAACTTTCCAAACTCAAGAATGAAGCATACATGTAAATCTCAACTCTTGATGAAAAATATTAATTACTGCATTTTAAGGCCTCAACACATCTGTTGTTCTGTCCTTAACCTGTTCAAGAAAGATCATTAACACCAACTTAAAAGCATAAATCATCTTTGTCAAATACAGAAACAAGCCATGACCAAACTGCACCAAGAAGACCTAGAAAGAAACATAAATAAATACATCTATTATTGAGAGACTCGAGGGGTTACAATATTAAGGCAATGCAGTGGCATGTTCTTGGTGTTTTCTCTCATGGAAATCTGGACATTTAAAAGAAATCAAAGATCACACTGAATTAAATAAAGTCATCATTTGTACATGAACAAAAAAAAAAAAAAATCCTTAGGGTTTATGTATCCACAAAACCTGACAGCAATTTATCTGGCGTGAGCTGGACACCCTGCTCTTCACAGTGGCACTGGACCCCACGTCCCTGCCCAACACCCTGCATGACTTCTACCGTTTGTTAGATATCAGTAACCAGATGAGCTGCCCCCACAGCAAACTGCCCAGGTGCAGCAGTACAACCTCGTTTAGAGCACTCGTATAGCTTGTATTCCCCACAGTAAAGTCAGTGCAATGCTCAAGGTTGCCTCTAACAAAAGGAATTACAATCCCATCGGTTGTGGGCAGGTAACGTGGCTGGCGCCGGGGCAAAAATGAAATAAAACAATTAGAATTAAAAATAAAATAAAAAATAAAACAACTCGTTAGATGACGAGGGAGAAACAATAAGGGATTAAAGACTGTGTGGTCCAGAGGATAGGTCACACCTCGCTCTAGTGAATGTAGGCCCTGTAGACTGCAGAAATATCGTTGTCCGACTGGTCCAGTGCCTTAGCCCTCTTGTAAACCTGCACAGAGACAGAAAGAACAAGGCTTTCAATTGTACTATTGTTATTCTAGCATTTATTATTTTATTGGTCAGAGAGGAGAGTGATGCTGGTTGAGCTCTAATAGAGTAAGGTATATTCCGCCCAAACACACAATGGCTTGCAGAGAATATTTCTGGCATCCATAATCATGCATCTTTAATTACACTGCACCATATTAAAGTGTTGGAGGGACAAATGAGTTTCCTATTGACCGGGGCTTAACAACACATGACATGACAATGATAGTTTTGGTATTGTCATAACTACCAGTAGTGGAGGGAGGATGTTTTTCTCCTGAGGGTGACGCTAAAGGAACTGATGAAGGATCATTCAAATCTAAAGGGTTCATCATCTGTTATTTGAGGACAGGTGTTCTTCATGGAAGATGAGCACCAATCAAAAAAAATATATGAAGGATGGTTGAATTCCATTTAGCTGCTTTAGTTTCAGGGTCCTGCTAGAATGGAACTGAGCCATCAATGTGATTAGTAACACCTGTGCTTTTCCTACTATAACAAGTTCAAATATCTGCTGTGAGAATAGAATATTTACAGTGTCCACAACAAACTGTACAGAAACTGAACAAGGAACAACATTGGGCTGGTGGTGGCGCTAGAGGAGAGTCTTTGCAGGAACCATGAACACCCATACAGACAGACTGGGGCTAAATAAACTAATGTATTACATAAAACACATGGTGAGAACTACAAAGATGACAGATTTAGAAGACAAGAAAGAGGACATTCAGCTGATTGCCATTTATAGTGCTCTGTGATCATAAACACACATGACCCAGACTTTATGTTCTCCTGATGAATGAGGCACTTCACAAAAATACAGTCAGCTTCACTTTCTACATTCTGTCAGCCCCACACTCTACTCACTTTATCTCTGAAGCCGTCATGTTTCCTAATGTATCCAGTGTGTTTCACTGGCAGCATGTGGAATGTGCCCTGTTCATTATGACTATGTAGATGAAAGAGCCAAGAGTACTGAGAGCAGGCAGGCAGTGTTTCACACAATAGAAAAAGAAAAAGGATTCAACTCTGTTCTTGTTGATCCTTTTCAGTAAAGTTACAAAGAAGAAAAAATAAACATACAATAGGCAAGTGTACACCTGAAATGATAAAGAAAAGCACAGTGTTGTACCTCATTGGCAGCTGCAGCCATTGGGGTTGGATGATTGGCCATGTCGCCCATGGAGATAGCTAGCCTCAAGTCCTTCTGAATGTGTTTCAAATAGTAGTCTGGCTTAAAGTTGCCCTGTAAAATATCTGGACAAGGCAGCAAGAAAAGTTACTGTAAGCACAACTTAAGTAAAGAAGTTTCAGGTAACTGAATAAGTAAACAGATGTGTTAAACTTCCATTGTGTTGACTTACTTTGGCATTTCTGGTCCACAAATGTGCTAGCCATCTGGCCCTGGCACAGGATGTCCAGGAACGTCTGCTGTGATTGGCCGGTGGCCTGGGCCAGGGTTAGTCCCTCTGCAATGGTGGCCATGAAGCTGCCCTGCACCATGTTGAGGATCAGCATCATCCTTGCTGCATTCCCTGCTTCACCTGAAAACACACAAACATCTTTATAATCACATAAAAATAGAAATATGCAGCAGTCACCTAACATCTCTACATCCTCAGGGAGCCCATGCCTGCAGCTGGCAGCCACAGAGCAGGGAACTTGCAGTAAAAGCTCTTCCAATGAATGTATACAAAATGTAGTCATTGGATGCAGTCTGTCGGCTCGAACACTCAGAGAAATAAACAGGAAGCAGAGAGAAACCAGAGGCTGACAAGAAACATTTAGATCAGCACTTACAGCTTCTGAAGGGTTACAATCTACCTACATTACCTTAAAAGGAATTGTTTTACATTTTGGGATATGTGCTTATTCACTTTCTTGCTGAGAGTTAGATGAGAAAAAGATGTTTACATTTGTCAAAGGCATTCAGTATGATACAGCTACGCATCATACTGAACCAGGAGCTGACTGGTACCATTACATCCTACATACCCAGGAAGAAGGAGGTCTTGCCCATGGCCTGGAAGCAGCTGCTGCAGTCCTCATAAACTGTTCGGTCACCAGCTGCTAGGATGACCAGCATCCCGTCGTTGGAGAGCTGCTGGCTTCCTGCCACTGGAGCCTCCAGGAAACGGCCACCCCGCGACGTTATCACCTGATATTCAGAGATTGAACAATGAATCACTACTATGAGTGCAACAATGACAACTGCATCCAAGAAAAGTCTCGATTGTTTCAGGGTTTTGGGATACATGGTAAAATGCTTCAATAGGTCCTTTTGATTCTGCATGACTTTATAGTGTGTGTAGTATTGTTATAGCTCCTTAAAATGTGTGTGTGTTTGTGTCAGTACATACCTGTGAGAGTTCTGTGATGGTCTCTGGGTCTACAGTGGACATCTCTACATAGCATTTGCCCGGCCTGATTCCCTGCAGGACTCCGCTGGGACCCATCACCAACTGGAGAAAAACAAACACAAAGACATGGAGAAGTTATTTTACCGACGAGCCACTAATCACACCTCCGCAGGAAGCCATTTACTGTAGATGATTGTACTCACATCCCTGGCGGCCTTTGGGTCAGAGACACAGGAGAAAGTGATATCACACATTGAAGCCACCTCTGCAGGAGTCCGGCCTAACCTGGCACCCTCCTGGATGAACAGGTCACACTGGAACAGAGCAGACAGGGCTCAGAGTCTAATGCAACAGTAGGGGGGAGGGGGGATACTGTTGTTGTGACATGTGTAAAGATGTTACCGCTGTTCACCATTACATTACTTGCCTACTGCTGTTTTTATTCATTTAGTTCATTTTTGCGAATCAGCGCCCATGTTCATCAAATAAAAAACTCATCTGTGAAACACTAAGCTTGATATCAAAACTAAGTCAGATGACGGATGCTACAGTTATAAATTGAAAGTGTCTGCTCTGTGACCGCCTGCAGCAGCATAGAGTAGCTTAGTGAGATGTCAGTCCTCCCTCCTGCTCTCTGCTGTCAACACACATGACGCTAGCTGTTAGCGAGCAGCTGCTCTCATGTCTCCTTGGGTCGCACTGCTTGTTTTTGGCAGAAACTCTCCCGCTGAAGTAGCTGAAGTTATACCATTGGTCAGCTGAATGCCGCCACTTTCTATATCCGTTTCAAATTAAAAGCCCTCATTTCAAATTAAGACTTCTAGCGTTTCATATTAGGGATGTAATGGTACGTGTATTCTCCTGAACCGTCACAGTACAGACGTTATGGTTCTGTGCATGCACTCCTAGAAGCTCTGTGACCCAAACAATTACTGTCAAAATAGTTTAATAATCCACTTACTCTGAGTGTGGAACAATAATTCTAGAGCGCAAGTTCCACCCAGAACGTTTTGGCAGTGCAGCGCTAGTATGCTCATGGGTATGCTAGCTGGCTTAGCCAAGGTAGCGTGGTTACCCTGTCATCAGAATGACAAACGAGAGACCCATTACACTTACTGAGTGCAACACTACTATTAAAATATGCTTCGTTATCT
The DNA here is from genome assembly GCF_963924715.1 of Thunnus thynnus. Taxonomy (NCBI): domain Eukaryota; kingdom Metazoa; phylum Chordata; class Actinopteri; order Scombriformes; family Scombridae; genus Thunnus; species Thunnus thynnus. Next base: position 28,227,904 of record NC_089533.1, read on the forward strand.
CCGTAGTGAAATGATACCGTGTCTCCCCGTCCCCCTCCCCTCTCTGTGATAGTCGTCCCCCTGTCTTCTCTGTGCTGGTCAGCTTTTCACTCCGAGATAAGCTGTTCAGAACAACTATAAACACCAGTTCTGAGAGAGAAAAGTGTAATTTAAGTATTGCAGTAAAAGTAGTGGTTTGGTCCCTCTGACTGATATATTATTATATATGACATCATTAGATTATTAATAGTGAAGCATCAGTGTTAGAGCAGCATGTTACTGTTGTAGCTGCTGCAGGTGGAGCTAGTTTCAACTACTTTGTATACAGTTAAACCATGAAACTGCGTCAAACAGCTGTCAGCAGGTGGCCTGACTGCTTGCAGGAAACAGAAAAGTTTTCCACTGCACTGTTTCAGTAATAGTTTTGGCCATTGTTGGATATTTACATTTTTCAAAATAAAAGACCAAAATGTTATTTTCTACCTTTCTTACCGAACCGAGACCCCAAAACCCAGGTACATACTGAACTGTGAATTTTTTGTACCATTACACCCTTATTTCATACACAGTTCAGCCATATACTAGGTTGTGACCTAGTCTTGTTATTCTAATTCTGACACACAACTGGTCAAATCTTTCATGTCATTCATGGGACTTATCTACACTGACGGCAGCATATGTAATGGTTTCCTATCAGATGATGCGTTTGTCTACATTCATCAGGAGAACATTAAGTCTGGCTCATGTGTGTGTCTACATTGATAATGCGTTGCATTATGGTACCTTTTCTGCTGTGCGGTTCCACACTGTGACAACATGACCCATTTTCAACAGGTTGGAAACTATACCGCTGCCCATCAGCCCCAGACCCAGGAAGCCTATCCTGGAAGTCCAAGAAAAACAAACTGATTAAAATCATCAACAAACAAACAGTGAAATAAAAAAGTAGGATTCATATGTTTTTGTGTTTTAAGCTTAAAGACAAGAAACCATAGCAAAAGTTCCTGAATGACAACAAAATAAAGTAATAAAATCAGTAATAATAATCCGAGGTGTTAACCTCATGATGTGTTTTCCAGCTAAACTTAGTAAGTCATTTGGTTAATGGTGCTCTGCAGTGAGGATGTGTTAATACCTTTTATCTGTGGGTGTGATGCTGCCATTGATGGCTGTGCTGTCTGCTGCTTGGATAGATGTTGACCCCGTGTCCTACACAATCAAAAGCAACATCACTGTCAATTTCAGACTCAAGCCTTACTTCTGTTACTAAAAACACAACAGAAAGCAAAACATAACGGTATCCAGAAATACTGGGAAGCAACATTTCACCTGTTTATGTTACTACAATTCACATGTTACTTTACCTCCTCGATGATCTTCAGACGCTTGCTAATGGGTTCCATAGATGAGGCCGGCTGTGAGCAAAGAGAACCACAATCCATCAAGAGGTGACAGAATACTCTAGTAAAATGCAGCCTCCTATCGTTCACTAGAAACACACATGGAATCCCCCACTTAAGATCACACATTGTGGAGGTGTGTCAGTACAAACATGATGTTTAATCCACTGCTGGGCTGACTTGTTATTCTGACCGCCTTACATCTTTCCATTCCCTGTTCACTGAATACATGTACACAGGAGACCGGGTTATTGGGAAAAATCAGATCACAGCAGAAATTCAGAAAACACAAACATAAAGCTGGTCAGTAGTGTGGTATGTGTCTAAACCACCACAACACTACCAGGAGGGCCGTGGCTAGTAGATTTTAAGTGCATCAATGTTTTTCCTGAATGTGCATGTGTTTGAATTGGAGCTCAACTGTGGAAACCAGCTTTAAGTCAGTTACACTCAATAAACTGTTGTGGCTCCTGTGTCCATGAACAAGACACTCACCCAAAACTGCTCAAGATGTATGTGTATGGGAAAAGTGTAATTCACTTTGAACAAAAGCTTCTGCTGAATGTAATGAAATGCTACATACACATTATCATTCTAGATTTATAAAAATCACATTTTATTATAAACAAGTTACAATTTCATAAACAGTTACTATCAAACACTATGTGGATCGGTCCTGTCTGACTGACAGCTGGTCAGTATTAATGGGACCAGTATCAATGCAACAATAAGCCATTCACTAGAATGGTGTGATGAAATCGTTTTTTCTGAGTTTCATCTTATCTTAATAATCATAAAAACCAGATTTAAAAATGGACCTGTGCCCAGGGACATTTAGAGCTGCATGTACAAACGTCATTGTTCAAAGCCCTCGCAGGCTGACATGACAGAGGATTTATCAGTCTGACCACAGACTGTTTCAGTTTAACTGTTACAGGCCCACATGGGGGGGATGACATTAGAAACACTACTGCCTCTGGGAAACTCCGCTTGGGTGTGTCCGGATAAAGATCTATATCATTATTACAGATGATTACATCAGAGCCAAACTGACACGTTGGAGTATGCAAAACTATAGAGTGTCAGACTGTCAAATGAGATCAGACATGCAGAGCTGAAGCACTATTTAAAAACCTCCTATTACAACAGAAGAAACAATGATAGGGTGCAGATGTTACAATGCTTACCTTCTCAGACTGGCTGAGCAGGAAGTGATGGAAATGTGGGTCGTCCTTCACAGGCTACAACAGAAGAAGAGTTGAGTGGGAAAGAGTTCTCTTTGGATATGCACTGACGTAAGAGAGAATCTACATCTACACTGCACAATGCCAACACATCAGGGCTCCTCCTCATGATCCATATACAATCTGACATGATTTTCTGTTTTCTGAGTTTCTGGAAAAATTTGGGAGTAGAATCCACAGCCTAAATATGTGATTCCCTCCTTGTGTGTTAGTGGTGAAAGTATCAATAAAACTTTATGTCCCTTCACTGTTCCATAGCAATAGTAGAATTAACTCACAAAATACAATATAGTACAAACTACACAGCCAGTGTGTGTGTGTTCAACTGTTTATGAATCAGCTTGGAAGCAATAACAACATACTAGCCACACTGGCTGACTCTTTAAATACTCACATCATAGCAGTCTAACAAGATTTGCATTACTCCAGCACAGTCTGCCGTTCACTTCAAAACTAGTTTTACAACTGACACAAAGGCTACGTGCTTTTTATGGTGTATGGCGTCTCAATTACAGCTAAGGTCCATGAGTTCTCTCATTTATTCAATGAAAGCAGTTGATCACTGTGGAACTATCCTCCAGCTAATAATCATATGTAACATTACAGTTGTTGTTTTTTGGGGGGGGATGTGTGGTAAATGAAAGCAGTCTCTCAGTAACAGAGTGCTGTGAAACCACACAGCCTCTGACTCCAGTGTTTCAGGTACTGTGCGCTTTGATTAAAATCATTTCAACTCAGAAAGTTCACCATCTGTTTCTCCCTATGTAAGTGGAAACTGTTGACGTTTGTACTTCAATTTCAGCCTTTAAATAAAAACATGTCATTAAATCAGATTTAGATAAATATAACATAGTTAAAGGCAGATTTTTGTTGCATTATTCTAATTGGAGGAAATGGTGATGTTTTGTATCGATTGACAACTGAAACCAGGAAATGGACTGAAATGATTCTGTTTACAACTTGCCAGACTATAAAAAGACTCTATTGGCTGACTGCGTTTGACACATAAACTCCAGTTGTTGTTTTTTTAAAAGTAACAAATGTATATACATTGTTTTCACTATGAAAAATGAATAGATATACATAGTAATGTACATTTAGGCACTTTCACAAGTACAATATTTTTTATGCAGTTTTTGGAATTCCATACTTGTCGCATGTGAAGTGCAAGAGCAAAGTGACCATTTGTGATGGTTGTTTCCACTGACATAGACAAACAGTTCATGGCTCAACCTTTATTTAGGGGTATTTCTTCTCACACACACACACTCACACATACACGGTGGTCATTCTGGTCTAATGGATTGGTTCACATTTTTTCAAGTCTGCCTTTGAACAATACATGCATGCCCATGGTTTTTGCCTGCTGTAATCATACTGTTCATACTGGTGACAAAGAGATCCTTTCTTAAAGCTATTTCAATATAAATTATGGACAAAACCCACAGTTCTCAATCTGCGTAAAAACACATTCCAACGTTCAGCTGAAAGTAATATGAGGCTTCACAGTTTGAATTAGACAAATCAACCGACACGAATGCTGATATCTTCCAAGGTCTTTGTGTTGCTATCCCTCCACCATAGATCAGCACACAATGTCTTTGTGTTTCTCCGGGGAATCACAGACAGATTTTCTTTGTTTTGTTCACATGGGCACCCGACTATTGTTTTAAAACATATTTGAAAAAGTGTGAACCAATCCTCTAAGAGCATTTTATGTAGAGTGGTCATCAACCCTGGTCCTGAGGAGCAGGTAGGCTCTCATTACTACAAGACGCTCACAGAAACCACACAGCTGACCAGCAAATCACAACGTTTTCTGGGTCAACTGAAACAAAAGCTCAGAGTTGGTGACCAGCTCAACAGCACACGCAAAAACCAACAGTTTCAGTAGTCAAGAGTGAGCACCAAACAGGTCAGAAGGGAAAGGTCTGCAGTTTCGGGTGATTTAAGCCAAAGGTTAAGGTCAGGTAGAAGAACAGAAAGGCAAGGCAGGCTTGGTGGGAAGGGGGTTTCACCTACACTGCTTTCCCATTTGAATCCTGAGCCAGGTCCAGCCCCCAGCCTCTCAATAGTGGACGGCTCGGGGTCAGAGTCAGTTAAGTCCTTTAAGGAGGAGAGAGACACATGTTCACCTTTTAAATCAAAAGGGTGAATCTGTAGAGGTCCATGTCTGCTGTAGTGGGGGGGGACGTTTCTCATACACGGAGGAGACAGTACTGAAGACCGATTTCAAAGAATTCCGATTACCTCTACTGTAACCTGGACAAATAAAACCAAACTGATCTCATGGATAAATACCACTAGAACTAAGTGAGAATATACTGTGTGGTTTTTTTTATTTGGGTGATCTGACTCTAAGTAAATGGCACTGATTTCAGAAGTCTGGTGTCATGACAACATTAGCTCCATAGCCACTGCTGCTCCTTACTGTAACCTGTTACACTGTAGGCATCTGTCAGGTTGACAGCTCCTTCTGGAAGTTATGTAAACTGAACACTGGAAGTATGCATCACTTTTGATGCTCTACTGCAGAAGCTAAATGGAAAATAGAATGTATTATAAAAAAAGGGTAGTGATGAAATCTGACAGAAACTGTATTTAAGCTCTTTTCCACTCGACAGGTTCCTTTAAATATTTGAGAGTAAACCTCTCCTTCACCAATGTTTGACAGGATAATGTTTTTAACTCAGTGTCCTACTGACCTTCTCAGAGGGGTCCTTCAGGGCACTGAGATCCTCATCATCCTCCTCTAGTATTTTCAGTGGCTTGTTAGGCGTCTTCTTTCCTTTTGAGTCTCCTTTGCCATCTGAGTTCTGTTAAAGAAAAAGATCATCACTTTGTGTAAACGTTACAAGAAAGGTCTCAGCTGTCTGACAACTGTTTGAATTGAACATGGGTCTAAAATAAGCTTGTCTAAGCAGAAGGGAAAAGTGATTTTCACAATGTTGAAGTCAAGTCTTTCTGGTGGGCAGATGGCCTCCACAGAGACCATGTGTCCACCTGAATAAACATTTGCTGACACTGAACATGATACCGGGGAGTGTTTCATGGAGGAGGCTTGAAGGAGCGGAGCTAATTAAGAGAAGTCTCACTTCATTAATCGTTAATTTGATTAGATCAGTTTCAGTGGTGGAAACAGACATGTCCTGCGTTTGTGTGCTGTGGTGACACAACAGCAAGGCTGGACAATATCATGATTGTCACATTTACTAGGTATGGATAGATAAAGGAATATAGTTTTAAATTACATTGGAGCTCCTATTAATTCTTTTCTTTATTTCTTTTCTGTGTTCCTGGTTCATGTCTCTTGTGAATATCAAAACAAGTGATAGTTTTATTCACACCTTGGTTGCTTCAAGTATAAAAACATGTTTACATCATTCGTGTGTTTGAGGTGGTGGAACTAATTGCTTGTGTTTCCTCTCAAAGCTACAAATACTTTCTGTGCCAGTTGTTACAAGAAGACAACCTTTTGAAGCTACTTGACAACTGCTTAATTGCTGATGGCCATGCTAACAACCCACTTCATGCACAACAACACATCCTGTTTCCTTCCCAACACAAGATAACATGTACACTAACACAGGCAGTTATTTGACCAACTGCATATTATACAACCAGTACAAGAAATATTGTGAGCATACATATTTATGAATGCATATTAATACCTGGAACTTAACACCAGTTGTGCGTCAGTGATCCTGCTTTTTCTTTCCATTACATATTTCTGTTATATTACTTATTATATATTATTATATTTTACAGCACTGTACGGCCACTGCCCAGTTAGGCCGTATTCACACCAAATCAAGTGGTGCGGCCCACCACCGCTGGCTCCAACAATCAGAAAAACAATCAGAAAATAACATTTTATGGATGTGATTCACCGGCTTTCTCACTACCAGCACTCCCTCTCTTCATTCACTCTCCAGCTCACTCAACCACAGCTGCTCTCTCTCTTTTTCTCGTCTTTTTTAAAATGAGTCAGGAGGCAGACTAGAGTCTAACTTTACTTTTAACATTATCAAACAAAGAGAAATATCCTCCCCTCCTCCTGCTAACATCTTTTTACTCCGTCATGGCAGAGTTTACAGCTCTGATCACTCTGATCTCCGGCTGTGATTGGCCTTCAGCCGCAGTGATGTCGGGTTGCGTTTCTCCAAAAAAGTTGACTCTGGCTCAACTTTCCGGCCACAGTCCAGCGCGGCGCCAGCAGCAGCCAAAACGCCCGCAGCCGAAGCGCACCACCCCCATTCAAATGAATGTGAGAACTGGCGTTTCCACTGCACTGCCTGATTTGGTCTAAATACGGCCTTACGGTACAGTCCAGAGCATCTACAAAACAGCCAGCCACCCCAAACTAAACTTCTACAACAGCCTCCATATATATATATCCTGACAACACTTTCAGCCACAGTGATGATCTGACTGGACATACAGAAACAAGAATAAACAAGGCACACATTACACTGCTATGCACTCCTTTTCTACTTCCATCATGGTCAGGTTTGTTAAGTCATTTTGAGACACAACACGCTGTAGTCTGCCATACTATTATGCTTTGCTGCTCTGGCTACAATGTCATTCTAATACTTCCACTAACATAATTAAATTTGGATCTTTGGCTCCTGGACCGCTGATTTGAATAATCAACTTTTGGGGGGAAGCTCTGGTACTCTCAAGTGGATTAAAAAGGGGAATACTACAAATGGCAGTCTGTGTGATGGAATGAGACACATTAACATTACTTTAATTAGGTCAGTAGGACGTTCATTATGTCCGTTTTCAAACAGGAATTTGTAGATTCCAGATCCCCAACACAACAATCAAACCCCTTCTTTTCTGGCACAGTTAAAGGACAGGTTCACCATTTTTCAAGTCTGTCTTAAAACAACAGTCAGGAGTCCAAATGAACTGTAATCATTCCTCCTGTTGATACTGATCATTAGTAGATCCATTCATATTACACTTACAATTTTATCTCATCTGAGTGTAACTGTTAATGTAATCCAAGAATGACTTTTGTGAGTCAAATGTTTCAGGTTACCTTTTTGTTATAACCACTATAGCTAAACCTGTCACCTTCAGTTAATAATTTCCCAGAAGTCAGTGTGTCTTTTCTAAAGTTCACATTCAATTTTTCCATTTGTTGCATGTGTATAAAAAAAAATGACTCATACTAAAACCAAGAGGATGTGTTTCTTGAGATGCAAAAAACATGTGAAGTGTTATAGGACGACTCCCTCACCTGTTCTTTCCCCTTTGCTTTCTTTAGGAAGTCCTCCACTGCATCCACCGCCTGCTGGAAGCGCTTGCCTTTATTTATCTTGATCATCTCCTCTTTGTGGGCGTGGTAGGGCTTCAGCTGTTCTACTTTGATCCAGGCACTGGACAAGCACACAAAAACACAGCTCTTACACATCTGATGGGAGAAAAAATTGCAAGTTCAGTCAGAATTGATACCTTACTGTCTGCTGTAGACTTACTGGTCTTCAGTTCCAAAGAATTTCACAAAATGGCATTTTTTGCCCCTTGGCTTTTTCAGGTCCTTGGGAGGGCTTACTATCTGAAATGTGAATAGATGTTTGAGTAGATCATTAGCACAAGGTTTGTCATGCAAATGCTGGAATTTCTTTTCCTTTAAACCTTCACTCTTTACCTTTCCTGGCCATGGTGGGTAACGCCCAAGCTTCCCCCTGAAATGAGAGTGATACGTTTAGTCCTGGTATGTCTTTCTGCCGAGTACAGAGATGCATTAAGACACTTCACTGTATTTCACCAAGCAGTGCTTTCTATCAGTTCAATTTCAGCTAACCAATTACACTAATTGCTGCTAGAGCTGAGTATTGAACATCGATAAGTTCTTGGTACCAACTGAAGAGTGTCCAAAGCACAGAGCATCAAAAACTGTCAAGTACACCAAGCCAGACCCACGTGTCCGGTCGGATTCTGATGCTTATTAACTTTGATCCAATAATTTATGATTGAAATCAAAAATGTGCTCTTCTTTGCTTCTTCTTATATGACTGTATGTATTGAAACTCAGGCGTAGTAACCAGCACTAGAATCAAACATTTCAAACGAGCTCTTCTTGCTGCTGGTTCTTACAGTGTAAGACTACAAACACGGAGTAAAAAACAGCAGCACTGTAAAACAAGTTAACTGTATTAATCTACTGAAATACAGGGAGCAGACAAACTAGTACATATCTTACACCATATTTAAACTGAAGCAGTGTTGCCTAATCTAGTGAGGCTCATGGTGTTTCATCTGTTGTGGCTGTCAGCTGTTCATAAAGAATTATCCCATGCTGTTTTTCAGTAATAGTTGACAAAGATATATCCTTTTGTCTCTCTTAGTTTGCTGTTATATTCTCATAAGTTTTAGAAACATTTCCTCTTGCCATATTACATAACTGCAGTGTTTGTGAAAGCAATTCAGACAGCAACTTCTGTACGCCTCACTTACAAGAGTCATATATAAAGTAGAACACTATTGAGCTGCAGCCATGTGTCAGATATAATCTGTCTGATTACTTTTTAAAATAAGATATTCAAAACAATAATAGACAGCTGAACAATGTGGCAAGAGAAAACAGCCGCTGATTGAATCGCTGGTGTTCTGAAATTTGGCGATTAATCAGGTCTGAAGTAACAAATGTTCAACAATGTCGTTATGCTCATGCACAGTGCAACTCTCAGTTACTATGTTGTTTATGTAGCGTCGCTGTCCTGCTGTAATGCAACGATAGATGATAACACATCATGTGAAACACAAACTGCTGCTACAATAATGGTAACGACCAGTTTGATGTATCTCTCCACACAAATAAATCGCCTTATCGTTCGGGTTAAATCAACCTACATCCAGATAATACAGATAAACGCGAGTCTGCAGAGAAAGAGCTGCTACAGTTATCACGGAAACAGAGCAGATGCAAACAGTAGATATCCGCTTACGATGCTAGCGACGCTCGTCATGGACCGAAATTTCTACAACACTGGACATTTTAAGTGTTTGGTGAGGATTTACAGATAAACACTTTGGTGCAAGAATTACAACTGTAAAATGCATAGTTGTGTCCGGAAAAAAACGAAAACCTAGTTTCGGTCTGAACCTTTTTGGTAGCTTATCCGCTAACGTTAGCTAGCAGCTAACGAGGGCTGTTGGCTGAGTCAGCTCGGCTGGCAGTTTGTTTGGGTTGACCATCAACTAACCTACGTCAGGTTAAAACCAACAAGAAATATGAATCTTCGACTAACTGGTTAATACGACACTGCTTTGTGTAATGCAAGACAAATGATCAGAAATAGAGGCGTTTAACAATGTTAAACGGTTATCTCACCACACTAGATCCCCAATCCTCAAATGCACCGTCGCCATCTTACAACTTTAATAAAACGTCGCACTGAATGAAGGAGAAGACAACACACACCCACTAATCACACTTCCTCTCTGTGCAACATCCGCTATTGTTACTTTCAAACACGCTGAAACTAGTTTCTAACAAGCCTACACATACACAATATATATATATGTATATATATATATATATATATATACATACACACACACAGTAATTATATTTAATATATATGTGTAATACATAGAAAACTGAACAACTAATAAATTGAAATGACTGAACAAAAACAAAACAGATGCAGTGATGTTGGATATACGTAGCTGCCAGATAATATATTATATAATATAATAGCCCATTATATTATGATTCACATAATATCGGCACCATAAGAATACATAAGAATAAGATAAGAAGCTTTTTTAATACCTCCATGAGTTGCACTGAATATTAGCTTTATGCTCAGCCCTTTTTAGGAATTACTGCCACCTATTGGTGGGAGGACGACGAGCCTCATTGTTGTGGGTCTCCAATTTCTCCCTCTCTCTTTGGGTCTATGTGATATCACAAACTGCAGATCACAGAGTGTTTATAAAAGTTATCTACAGAAAGAAAAAAAAATCCTAAACGTACGCAATCAGAGAAGGAAATATTAATAGTTTTTCATATTATTTGGACAGATATGTCAGCAATTACTGAAATGTGCCCTAACCCCTCAAATAATTATGTTCATGTACACGTGCATGTACATAGGCTATGTCACATAACGACAGTGGAGGAGAGTAAATACATTTACTAAAGCACTGTACATTTCTGATGTGTCTATTCATTACTTAAAGTCCCCCTCCACTCAGAAATGTATTTTTCTTCTTGCTACTTCACTTGGATGTTTGAGCTTCTCTGTGCATACAGATGCATGTGCAGAGTTTGTCTCGAGAGGGCTGTTTTCACATTCATCTACTGAAAGTGGATTGTTTCTTTGTGCTCATTGAAAATCTGATTTGGCTCAGTATGCCACAAGTGTGATGAATGAATGTGAGAATGGACTTTTCAGTGAAGCAGAAGACATCTTGTGTCCAGCAGTTCAACTTTTCAAATGAACAATATTTGTGTGTTTATAGATTCTGGAGTTTTTCATGAGGGAGAAGGAGCAGAAGCCATATTAAGGATTTTAACATGGTAATTATACTTTTTAAAAAATACCATATCAGACATACTTTATTGTTCCAAGCAGAGTATTTGTATATGTCTTAATACATGTCTGGGGGGGATCTTTAAGTATTTCCATTTATTCTACTTTATTCTCCTGATACTCCCGATGCTCATTCCAGAGGGAAATATTATACTTTTTAGTCATCTTATTATTATATAATTTTATCATTACCAATACATTAATGTGTAAGCAGCATTTGGATGCTGTGGTAGTAGGTCATAATGGAGCCATGTTTAACTCCTTTATATACCTTTGGCTCTTACACTGATCAGATGTTTGTTGTATGTAAATATTAATCTGCAATCTCTGTCAGATACATGGACTGTACACTATTAATGACACTTTTACTTTTAATACTTATAGCACACATTTATGATAATATATATTTTGAATGCAAAACTTTTACTTGTAAAGGAGCATTTCTACACTGTGGTGTTGCACGAGTTTAACTCACTAAGTAGGCTAGTGTAGGTTGTGTGCGAGAGAGAGACACACACATACACAGACAAGAGAGAGAGAGAGAGAGAGAGAGAGAGAGAGAGAGAGAGAGAGAGAGAGAGAGAGAGAGAGAACGTGATGTGAGTAAGAAGTTAGCAGTATAGCTTTGAACGCAGCAGTGCAGTGTGTGGACAGATTAGGCTATTTGGCATGAGCCCACTTAAGCAATATCATTTGGGATCTCATTTGAGCAGTGGGTGTCATAGCACTATTAGGTCAAACTATGATCAAATATAGATAGTATATTGGTATGTAAGAGAGGAACCTGCAAATTCTATTGTGAAATTGTGTTTTTTAATTTCCACATTTTACATTTCATTACAGATGACATTTTCTGAGAATAGTGATGATGTAGCATGTCCTAAGACTACAGCAGCTCTTTAGTATATGTACCGTATATATATATATATATATATATATATATAGTCAGTACACTGTATGCTCTCAGTCTATCAATGTCTTATATTTAGATATTCAATGCTTTTAATTGGCAGTCCACATGATCAGAATGTACAGAATTCATGCTAATTTTCCTCATTAACCTCCATGAAAGTCTGTGTTTCACAAAAATAACACATCACACACAAAAGTACAATTATCTCAGTTTGATTGGCTTTTATTTAAGCTTGCAGAGCACATTTGAGATGACCTTTGGAAAACCCACAAATACATTTAGTACCCTTTGAATTTCAATGACAATATCAAATTAATGTTCTTTACCCTTGTACCCAATGTAAGAAATTAAAACTCAGCTTAGCAACAGCACCTTTTTCTATACAACATTAAATGCTGAATGAAAGTGGCTGTAACGATAGTCATATCAATCCATATATTCATGCCAGTACCATAAAATGGAATATGCAGAAGCAAATAAATACATAGTGAATCTAAGAATCATAGTTAAAGTACAAAAATAATACCAGGTCACCACAATATCAAAGTCAGAATGGAACAGTAAAAAGCAAGGAGACTTTTAGACAACAGAGATGAAACAGATGAAATATTGTAGAATCAAACCAGAAATGCGCTTCAATAGTATGTTTGCATTTACTTGTTCTTGCCTGACACCATTACACCAAACTCCTGAATGGAGATTTCCTTGTTCATGTACTGCTGAAGCTGGCGATTTGTGATGTGCCCGAGACGCAACGCATCATCAATGGAGAATTTTTTCCCTGATTTCCTGTCGTGAAGAACTGAGGATTCTCCGTTGGGGCCCTTGACTGTGATCTCCTCCCAGTCACACTCCTGGCTCTGCAGGTTAACGAACATCTTCCAGTCGATCAGCCCCAGCTTGTAGGCCTCCTCTGGTCGCATCTCTTTGCCTGTATCTGGGTCAATCACCACGATAGACCTACGGAGATGGCTCTCTCTCTGTTCCCTCTTCATTCTCACTGCATTCAGGTTCTTTTGAAGCTTCTCAATCTCCTCATCTTTCTGTGTGGTTATGCCTCTGAGCTCTGCTAGTTCCCTCTGTAGTGAGTCAAGTCTCAACTCCATGTTCTTTCCATCCTCCCTTGGTGAGGACTCAGTGATAAGCCGAGTCTCTTTGCTGGTGATGTCAATCTCGGACCGAAGCTTGCGGATCTCATTCTGCAGCCTTTGGTTTTCTTGCTGAATACGGCTACTTTCATCGCGGATGTAGTCCAGTTCCTTAGAAGACTTGGTGTTAGAGAACTCCATATCAGAAAGCCTGGAAGCGAGGGTGGACAACTCCTGGTCAAGTTCTCGCCTTCTCTTTTTCTCGTCTTCCAGAGTCCTCCTTAGGTTCTCAATCTCAATCTCAGCCTCTGGATCCCTCTCAACTTGGACTTTTTCCGTGCGAACAACTCTTTCCTTCACATCCATTTTCTCCAGTGTGTTCTGCTGCTGGATAAGGGCATTCAGCTCTTTCTCCAACAGGGTGCGTTTGTGCCTCTCTTCATCCAGCTGCAGTCTAAGGATGGAGTGTTCCTTCTCCTGTTGGGGATCCTGCTGCAGGACTACCTTCTGTTTGACGGTAACCTTCTCACGGTTCTCCTTGTCCCGGATCTCCAGCTCATTAAGTCTGACCCGAAGCCTTTGGATTTCCAACTCAGCATCACGTCTTGCCCTGCGCTCACGTTCCAGTTCCTCCAGCTGCAGATCCAGATCAGCCTTCTGTCTCTGCAGTTGGTAGAGCTCTGTTTTCAGGCTGTCTTTTTGTTTCTGCTCATTGCTGATGTTTTGTGAGAATGTGTCACATTCTGATCTGAGGAAGGCATCCTCTTCCATTTTGACCACTTCTTGCTGAACAATCTTCTCACGGACCTGAGACAGATCCAACTTCCTCAGTCTGATCTTGTCTTCTAGTGCTGACCGATCTCTTTCAAGGTCGAGGCGTTTCTTCTGTTCATCAGCCAGTTTTCTTTTGAGAGTCTCAATCTCCTCCTTAGTCTTGGGATCTTCTCTGTACTGCAGCACTTCATTGACCACCTCTTTGGTCTGCACTTGGGGTTTGGTGTCTTTCCATCTTTGAATTTCATCACGAAGTTGGCGGATTTCCATGTCAGATTTCTCAGTCTGGTGGGTTTTATCGACAATTTCATCACGAAGTCTCTCCAGCTCTCTTTCAGTCTGTGGATCTGTCTTGTATTTGATGACTTCTTTGATGATCTCTTTGACCTCTACTTGAGGTCCTCTGTTCCTCAGCATGGTCAGCTCATCCTGCAGGGATTTAAGCTGGAGGTCTGCATCTCTATAGCGCCTCTGATGCTCTACAAGTTCGAGCCGCAGATTGGCCACCTCATTCTCAGCCTTGGGGTCAGGGCGGACAATCTCCCGCATCTTCTCCTGAATAACAACCTTGGACTTCTCCTCCTCGAGGCTGGTAATTTTCCTCTGTAGGTCAGCCTTTTCTCGCTGTGATGATCTTCGTTTGGCCTTCTCATCTTCATACTGCCTCCTGAGGTTTTCTACCTCCCTTTCAAAGGCAATATCTTTCTCTACTTTCAGCACCTCCTTGATGGAAATTTTCTCCTCTGCCATTGCTTTCTCCTTCTCCAGCCTTCGGAGCTTCTCTTGAAGGAATTGCAGTTCATCCTCCAGCTGCTTCCTGCCATCTGTTTCCTTCTGCTTCCTGTCAAGGAGCACCCGGTACTCTGTTTGAAGTTGGGGGTCATTCTGGACTTTAATCACCTCTTCTTCAGTGATAACCTCCTGCTCCTTGTTCTTCTGCTCAGCCAGGACAGTCACCTGCTTTTGTATTTGAATCAGCTCGTTGTCTTTCATCAACTTCTGCCTTCTCAGCTCATCCAGGTCCTCCCGAAGCTTGCGCACCTCCTCCTCCTGACCACGGTCTCTTTCTATACGCAAGACCTCCTTTACAGTGTATTTCTGTGCCCCTTCTTTAACCTCTGTCTCAAGGCCACGCAGCTTCAGCTTTAGTACCTCAAGGTCATTCTCCAGGACATGGGTAGTGCGGCGCTCCTCTGAGAGTTTCTGCTGGACCTTGTGGACTTCCTCATCCAGCTGGGGATCAGGAACCTTTTTGATCAGCTCCTTCTTCACAATTGTATCTTGGGGTTTCTGTCCTTCAAGGGCATAGATGTCAGTCTGGATAGTCTCAATCTCTTTCTCTAGCTGCTCCCTCCTCTGAATCTCATCTTCCAGCTGCTTCTTGATTCTCCAAGGCTCTTCTCCTGGGGCAGCAGCATTTACAGACTTGACATTTGTAGACTGAATCATAGGGATCTCAGGTTGCTGTAGAGAAAAAATATATATTATTATTATTATTGTGATTTCTACTGTTAATGTTATTGTTATTATCATTATGTGACAATATTTCACCTGGTTGAGAAGGCTTTGGGTGAACTCAAGATTCTGCAGCTTTTGTTTGTTCACAGCATTCACCTCAGTAAACTTAGCCTCGATAGCCGCTTCCTGTAAACATCAAAATAACATGTCATGGGAAGCACATATTGTAAATCCTTAAGTTACATCAGTGGTTTACAACTGTTTTGGCTTGTGACTTTTTGGTTACTTTCGAGCCCTTGGCTTCATCACAGGTTGCATATGTCTGAGTTGCAAGCAGTTCAACCAAAGATTAATGTTCCCCTCTTAAGTTGTTTCACTCTCGAGTAGTTCTTAGAAGAATGAAGAAGAGAAAACTATCTGGTATTTCATAATAAAGAAGAAAAGATTAGAGGAAAAGTCAGAGAAACAGAATTTGTTAAGGGCTTCTTTTTTTAAAATTTCCATTCTTGTTAATCTCATAACACCATGTTTATCCTGTGAGCCCTTGGGGGGGTCCTGACCCCAGGTTGGGAACCACTAAGTTACTACCTTTCCCTTCAGCTGTTGATGATATAAAAATAGCAGTTAAGGAAAATATGGATCATATCTATTCCGAGCGTCATGAAAGCTTGGCTGTTGTGCCTCACCTCTGCCTTGACTGTCAATGCAGGTGATTCCAGTCTGCTCCTCTTGTATGTCTGAGGTACAAGTCCATCCTCAAGGTCAAGGATAGATCTGAACTTCTCAGTTTCAGTCTCGTAGTCCTATAAACAAGAATCAGTAAGTCAAGAACCAAACATTCATCATTTTTGTATTTCAGTAAATAAAAGCCAGTGTTGGGGTGGTAAAAAAACGCTAAATATCTTACTTTGATAGCTTGTTGGTAAAGCTGAGCATTTTTGGAGACATTGTTCAGGTCAGACTCCTTTCTTGCAATATCAGAGAGCAAGTTCTGTGGACAACAGAGAAGTATTTATGAGACTTATGCCTTTCTCTACAGCATCACTGACAGTACACTCCTGTTGCTCATCACTCTCACCTTCTGATTCTTCAGCTTGGTCTCCACTTGTCTCATGTCATCAGTTTCACGGGGTTCGTAGTTTGGGACACGAGACAGCCAGCTGTTCAGGTTGTCATAATCATTGCGGTAATTGTTGTACGAAAGCTTGGCTCTCTGCAAGCTTTGAGACCTGCAACACACAGCAAAAGAGATTATTATGTGGAGCTTATCTGTAGGGCTATGTGGTGTGTTTATGTGGTGTGATATTCAATATTTCTTCCACAGATCTTAGTTACTTCCGCTCCGTGTCCTGACCCTCTTACCTGGAGTCAATCTGCCTGTTGAGGTTGTTGAAGCGCTTGTTCAGCTTCTGGACGTCAGCTTCCTGCCTCTCAATGTCCGGGCAGTGCTCTTGGAATTTGGTAGCCATGTTGTCACAGCTGCTTTTGGCCGAGCGCAGGTTCTGCTCTGTCTCAGCGATCTCTGACCTCTTTGATCTCAGGTCTGATGCAATATCCTGCCAGGGTAACAAGGGAGATGAGCGAAACATATAAAGTACAGAACAATACAGAAATGTGAATGGAGGCTTTCCTCCATTTAGAGTTCACTTGCCCAGTTTTTTATATTCGTGCAGTAATTCCACTATATTTGGTAATATACAGTATTTTTTTACTTGTATATGTAAGGGACATAGCTGGATTAACTTGTTTGGGGGTCCTAGGGCAAAAATTGTTTTTGGACCCCTATTGACTCCCAACTTCCCACCTGGCCTCTAGATTCAGGTTTTCTATGTGTCAATGAATGCGTGGCAGTTTGATTGAGAACTTATCAAGTTGCCATGCAAGTGTCTCCAAGACAGGGCCACAGGATCAAGTGATGATGCAGGAACCACTTTTGTTCATATTATAACTTGTTTCACAAGTTCCTGTAAAAATTATGCAATTTATCTAATTATGTGCAACCAATTGACACCCAGTGAACCTAGGGCTTTTGGGGCCCCTGGAGGTTTAGGGCGCCAAGCAGTTTCCCGCTTTTACCCGCTTGCCCCGCCATATTAAAATATTGTTTACTCATATTCTGGGACAATCCAATCTTTAAGCAGAAATATTGTGCTGGCACTATCTTGGTAAGCCTTGGAGTAAATGTTCAATAAGCAGAAGCAGTTGTAGTCTGGTAGCTGAAACCAGCAGCTACCCAGCTTTGATGATTATAACAAGTGTATAACACTGCTATTTGAGAGCCATGTGGTTCTCTGAAAATAATACACACCCTCCAGTATTTACCAAATTGCCAGTTTAGTTGTATATTACTTTACCTGGATATTACTATTACTACCTTATTAATTAAGGAGTAATAATTTAACAGCTGAAAAATGCAATGTTTTGTATTTCTGGTGTTTTACTCTTGTATTTTTAGACGTTAAAAGGTATCCTGTCAAGTTCTATTGTATTGTGTGTATATATTGTGTGTTTTCTTAACAGCAAACAAACAGTTGACTGTTGGAAAATTTGTCCCTGCCTTGCAAATTTTCTTGGCATGTTACCACCACTAAATGTTGTTCAGTGTAATAGTATGGAACCATCTGCAGGTGTGTGTATTAGATTGCCTGCATGCTAGTGCAAGTGCATGAGTGTCCTCATGTGTGTGCACAAGATACAAGCAATATGGGGCTGCTGATCAAAACACTGCTCCATTGCACAACTGTGATCACAAACTCCACAGTGTATCTTTAATATTCCATTTACTATAGTGTCTTTATTTATGTCAAAGAATTGAAGAGCCATCTTACTGCAAGCTCCCGCTGTGTCTTCTCCAGTGAGGTGATGTCAGCTGGAGCAACCTCCTCCCTGGCCAGCTTGTTCTCATAGGTGGACAGTAAAGTCTTTCCATTTTGAAGGGAGGTCTCCAGCTGGTTGGAATTCTTCAGTCTAAAACAGTTAGGTTTAATGGTTAGGTAAGTAGAAAGTTGACTCTTGAATTTAACCCATTAAGGCTGATTCAAAGACAATGCAGCAACAGAACAACTTGAGGAAATACTGCTCCCACAACAAGATAGTAGACGAGATACTGAGGTATATATCAAGTCCCGTACTTCTCCTGAGAGCCCTGAAGAAGCTGCTCGATCTTGGTGTACTTCTTGTTGACTTCATCGACCTTGCTGTGAAGCTGCGGAGCACTGGCACAGGTTGGGTTTGAAACCAAGAAGGTCTTTGCTTCCTGCACTTTAGAAGTCTTCTCTGGTTCGATTTTACTAACAGCAGCAGCAATGTCCTGGGGGGAAATGTCTGGGTTGGTGAGTTGTAAAATACATAAATATTCTCTCTCAGCTTTTTAGCTAAATTGAGTGACATGAAGTTCCTACCCTCATGTCCTGCAGCCGGTCAGCGCTGTCCTGCAGTGGCCTGTTCTGCTCCAGCGGCGGGCGCACTCGAGCATAAATGGCCTTCTCCTGTTTGTCCAGGTCACTGACGACCTTATCCAGACCAGCCATCAGCTGCCGGCACTGCTGCTCCTGCTTGTCTGAGGTCACACATAATCAACACACAACATGATGAGCTTTTCTTCTCTTGAGGATCAGAGTGATAGCTTTAGTAGGCTTAAAGTAGGTTAAAAATCTTGCCACAGCCAAGTAGCTGACTGAATTCATCAACATATTAAATATGAATACAAAATTTAATTGTCAAAGAAAATCAATCAATCAAAAATCTGTCAAAGCTAAGCTAAATGACAGCACGTTGAATGTTAAGGTAGATGCTACTTTAACACCTTTCTCAAATACAAAAACCAAACAATGTATTTTGTTATGTTTTATTAAGTCTGTATGTGTTCTATGTCTCACTTAGTTGCAATATAATCTCCCCTCTGGGACAATAAAATTGAGTTGAAGTTGAATTATTGCGTTAACTTAGTGAACTTAGTTATTATGTCCCTGGGTATATAGCTTAACAGAACTACAGACATTTAGTTTTGCAAATGTTTTCATGCTCAGTGTGACCAAACTACTAGCCGTGTTGACTTGTAAAACATTAGCTAACTGGGGCTGCTGTCCACTTTGCTTGGTTGGTAATCCAGCCTTGTTGGTGGTATAATCACACTTGTTGATTTCTTTGTTTTTTTTAATTAATATAGTGTCATGGCCAGATTAACCTGATGGGGCCCTACTGCATCTGGATTATTATATACAGCCCCAGGTTTGCTGTAGCTATGTGGTAATTTGAGTATGTACAAACAAATTTAGGAATATGCAGAATTATGCACAGTATCAGATAAAGAATGAAAATATACAAATTAGGTTTAATAAAATAAATAAAAAATAAATTGAGTCATATCAGCACAAAAATTAAGCAAGTTGCTAGCAGCATGAAGAAAAGTTTCCTAAAAACTGCAGAAAAGCAGAATTGGACGTGGATCTGTACCTGTGCCAGTACCACTGGTCTTCTTCAGCTCATCAAAGCGTTTTACCAGAGTTGACTTGCTACTTGCCATCTTCTGCTTAACAGCTTTTTGCTGGCTGGCCAGGCTGTGAGCACACAACATGACAAACTGTTACAACTACAATGGAATAAAAGGTTGTGTCATCCAATTTATAATTTCAGGAAATCATATGTTTCTGTACACATATGTTCGTGTGGGACAAAGTACACACTCACTTGTCAGAGATGGCCACTGCCTCGGGGTCGGTGGGGGGGATCATGAAACAGACGGCCGGGGCAGTGAGTTTATGTCCAGCTGCATCCTTCACGTCCCACTTGTTCCCATTGTTCCGGAGCAGAGTGTACCTCTCTCCACGCAAAATCGGCCCCTGCACACGTCCAACAATTACAATCTGTCATTTGCTGCTGGATCACCAATATAGTTTAATATAAAACAGCTACATTCAAGACACAACAAACACAAAGCTTCTATCCAAACATGATTCTCTGTAGAGTCTGCTTCTCCCTCTCACCACTGTACTGTATTTAGGTAAATAAAAGAGATATCCATAGCACGTTGGAAATAGTTCCAAAAAGACTACACTACAACACTAGTATGAAGTCTGGACTGTGCCATCAGAATAACTATAGACTTTATGTTTAATTATAATTAATATATTTTTAAAAGAACTTATAACTTGATTAATTGAATGGATTAATGAATGAAATTGTCCAAAATATCATTATCATAATATTTGTTAATGCCAGCCAGCCATTGTGTGTTGTCAGAACTCTTCCTGCTCTGTACAAGACTTGAACTTTACTTTGAAAAAATAAATTCTGCAATTCTGTTCCACTCCATAAAATGCATCATCATCAATTCATCCTTTACAGCAAAATAAGGAAACAGAATTATTAATTGCTAGATTGAATTGTCCTTTTATCTATTTGTCTACATTTACAATCCATCATTGAAATGAAAATTGAATTTTCATATTTTCAGAAATTTAAATTTATAATCATTCCATTGGCACACCCCAGGCTCTGTACAGTCATGTGCTGTCATCTAGAGCCAGAATTAAAAGATGATATTCCACACACTCGACATTATATAAGTAGTTTCTTTTCTGCTTTTTGTGTTCTGATGATGAGTCACTACAAACTGAGGGCACAATGTAAAGAGTAAAGAAAGAGAAACGGGAAAAAAACATTCAACCTTACAATATGGATGCCTGGTTTGCCTGCAACTATACTGCTTATGAACTTTGTGCTGCACATTATAACACACAATAATGAAAACCTGTAATAAATCACCATCAAGAGACAACTTAAACATGAAGAGCTCACTCTTTTGCTACACGGAAGCTGAAGAGCTCTGTAGGCTCTTTAGTCAAAGTATAGACTTCTTCAAATTCCCTGTGTTCTGATCCCTGGGGGTTTAAACAAGATACCCAGTCTCAGTCTGGGCTTTCTTCTGAAGGGATTTGAATACATTACACCACAAAGCCCTTAAGTTACAGTCCTAGTATTTTGGAAAAGCAAAGCAAAGAGAGAGTGCTTAGTCATGCACTCTGATAGCAGGGAACGTCCTGGGATTAGAACTCTGACAGTCAGTGACAGAGGAAACAATAACATAAAATAAAGATAAGATGAACTGTCTTGAGTGGAAACGAGGTCATTGCAGCACAAAAAGGCTATTAGATTATAAAGATGAAATTAGACAGTTAGGAGACAGTTTCCAACGGGGAAATCAGAAGAAGGGATATAATTTGAGCTACCAAGAAAATAGACAAAATCAGACAAGAAATGGCACTGAAGGACTGAAAAGAGTACAAATGAAAATGAGGAGTGGAGACAGAAGGGGGATTCTAAAAAAGCGGAGGATAAGATGGTTGAAGAAGACCAGACCATCTGCAAAAAGCTCAGTTTGGGGAGTGAAAAACGCTGGCTAAATGTGAACAGAGCTGATGCCTCTTCAAATTTAGCTTGCTTAGTGTGATAGACTTGAGTCAAGATACAGTACACCAAGTTACTAATCAAAGCAATATCTGATCCAGTAAAATACATGACCTTTACTTCTTGTCAGATCATTAAAAAATAATTCACTGCACAAAAATACAAGTTAAAAATGTTCTGACATACACACAAAGTAAAAGGTAAAATAATGCAATTTTCACCAATCCAGTCATTATTATATCTCTCAAAAACAGAGAACAGTATGAGTTGTGTTGAGATCTAAATACTGTATGAGGTGACCATGGCCTGTTATTCTTTATTATTTTCACATCTTAAGTCTGACAACTGCATTCATTGGATTGGAAGTCTTTTAGTCAAGTCTGTGAAATGTATCATTAACTACTTACCTATTTAACCCATTTGATTTAGGTTAAAATAAATTTTTACTAGAGTATATTGAAGATTTATTTGAAAACGGGTAATTAAAATCAGAATTGAGCATTTTAAGCTCATTTTAAGCTCTTCATTAACAACAAATACCAAGTAATGGCAGCTACAATCCAAAAATATCAGTATAAAAACACAGTACGTACCTCATCTGTGTCAAACTCACACAGAGCCTCAATGGGCAGCAGCTTCTGAGGGGTTTCCCGGCGATACCTCAGAGGCAAAACCTGCAGGCTGCGCTTCTGAAGAGCCTTGACCCGCTCATCAAAATGGTCCATGGCCTTGGACTGGTCCTATATACACACACACACACAGAAAGGGGGAAGCATATTTTCCAGAGTTGCAGAGGGAGTGAATGGCTTTGTCACATGGAGATGTAACAGTGTTGTATCAGAAATGCTCACATCCAGCTCTCTGATCAGACCCTCCATCTGGTACACATCTTTGAACTCTGGGTTGTATTTCTGGTTGACCTCTGTATCCAGCCGCTTCAGCAGCTCCTGAGTGTCACGTGCCTCCTTGTGGTACTAGACACACACAGATACACACATGCATTTTAGAGCTTAACCTGTTTAAATGTATGTGTTTGTTTGAATATCCAGTGTAACTTCCTGTGAGTGTTAATCTGCCCTCTGTGTCTGACCTTGTTGTATTCATCCATGTGTTTCAGGTGGTTTTCCTCACAGATGAGCAGGTTCAGGTACTCCTTCCAGTCAGCGTGCACTGCCTCCATATGAGCCTGACAAAAACAAATTGTTTGTGGGGATCTGATTAAGTCATTAAGTCACTTTATTTATAAAGCACATTTAAAAACAACACAAATTGACAGCTGACAGAAGGTTAAAACGGAATTTTAGCAGCAGATGAAGCTGTCATCAGCATAGCAGTGAAAAACAATGTAATTTTCCATAAATGATTGCCCAAGATGATGCAAGTATAGGGGAAAAAAGACAAGGGCCTAGGATGGATCCTTGGGGAACCCCACAGGAGGTGCTTTCCCACCTATATAGTTCTGGGAGAACAGGAACACATGCAGCAGGGAAGATGAGCAGCAACTCAGTCCTTCATGAGTGAACTGTGTGTTGGACTCATTCACTAAAAAATGTTCATTGCATGCTGTCTAGTCTTTAAACATGTTTCATAAGTGTATTAAATTGCTTTTATTCAACAGTTTACACTCTGTAAATACTGATTATTATGGCTCGGCGTTTAAAGATAGTTGAGAAGGCTGGATTAAGTTAAACATGATAGTAAAGTTAATCATTCAACAGTCATCTGAATAGAGAATAGGGATGAGCCTGTACCTCAATAACATTCTTCCCTGGATGGTCAGAGGCAATTAGCTTCTCTCCGTCATCATTGAGCTTGGTGATGGTGGCCTCTTTGGACTCCAGACATTTACTGATGAAGTTCTGTTGGGGCAAAACAGCTGTGCTGAGTAAACTGATGATCATATAGTTATTTATTGATAAGTGTCCATCTTTGCATGCAGTAACACACATTCTATCCATGCAGCTTGTTTAAATGCATGATGTGTGTCCCTCCCTAAGCTACCTCATACTGCCTCTGACGGGCAGGGTAGTCCAGGTTGGTGTCACTCCAGTCATAGTTGAGCCGCTCATCAGCCTGCTGGTCCATCCAGTACAGCTCATTGGTGCAGCGCTGCATGTAGTCACGCAGGCTCAGCAGGTGGTGCTGACGAGTGGTGGAGCTGGCCTAGCCAGGGAAGGAAAAACTTAGAGCCATGACCAGTAGATTTTCAAACATGATGACTTTGATTCCCTGGGAACTAGTTTACTAAGCTAACAAACTGAGTGATTTATTATGTTTTATTTTATGTACATATTTTAAAAAGCATAAGCAGTGCTAATCTGCTGAAAGATTATGTAAGTAAAATGGCTAATTTCAAAGTAAGTACCAATTTAAGATGAACTTTACAGTTCTTTAAGTGATTTAAAAGACATTCTGACATTAAAGCCTCTATGTGTAGACTTTGTATAGGATTATAACATATTTCAAATTATTGTAATGCTGTATTTATATATATGCACAGTATATTCTATATTTTTGTTTGCAGAAAAATGAGACAACCCAAGTGAAAACTGGTGGTGGTCTATATGTTGTCTGCAGCCCATGCATCTCACTTTCCCCTTTGCATTGCTGTCTGCACAGGGCCTTTTTGCTTCTCCCACATATTAGATTTAAGTGAAGTGATGTTCAATATAGTATGGTATAATGTATTGTATATGTAATATATAACATGTGACTAACATTCAAAGTGCTCAAAAGATTCTAAAAAGTCAAATAAAAGCATTTTTTTGTTTTGCATTTGTTGTTTTATTCATTTGTGAGGCCATTAGCTGCAAGCAGCTCTAAAAACTAGCAAATTAGCTAAACAACAATCAATCTAGAAACACTGCAGCTGGATGAGTTGTTCCAGCTGCAGTGTTGCTGTTTTTATGGACACATTTGAACATTTTAATTCCCTTTTTAACTTTAAAGTTGAGTCTGAGGTATATTTTTTCTTATTGTCAAGAAAAGATCAAAATCAACAACATGTCTCTTAGACCCGAATGAATTGGTTCCTACTGATGATATAAATCTGTAAAACATAATTTCCTACAGAAGCTGGTCACTGCAGTTTTTAGCAAACATTACTTAAATACATTTGGTGTTAGTAGATGTTACAATAGCTGTTAGTAGATCAATTCATTTTTGGTTTGGCTTCAAACATGATATTTTTGACAGTGAGAAAAGTATTCTGTAGTATTAAGTATTAAATTTCCAGCCTTGTCCTTCTAAAATAATGCAGGTTCATGTCAGATGAAAACACCTTTGACACTGGCAGGTGAAGACACTTTAGGTGTATTCATTATAAGGTAAACTTGCAGTAAAGTGTTTGTTTGTACAATACTGAAGACGCAGAGACTAGCCAAAGAGTTAAAAGCAGTCTGGTGATGAGCGGTGGAACAGGTACATGATCAGCCTACAGTCAAAGGTTATGCTGATTAGAATGACACACAAAAGCATATGGATAGATATATAGTCTATAAACACGCAGAGTACACACCTGTAGGCTTAGTGAGATAGTGTGTGTGTGTGTGTGTGTATGTGTGTGTGTGTGTGCTTTATTACCAGCAGTTTGTTGTACTTCATCTGGAGGCCACTGACATATTCCTGAAGAAACACAGACAGCATGGACAGATAGGATGAGGGTCATGTGAGTCAGGGTCAGAGCACTATTGCATATTGCACACTGTTATTAAAAATGATGGTTATGTTGAGTAAAATTGTGCACAATTTTTATGATAATAGGGTTGTTAATATACTTTCAATACAAACATTATATAATCAAACAGATTCAAAACATTTCAGTCTCTGTTTTATGTTTGTATTACTCATGTGTTGCTAATGCTATTTATTTAGCATTACAGGATTGTGTTGTTTTTGTGTAATTAATCAAACATATAATAATAAATTCAGCCGATAATTTTAAATGAACCAGCACACTTGGTCACTATTAATCACCAAAACAGAGAAATTCTGAATACAGCTACATCATTCAGTTCTTCTCCTGTCTTTCTGTTTGTATAGTACCTTGTCGCCACTGGTGGAGATGTGAGGAGCCAGTGCCTCCACCTCGCTGTGGAAGATGTTGTGCTCCTCCACCTCATTCTCCACAGACGGCAGGTCCTGGCCAAAGCCCTTGTTGTTCAGGTTGTCCTGGGCAAGGAGACAAAACAAGACACTTGAGTCCACTCCACCACATGTTGACTGACTGCACTTGTAAACCTGAAGGGAACTGCAATTTTGGTGATAATTCTCTGCAGTGACACATTTCACCTAGTCTTTTAGTCCATTGTTAATATTTTAAAAAATACATTAGTGCAGCTTTACACAGAATAACTTATAACTTAAAAAAAACAAAACTAAACCATCCATACCATCTTAATTACCTTCTACACACCAACACAATGACAGACAGACAGTGAAGTATTACATTCACTTGTTGCTATTGCTCTGCACCATTTGAAACTTTTAAACAATTCAAAGACAGTTGCATATATCTGAAATTTTATTGTCTAATGTAGGAATAATTTCCTTACTTTAATACATTTCTGACATCAATTTGACATGTGGTTTTATTTACAGTTACGTCATAAATCATCACCAATGGTCTGGTCTACTGACTAGTAGATGGTTTTAACTCTTAAAAGATGGGTTCACAAATTTTCAAGTGTGTCTTAAAACAACAGTCAGTCAAATAAACGTAACAGATTTTTCTTGCTGTGATCATTCCTCCTGTTCATACTGATCATTAGAAAATCCCTTCATAATGCACTTACAATGGAAGTGATGGAGGACAAAATCCACAGTCCTCCTTCTGTGCAAAAATGTATTTAAAAGTTTATCTGAAGCTAATATGAAGCTTCAGCGTCCAAATGAGTCAAATCAAGTAGATATCTTTCAACGTTACAGTCTTTTTGTTACTATACTTCCACCACAGCTCAACAGGGAAACACTGTCTGAGGAAACACAAAGAGGGAATTTGATGCTAAAAAGACTGTAAATGTGTCAGATATCCACTTGATATGACTAACTCAGACTGTGACACACTGTGGATTTTGGCCTCCATCACTGACGTTGAAGCACATTTGAAGGGGATCTTTTAACAGCCAGTATGAACAGAAGGAATGATTACAGTGAGGAAAACCTCTTTCACTGTTCATATGGACACCTGACTGTTGTTTTAAGACACACTAGAAAAATTGTGAACCTGTCCTTTAAACAAAGCTTTGGTTGTATGAGAGTACAGATGACTGACTTATATCAGGTGAGTGGACAGATATGCTTCCTACCAGTTTCTCATCCATCATGTTTCCCCAGTTGATGCTGGGCATCCCCTCAGTACGGGTCAGGTGGTAGATACGGTCATGGTCCTCTCTCAGCTTCATCACTCTCTCACGCAGCTGCTTCATGCTGAACACACACACACACACAACATAACACAATGTATTTCACACAATGTTTTTCTGACCTTGCATGAGTTCTATGAGTTCTTCTAACCACAATGAAATAATGGCAATCTCCAACAACAGCACAAAATATGCAATAATGGCTATTCCCTGACTGGAAATTACCTGTATGACTAATGACTTAAATGGCAAATTCAGCGTAATGCATATTTCTTCTCTAACACAAATAACTATTTCCGATCACTGCAACATTGCAGTTTTTTCAACCACTACACTACGGTCAGTGAAACTTGATTTGACAACTTGCATGGTTGGAAGTTTTTTAGTAGGCTTTTAATGTGAAACATTTGTGCAGTGTTTCATTGATAGAAGCTTAGCAGCCATTGAAAAAATGGAAAAGTAAAAGTGATTCAAAATAATTAGTGAAGGAAAACAGTATTTCTATTAAAAGAGAAACTACAACAACAACATGACTCTCTTGTTGCACTGATGGAATTAGTGATGTGGAAATGTACATTATACTGAATCTATGAAGGAAACAGGTAAACATGGAGGGAGTTATTGTATGAATTTGCATTAACTGGGGAGCATGTCTCTGTCATGTGCAGCTTGCTGACACTAGCATGTATGACTTCTTCTGGATATTGTAGTTTAGGTATTTCATTCATGTCACAATGTAGCCTTTGAGTGTTAGAAGAAGCCCACGAGCTGAGCATTACTCACTCCTGCTCTATCATCTCAGCCTGCGGGTGCTGGAGGTGCTTAGCGTTGATGGCGTCCTCATCCAGGCCGGTGAGCAGCTCCAGAGAGTTTAGGATTCTCTTGTTGGTGTCATCCTGATACAGTGGCTGCTTCCCCTCATTGATCTTACTCACATCCTGCAGCAAAAACACAGTGAATGTAACAAAAGTGCAGTCAGACAAACATTGCTGGCTATACTATCTAATGTCTGAGTAAACACAAACTGCAGCAGAATAAACATTGTAGCTACTATAGGAAATATAGCAGGTTGTCTTATGATTAGGGGCTGAACATTGTCAACATGTGCACAGGGAACTGAGAACCACCTACATGTTTATTTTATGTTTTTATTTTTAACAATATTTTACCAATGCTTTAAATCACAACAGAGTCCCCAAGAGCACTGCCTTATCTATGTTTTAGGAGGCTATTTTAATGACACATTCACACTTGTTAATGAAATCATTCAATGTTTTTTCTCCAGAAAACACTCAGAGGAGGTTGTAGCACCATTTTCATCCCTGAGTAGTGTCTGCAGCCATGTTCAATCATCATTATAACTTGTACAGGGTTATGACAGTGTAGGACGTCTGCATCACAAACTGCAGGCAAAGAGTAGTATGTTTACCAGGCAGGGAGACTGACGAAAGATGCTGTTGAGTTGCATTATGGGAAGCGCAGGATCCAGGACAACTTTTTATAATATGTTAGTCCAAGAATTATATTTGACAAACTTTTACTGATTGGGATGGGAATGCCCCCCTTGGTATTTGCTAAAGTACATTTAGGCTTCTGCTTACTAAACATTTAAGACATGAATTTATAGTTTATATCATAGTTGAAGCTCTTTTTTGATGAGCACTACAGCACCGTTTGAATGATCTACCTTCCTATGAGGCAGAGTGTAGGTTCTCTTGGTCATTCTATCATCTAAAATCTAGGCTAAAGTATTTTAGAGCTGCAACAATTAGTCGATTAGTTGATTGACAGAAAATTAATCTGCAGCTATTTTTGTAAACGGTTAATTGTTTGTCATTTACAAGCAAAAATGATTTAAAAAATTCACTGGTTTCAGCTTCTCAAATGTGATTTGCTGCTTTTCTTTGTTGTATGTGACAGTAAACTGAATGTGTTTGGGTTTTGGACTGTTGGTCAGACAAAACAAGACATCTGAATACATCTCTTTGAGCTGTGGGAAATTATAACATTTTTCACTATTTTATGTCAATTCATAGATTAAACTATTAATTGATAAATAAGTGAAAAAAATCAGCAGGTTATCGTTAATGAAAATGACCTTTAGCTGCAGTATTTAGTCAGTTTTTATTTGAATGCACCATGCAAATAATCTGTGTATTTGTTAGTAGATTGTCAGTGTTAATAGATCTGAGGCCTTTTGAACCCTTTTTCCAGCAGATTGTACCTTGTTGAGGTTCTGCTCCACGTCGTAGATGTTTTTCTCCACTTTATCAGCATTCTTCTGCAGCTTCTCGATCAGAGCGCTCAGTTCTGTAGAGGGCGCACTGAAAGACAGACAGAGATGAACTGAGATACTGTCTGTTAGAACCACAGGTTGTCACTGTTTCCCATCTTCATGAATGAGAGACATCACCACTGTCATTTCAAATGTGTAAATACCACTAACACCACAGAGACTTCAAAGATGTTTCCTCAGGACCCAGAACATGCTCAGCACTGTGATGCTGGTGTAAGTAAAGGTGGGCATGGTTCTGTGTGACTTTGGAATTTATTCAATTCATTAAAATTGTAGCTTGAGTCGATCATGAGAAGATTAATTTACAATCATTTAGATAATCAATTAAGTTATTTTTCAAGCTAAAGTGCTAAACATTGTCTGGTTCAAGCTTCTCCAATGTGAGGATTTTTCTCTGTTTTACATCAATGTAAATTGTATATCTTTAGGTTTTGGACTGTTGGTCAGACAGAACAAGACATTTGAAGACTTTCATAGATCAAAATGAACCACAGACAGGTTAGTCATTGTGTAGCCTACCAGACACACAATTACTCAGACCATTACATTTGCTGTACTTAACTATTTTGCCAGGGACTATATGTCTATAATACTATATGTATATATGAAGTGACCCAGTAATTGTGTTTTATCCTGAAATCAATGTTTTTAGGAGTCATCCTCTGATGACTTTGAATATTTACAGCTAATTTCAATCTGGACAGCAGTTGTCGAGATGTTTGATGGACAGACCAAATAACTGACCAACACAATGCACAGTACATTGCAACCCTTAAAACTTGCTGCCAGTGATGCAAAATGCCTGTATTGAGCTATATTATCTACATATTCTACTGTTAATATGTGTCTTTCAGGAAAAATGGACCATACTTCTCGTTCAGACTTGGTCTAAAGCAAACTGAGTCTGAACTACTCTGTTGTACACTAGCTATGAGCAGGTTGTACAAACATTAATGACCTGATGAACCATAATCTGACTGCTTCTTTTCAACACTTCAGTTCCTCTGGGATCCTCATACCAAGCAGGTGACTCACAGCTTTTTCCTGAGAATCATACACACAACGGTGCCAGAATTCCACCTAACTGGTTGGATGAAAATGATCATATTGTAATCACATAACATTAGGTAATCCCTAACTCAGTATGCACACAGCCTCACTACTGTCAAAAAACAACTATGAAACAATAGCAAATTTATTTGATTGTCATAGTAAATTGTGTGTTTTTTTTTTTTAGGTTGAATCAACAACTTATTGGTAGGTAAGGAGGACACTGACCAGACAGCAGCTTTATAATGTAAATACAACTGGCCCAGCAGGTTTATACTTCGTATCAGGCAGGAGACACACCTTATCCAATCACTGTGACAGCTATCACTGTAATGTGTGCCAAAGTGCATGTTCAACGGCTCTGATCACTCACAGTGTATGGAATGTGTAATGTTAATATAGAGCGCTGGGAGGTATAATTTGTTGGATCACCTTCATGACTATCCAACATATGTTTGAGATCATATAGAAATAGGGTCTCTATTACATAATTTGTCCACAGGAGAGCACTGAGGATATATCGTCATCAGATGTGAGTATCAGCCTCAAAAATCTAGTCTCAGTGGGCTCTATTTGGCAGTAGTTGTTAAGAGAGAGGACTGTTTCTTATTTTGTTTTTTCCACCCACATTACTCCCACCTTATCCTTAACTTAGTTATCCATATTTATTTAATTTAGCAGATTTTTATTGATAATGTAATACAGTTGTTATTATACAATAATTTAATAACAATTTTATCAATATAAATATATAACATTTTTTTTGTTTGTTTGTTTTTGTTAAGTGCTCCGTATGGAGACAAACTATGTGATAGCGACACTGTTTTCTGCATTTCTAAACTGCAAATTATTGTTACTTATCATCTGACATATGTGCTGATACCCACACATCTGATCAGATAATAACATCCGATTGCAGTACAGAACTGGATGGTTTCATATTCTTTCCTGCCCCCATTAACCCCATTAAATCATTAATAACTTACAATAAGCTTCATTCAGACTGGCTGTTGTGGTGCAAGAATGCAAAGCACAGTATACACACATAGACAGTTTTTTGTTTGTTTAAGTAAATTATTTAAGGAATTTCATACCTTCAATTGACACTACAGATTGCCCCAAAATAATATCTTATCATGACACTAGTAAATGCTAAGATATTAATGTTACTGATGAGCTACTACACAATAATACTTCTTCTTTTCTTTTTTCTTTATTATTTTGAATGTTTGTGTGTGTGTGTGTGTGTGTGTGTGTGTGTGTGTGTGTGTGTGACAGACAATGTCCATGTCTGTCAGTTCAAATCCACCATCCATCACCTCACACACACACACACACACACACGTGCGCGCATCCACAACCATTCACCATTTGTGCATACATTACATAACCTCTGCTGGATGCACACTGGACACTGACTGACTTTCATTTTTAAAGTGGCTGCAGGTTTTAATATGAAGAGCAGGTCTGAACTGGCATACGCTGTACTGTTCAACAGTTCTGCAGCAGCAGCTGTTTGTCTGTTGAGGCCCATCCAAATGAAAAACACCCTGGGGGAGGTTTCTGTCACGATGGTAAACATGTACAATTCTCTTTTCTCACTGAAACCTTCAAACCAACAGGTTCTTGTGTAAGCAAGCATACCACTCCTCCATAGACCACATGTCTCCTAATTCACATGTATTCAGATTGCTACTAAAAGTGTGAATGCATGAAGACAAAGAGATCATTTAACTGGTTGTTAAATGCAAGGCATCAACACAGTTGCCAATGCTACTTGCTTGCATGCTTTTAAATGATAAACAGCAGTGGTTTGTACAGAACATGTAGAAGAGTCATGGTTTTCAAGCTGAGATGTTTTTGTTCTAAAATTCAGAACAGATGAAAACTAACCCTGCCTTGTTGTTTTGGGTGTGTGGCAGTCCCACTGACTGTGTTCAAAGAGAATAGCCCTCTATTACATAACTAGAAACAGATAAATGATCAAGCTTTCTGGATTCCCAGATGATTACTTATTATTAATAATTATAGCAACTGAAAACAATGCTACAATAACTCTACCCTCTCTAGTTCTATATATCCTGTGCTCCAAACATGTTGTCCATAGTTTCTTGGGAGGCTCACTGCCACTAATTTCATGTTTGTACCACGGTTCTGTTGGCTCTGGGAAGGAACTGGCAGTGGAGCATTAGAGAAACACAACTCAGATGTTTCCACAGGGGAGAGGGTCAAATTAGAGCCAGAACACTCCAGCACTAAGTCATAGAGGGTGTGGAGGGCAGAGCAGTCAGCGAGCATCACAGCAAAACCCGGAGCCCTGCTTTGTGTCAGCAGCCTGATCTCCATCCATACGCTTCAAGTCTAGATGAGGAGAGAAAAATACTTCCAAAACATACATTTCCTCCTCTCTTATGCTCTTACTTACCCAACTTTCTATAAGGAGACTTGAAGTTTAAACCCTTGTAACACGTCTAAACTAGCATATCACATTATTATTGTTTGGATGCAAACATCAGCACTAATCCCCAGCTCTGAGGCTTTGGGGATCCAGCCATCTTTAGATCTCGTGCTTGGACTTGAAGCTGTCGTTTGCCTCGCTCACACTGACAGCTCTCCAGCTACCTGAGATCAGAAGTTTTGAGTTGTTTTTTTTTACACTCAGCAACTAAAATCTGAATCAGAAGAGCAGCAAGAAGAGAATGGGGTGGGTGGAGCTGCATTATTAGGATTCCATCGCTGTCTGTTGGTGGTTATCAGGGTACTAGAGTGGTTTAGTAGTGATTATACATTTGTGACAATAATGACTTATCTTAACTATCCTCATTGTCACCTGATGAGTAGAAATCAATACTAGCTGCTAAAATGCAAGTAAATCATTAGTTTGGTATTGTTTTCTTGATCTGAGTGACGTTGAGTTAATCTAAAGCTAATGTATAGCACTGTGCAAACACAGTGGAGTAGGATAGAACATTCCTTTTCCTCTTGATGACAGGCGTGACAGTGGGAAGAATGCACCTTACACTGGAGGATAACTATCTGAGGAACAGATTAGTCGATCTTTTGGTATTCTACACCAAAGGGTGTTATTGTTGAGGCCCCTGACCCCCCTAATACCTGTTGAGTGACAGGCAGCATTATGCTTTCTACTGTCTTAAAAGCCATTCCTCCTTCCTGACAGCTCAGAGAGTGAGAGCAGGACATTTGGTTGAAATGAAAATAAGCAGGCTCTAGGGATAATGATTTAATAAACCTGCTTAAGCCAGATAGGTAGGTAGGAGTGACTCATTTCACCTTCAGCCACACAAACCCAATGAAAAGTCTGCAATGAAAAGTGATATGGGACTGGGCTTGGTGCAGCAATATTGTGGGAGAGGCTCAGAGCAATTCCTTCCACATTGACTTTAAGGAGGACAGCTGAATACTTATCAAACCAGTTACTACAACTTTACTACACAGCCTATCAACCACACCCTTTCTTGAGTTAAAGCACACATTACGCAATCAGTTTTAGTTTTCTAATACCAACTCATTTTTATTCACATTATATTACCAACAGTTTATTGAGTGGATTCAAACGAATTTAAATCAGACAGTTTCACCTTGCAAACCTATAGCAACCTAACAGTTTGTATGACGCAAGTTAGGCTGCGCCTCGTTCTCCTGCTGCATGTGCAGCACATGAACCGTACTCCATTAAAGAATTGACTAAATTAAAACAGCATTACCTGTACGCAAAATCACGATGAATTCTATAGGACTTAAGGTGTTTTCTGAATTAAAATGATCTGTTTCTTGATCCGGCAAGTGTGTAATCCATTTAGCATCAATTTATTACATTGAAATCTGATTTAATTGTACATTTTTACACTTACAACAGTTTGTTTACCTAGCACGGTCTATCTTTGTATCAGAATGATGAAGAAGAACAATGATAGACGACTTTTTTATTGAGATCAACTGCTGCTTTACGGATAATGTTACCAACGAAATGAATAGAAACTCCTTCTGTTTTTTCTGTGACTTCACCGCGAGGCAAGGTCACTTTAAATAGGATAGTTTTTAAAGGAAGTTTGGCATTAACGTTACGCACTAGCGCTAGGACTGCAACAGAACAGGATACAAGACACAGTAAAAGTGCATCCAGAAGAGTTGCAAAGTAAAGTTGCCTACTTACGTTGGTTTTGGTTGCGTTATGGAGGTGGACTTGCTCTTTTTCTTGAACATGGTGACAGGTCACCTGTCAGCAGCTTCCGACGAAAAAAATTCCCAGCAGAACAGGTGAAGCTCAGCTGTCTGTGTGGCTGTGCTCGGTCTGCTGCTCCTGGTGTGTCTGTGTGGTGTGTTAGATAAGTCTACACACCCTTCTAAATGTCAGTTTCCCTCACACACACACACACACGCACACTGTACAAGCAGCAATGAAACCATCACCTGAAATATTCCCGTTTAGTTCGCTTTTCTCACACCCACCTGTGTGCCTGTCAGCCCGTTTAGCCAGGCCCCGCCCTCCAGCTGACCTCCCAGGTATTCACAGCCAAACACACACACATTACTTCATGCAAAGGACAGTATGAAAATGACCACTGTGGCTGAGAAATATAATTAGTATACCACTTGTAATGCCCTGAAAAAGAAAAAAAAGAACAGTAACTTGTCACTATTGCACATTATAATGCCAAAGAAAAAGCAAAACAACGTGAAACAGGCTGTAACAACTACATATTTGTGTGTTGAGAAGAAATACTTAAGAAAAGGTTTATATTCTCAGCTTTGAGTAAAAGTGACTGTGCAGTTAATGTGCAGCAGTGTAAGAGTGACACTGATGGATTATCAGAGTGGACCACAGCCAATAGAAATAATATGATATATTGGTATATATTATTTAATAAACTATGATATCTACATAACAACAAGGACACACCCACATTAGTGTGTGTCTGTGTATGTGTGTGTGTGTGTGTGTGTATGTGGATGGGCCAGTTGTTTTGTAGCTGGGTGGGGGTGTGGCAGCCAGGGCGCTGCACTGGCTAAACCAGTCAGACTTGACAGTATCCTCCTACTATGTGAATGTTGTCTGTGTGTGTGTTTGTATGTGTATGTGCGTGTGTGTGTGTGTGTGTGTGTGTGTGTGTGTGTGTGTGTGTGTGTGTCTCAGTCAATGTAAGGTGTGTGACAGTGATACTACAAGTCTCCACAGGATTTCCAGGTGAACTAGGCCACAAAGTAAGGGGATCAAACTAGCTTCCACATAAATAAAGACTTGAAGACTCAGCTTGTGTGTACTGTGACTTCACACTATGCAACACTGCTACTGTTTTGATATATCATCACTGTTTAAATCGCACCCCATTTCCTTTGAGTCAGTTTCCACCAAATACAACTGTTGAAATCTGTTGAGATACAGGTGTAAAATCCTACATGATTTTATCTGTATCAAGCAATCTGTGATTTGAACATTACCTGCTGGTCAGTAATTTTAATAGTTTGGAGCACAGATTTGTGTAATTTTTCACCCCTACGCCAATAATAATGCAATGATCTACTGTTTTTCATTGAACTTACTGCTCCTCCTGTAATTTAAACCCCATCTAGAGCAATTTCCTTGTATTTTAAACTGGATCTCTGAGTTTTTTCCTTCTACTGCATTTTATCAGCTCAGTGTGCAGTTTGACTTTTGTGTGAAATGAAGGAAATGGAAAATGTTTTTAACTAGCCAATAACCAACATATAGGCCTATTTTGGAAGTGATATGGCAACAGAAAGACCGTATAAAATTATTAAATAAGCTGTTGTAATGTAAACTACAGGCACTGTAGGTTGTAATGTCAACTACACTATCGATATTCTCTTGTGCCTAGTAGTGCTGAATGTCTGTAGTACAGTGAATATTGTATTCACCACCTCCCCCTGTAATGTTTATCTAGTTTGAATGGAGCTTAAGGCTGTGTTAAAGGGGTAGTTGGGGGACTCTCAAGAGACAGAGAAAAAGGATGGTCAAAATTTTCTATGATGCCTCAACAGTGTGTTTTGTTAGCAGGTGTTCAGAGTCTCATCCCAAGCCGAGACAACCCTGATGACATCATCAGGGCATGCCACTTTCAGGATGACATTAGCAGTGCGCAAAAGTGGCGTTGACCAATCAAATACATGCAAGTGCACATTCCTGGTAGATTACTTTGTAATGTGGACGCCTTATTCCCACTGTTTATTTCTACTGTTTATCTTGTGAGTGTTGAGAAGAAAGATAAAGTCATTGTTGCCATGATAACTTTCCAGAATTTCCTTCTAGTACTAAAACTGCCATGCTGTGTTTTGGCATCTGAAAAGCCTTCAAACTCATGGATCTGTTACTCAAACAGGACTGGTTTGTTTTTTATCGTCTCACTTGTGCACCTGTGCACACTAACAGCCCCTTCCATTCTTTTAATGCATTTTCAGTGTGACCAGTTGATACAATATAAGGCTGACATTAGCACTAATTGAAAAAACACAATCACCTCATTCATTTAAATGAGAACACTGTGGGCTCCTGACACAGAGAGCACAGCAGCTAGTAAACACATTTTACATCCCACCATGCCAAGTACTTCAGTTAGTACTTGGCATATCACCAGGGTGTCTTCATGTCTGATAAGCTTTGACTTCT
Organism: Thunnus thynnus; assembly: GCF_963924715.1. Classification (NCBI taxonomy): domain Eukaryota; kingdom Metazoa; phylum Chordata; class Actinopteri; order Scombriformes; family Scombridae; genus Thunnus; species Thunnus thynnus. Next base: position 28,265,078 of record NC_089533.1, read on the forward strand.
TGATTTGTCTTTAATATTCTCCTTAGTACCTGTAGCAACATGCCTACAACACTGCAGCCTTGTGTTGTTTTGCTGGAGGGCCACTGACAGTCTGTACGTGTCCTTGTTGTTGTTGTTTTCATTACAGTGTGGACACTATGAACATTTTTGTCACTTTCCTAAAGTTAAGCTATTGAAGGACTCACTACAGTGGATTGTTCTTCAAACAGGGTCATTCTTTTCATCCCTCTGGTCTGGAATGTAGCAGTGTCATTCAACATCTGGGCTGACAGCCATGACCTCTAAACTATGGAAGGAAAGGCTTTTGTCAGCTGGAAGGAAGAGCAGGAAGAAACAGCCATGGATGTGATCTCAAATAATGGTGTGTATGTGTGTGTGTTTCCATGTTCCCATGTTTAGTTTAGGATACCAACAGTAGTGTTGAGTTCTTTCCCACCAAGGCTTGTTGCAACAGCAAAACCTTTCTTGATCTGGCAAACAACCAACAGGTGTCAAAGTGTTAAAGTTAGGCAGTGCTGCAGTTAATTGTCCAGAAGGATGCTTTTTATAAGTAAATTACAGCTCAGCTCAGGTACTTAACCTATTCAAATGATTCTTCATGTGGTCTTCGCAGGGAAATCTTATTCAAAGTGTGAGGGTGAGTTTATGGTTGTGACTGCTTTTATATTTAACAGCCCTTCCCACTCCTGCCAGTGATTGTTCTCATTATAGCGAGTCAGAGAACCCATAGTTCATGATATTTTGACCTTTGAACCCTGGGAAGCTCAAGTTTAAAGGAGTTTAAACCAAGCAGCGAACACCATGCAACCACATGATTCATTGCTCCACTAAGCAATATTAAGGCATGTTTTTGAGCCCATTAGCTTGACTGACAGGTGTCTCCAAGCTTTCCAGCCTTTTATTTGGACAAATATGGATATTCTGGAAGTTGCAGCCAAGATGTCAGTGAGTGGAACTCTGAACTTGATCCATGGCACACAAAAAGGTAAACCCTATATGTACATGTTGCTCATTTTCCTCAGTACATTAATGATAAAGGGGTTTATCCCTTGGACCCAGATAGGAACATTAGTGTGAAAAAGACATCCTTACATTATAAAGCACCATCAAATCACTGTTTCACACAGAAAAATGAATTCTGAGGAATTGTTTATCTTTCATTTGGCTTAGCTTAGCATGATTGTGATTAAAAATCTTCTTTCCCTCATCTCCACTGAAAGAGAAATTGAAAAAGAGTACATGAACAATAAGGAAGACAACGCAAAATATTAATCACAAGATATAAACATAAAAAATATGAATGAGATCACAAATAAGAATCACATTAAAGGTGAGTTCTTATTATGATTGAACTTAACCTGTCTCCTTATAACATAACTAGTGCAGTGCCTGTTCAAAATGTGCCTGTTGGGAACAGGCCGATTGTTTGGCCTCTGGCTGCTACGTCAACGCATAGAAAAATTAATACAGTTGATGTGAGGTGTGAATGAGTAGATACACCAACAACATGAAAGAAACTAACATTCAATTATACACAGGTGTTATAAATAATAAGTACTCTGATAGTGAATAAATGTTCTTTTCTCATTTCAAGTAGCCTAAAATAAGGGCTTAATTCAAAAATAAAATAATGTGCATCCTAAAAAAAAGTGTATCGATCATATTGGGCTCTTAGATCATTCCTATTTTCTGTGACTTCACTTTGGATTTGAGTGGGTATGTTTGCTCCAAAGATTTGTGCTTTGTTTGTAGTGGCACTTCACAATCACCACGGTCTTGGAAGAGATGAGACGAACTGATGTTGAACTGCCCATGGAAGTATGTTGCTCTGTTTTACACCTGTAACTGTGTATTGGGCTCTGAGTGCTTCCAAAATGCAGGTGACCTATGCTCAGCATTGTACCTGAACGCCTCCTGTGTAGGCACTTGCTGCTGATCTGCTAAACATGCTGCCAATGCTACACTTTCTGTCTAGACACAGGGCCAGAGTGTCCATTCTTGATTAAAAGCTCTGTTTTTGCTCTCTACTCTTCTCTTTTTAGAGCACTTTTCTCTGACTTGTGTCATGCCTCGTCTCTGGTCTCTCCCTGCCATGCTGGAGTCAGTCAGCAGAGCCCTGAAGCTCCACCCTGCCTTTGCACAGAGCAGAGCGGCTCACTGACCGCTGGTTTATTCAAAGTTTATTAATATTAAATGTGTCGTGTGTCCAAATTGCTCCAAATTCGATACTGCACTCTCTTGGGTCCCCAGCCATACACTCGCTAAGTGTGGAGTCAATCAGATAAATGGTTAAAGAGGTACACGAAGGACATACCTACAGACATACAGACAGAGATTTCTTCCTTTAGTAGATAGATGTATCTTGCCTTTTCAGAGCTTTCAAGTGCAACTCAAGGTTTTCATCAGCAAAGGAATCAGCAATCAGGAATTTGCTCAGGTGCCGTCAAGATTGGACTGTTGGTCACATGGGTGGACCAGGTGGTCGTATATGGGGAGGATGTAACCCCTGTCTCTGATCAAAGATGGTCCCTGGTGTCAGATGTGAATGTCCTCCTTGATCTTTCTCTGCTCTATGACCTCTCAGTTTGAGTGGTTTTGGTCTGGTGTTAACAGATAGCTGAGATGTTCATTTAGTCTCTTGTCACAGACTTTTTGTAGTCTTTCTGCACACTTTCTGAGAATCTGCAACCCTGAAGACTCCAACAATGCAAAGCGTTGTGATGTGAAAACTGCAGTGACTATGAAATTCTGCACTGGAAAAATAAGAAGGATAAACAAAACATGTAAGGAGTCAACATGATGGATTTTTATTTTCTATTTTCAATTTTGTTTAAATTTGTCTTTATATAATGTCTTGTGTTACTTTTACATTTCGTCTTAGAGCCTTTTATGTTTAATGTAAAGCACATTGAATCATCTTGTTGTTGGAAGGTGCTATACAAATAAACTTCCCTTTCCTTTACTCTTGTATCTTTTACCAGATAAAAACTTATTTTTTTACCAACTGATTGGAAGTCAAAAAGTCAAATCCATTTTAAATATGTAACTAACAGTATTATTTATTGATGTATTCTGTTATATTTCTGACTCGTCTGATAATCTTTTACTAACTTTTGTCAGTTTCAGGGCTTCATAAACCCATGGTTGCTCTGTAGGTAGGACATTAAACTACACAATAATATGATTTTGCAAAATGGTCAGTAGTAATGATGATTTGAAATAAAATGCCAAAAACTATCAAAAACACAGGTACGGGTGCTGTATGACTAAAAATTCTACTGGCGGTTCCACAGATATACTCTTAACTCAGCTAAGTCATATGACTAAGTTAAATGGACTTCATTTATTATTAAGACCAGAGTGTTGTCCCATACTTCTTCAGGGATACATAATGGAGCAGGGGTGGTCCACCTTTGTGATGAAAGGTAAAGAATTCCAGCAGGGTGTAGTCTGGGAGGCAGATCGACGTACTGTACCATGACTGGAATGTCTGGCTGGACTGTTGAACTGGTGCAGCAGCATTCTGATAGTGACTCAGCCATCAGGAGAGGCTGATACACTGCCTGAGCTAATGAAGACACTCATGAAATATAGTACTTCAGGGAGAGTTCAACTAGCGTACATTCAATTTGCTGTTACAAGGCAGGAGAAGTAGTGAGGCCTGACTGATAAACTTTAGACAAAACCCACATGTCAGCAGGTTTTCATCTGCTCACATTTCCTGGATCACTAACAGCTCCAAGGTGCTGATTTGCTCTTAACCCTGACCTGTGACCTCTGTGTGGATGGAGGCAACAAAAAAAAGACAACTTCTCCACCTCCTGATGGTTATCTGGGTCAACGATGGGACAAGCAGAGCAGTCCACATATTGTTTTCCACCCTAACTTTCTCTTGCTACTCCAGGCATGCTTCCCAATAGAGTCTGTCCAGTTTCTCCTCCCTAGCACTCTGTACTGAAATGTACTGTAGGTCTCCCTCTGGGTCTCCTCCCAGTCAGATGTTCCCTAGAGTTTGATTACTCTAGGGCGAGCACATTGGCTCAAATTTGTAGCCTTATTTCAATAAACAAAACAATACAATGCAATATTTCTCTGTTTCACTGATCTTTACTGAACAAAGACAGCCATATGCTTTACTTTGTTTAAGAGTAGAAGCCTATAGATTCTTAAACATACAGGAAGCCAGCAAAGTATAAAGATCTGAGAACTTGAGTTTTGTGTTCCACTCTGCTGGTCTAAGTGAGGACTTGAGCAGCAGCGCTCTGAATCAGCAGTAGCAGTAGCTTTAGAGAGATCTGTAATGCACCATTACATGATTTTTAATCGTTCTTCTTTAGGCACAAAAATCAGTTCTTTCTGTTTTATCTTTGTTTAACTAGAGGAAACTTTTGTACATTCAATCACTTATTTGTTCAGTGCACTTAAACATAAATCTAAACTACATAAATCTATGTGTTGTCTGCATAATTATGAGTTATGTGAGATATTTTGTTGTTTTCCATTCTCCAGTGGGAACGTATAGATGTTGAACAGAAGAAGCCCGAGAATGCTTTGAAGCCTTGGAGAACTCCACATGTGAGTAGTTACAGATTGACACAAAGTAATCCCTATCCTGCAAGTAGGATTTGAACCAGTGTGGGACTGTGCCAGACAATCTCACTCAGCTTTCTAGTCTGTAATGGTTGACCATTTCAAATGCAGCTCCGAGATCCAGTAATCCTAAGGCTAAAATCTTACTACTGTCTGTAGTGAAGAAACTGTCATGTGGCAGTAGAAGTAAATATACCTATGTATGATAACCCTGGATCATAAAGTTTTAAAAATGTGTTTCTCAAAAGGGAATTAGTAGGTTTTTGAACCATTATGATACACTTGGTTTATCCTTTTGTGTCCATACATGCAAGTACTGTTAAATGAATTGAATACTACATATACAGTACAATACACAGTATTTGGGCTGCTTGTATCTGCTTTATCATAATTTGTTTCACTGTTGAGAGCGACTGACTGATGTGTCAAGTTACTACATTACTGTGGTCATTACATAACTCCTGCAAGGAACTCACAATTCTTTTAAAGCTTACTGGAGATTCACCCTCATAGACATTAGTTTCCCCACACATATGCAGGTACTGACCAGACTGTGGTTGACATCCTGCAACAAACAGAAGAGGACCAACATCAGCCTTGAACAAGTTTAACTAAAGGTCAGGAACTGAGCTCTCACTTTGAGAGTGTTACAAAGTGAATGTTGTGTCAACAAAATGTACAGACTCTACTGCCCCTTTAGTTATCTCTGACAGAGCTAAAAGCTGGACCCCTTCCACATACTGGACAAAAAGCACATTGTTTCTCCTGAATCTGAGACTTCTATCTAGCTCGCCGGCAAAGCCTTTCACCTATCCAGTTTTTGTGCACAATATGTGTGACATTAATTTCTTAACATTATTTAACTTTGATAATTTGCCATCTCAAGTATATATCTCTGTATGTGAACCAACATGGAAAGAAAAGAGCTCTTTTATGAATGCTTTTATGCTGAAAAGCATGTGTGTCCATAGCAATGCAACCAGGTGAGTGACATGATGGACGTGTGGAAAGGTGTTTATGTTGTAGTAATACTATGCAGATGAATGAGTGCAGGTATGACCTGGAGGAAACACAGGTGTATTTGTGCCCTTGTTAGGCTTCCAGCCCACATTCCCCAGGGAGGTGTGACCTCTGCAGCTTTAAGGTGTGGCTGTCATCAGAGTTTTATTACCTGGAGGAGGTGGGTTCACTTTCGGTATGACAAGTATGACACGAGGAGCTTTAAACACATTGTTGTCTGGGGTGGTGCTATACAGTTGTAGAGTCTTAGACTACAGATGTTGGTTTGTAGTATTGTGTACTATGACTCTTCACCAGGGCTCAACTCTGAATTTCCCTTTAAACTACCGCCTTGAGCTTTTAGGTTGGAGAAAAATATTTAAGCCAAATACACCAGCTACAAAATGCTCTATGTATCATTATAGAGACATTTTAGTGTACTTTGAACGCTTGTCTGTACAACATATTAGGTTTGTAATGATGGACACAATGGTGGATCTGGCATGGTTGAAGAGATTAGTCCCATTAAAAACTCCAGTTGGGACCTGAACAAATTGAACTATTCTATGTCCAAACTAATATCACAGATGTGAGGAAACACACAGAGTGTGAATGGTACAGGGTGTGGATGACATTCCAGCTCAGATATGGCATACACAGACTGAGTTTAAGCTGACTGAGAAAGCAGCAGAATAAAGACGTATTGATGCAGTCGCTGATTTGTCATTCGGGTGCAGATGACACATTTTAACAGAATTGAATGCCTCTAATAAAAGGTTTCCTTGTTTTCACCCACAAGCAGTATGCTGTTAGCAGTGTAACAGTTATTGTAAAATTCTTCACACAAAAAATGCATAGTACTTCTTTTTTTGCTCCTCTAGGATGTCAGTTGCCTCCATGGAAGACTTCCTCTGTAGATATAAAGGGCTCATTCTAAGGTTAGGAAAACACAACAGTTCTTATTTTTAGGTGATTATACACTAATTAAACATTCTTAAGAATATTATATTCCATTTCTGCCATGTCTGTTCTGCTAGATGCCACTAAATTCTACACACTGTAAATTGAACATAATCCACACTGCAATTACATTTCCTCTAAAATCATTTAGTGGTATTTAATATCATTTGTAGGGAAGAGAGTCGTCATGGTCTGAAAATTACACAAGGAATAGTCCCACTTATAATTCGCAGTAAAGTCTGTGGATTGTGGATGTTGAGTTCTAATAATTTTTTTAATGCTTCGAGCATCTGAAACAAAATCCCATTGCACAACTTCAAGAGGCAACCTTCTCAATACCTGGACACATGAAAATGAAACAATTTGCATTTCCAGATACCACAAGAACTAAGTGAGGAAAAAATGTAACCGAGTCTTTAAAGCAGCAGTTTCTCTGAACAGCAGAATGGTTTCACCCCTATTGTAGCAGGGTAAAGGGTGTGTGTAGCAACAGCCTCTTAATGACAGGAGTGTCCCACTCATCAGGTTTAAAACAAACTTCTACCTTGAAACACACACTCTGCATTCACACACAGATCTGTTGGCATTCATACAAACAAATACCTGGGATATGACACACACATAAAAACTATGCCAAACCATTTGTTGCTTAGCATGATGAAAAAAGTCTTTTGGCAACCGGGTGACTCCACCCTGCCCTCACATATGTGATCGACTCACTAAACACTCCTGCAGCTTCCAATGGTGCTGCTTGATTAGCCCAATTAAGTGTGCTGAGGTGATAACACATCTTACAATTGCTCAGTGGTACAGCATACAACATAGTGACACAATAAACAGTGTCATCCTGCTGCAGGTACTGAAAGGTGTCATGAATTTAGGCAGCTGGATTTATTTATTTATTTATTGAATGGGACAGTGTGCAGTTTGAAACATTAAATATGCACTGCACCAGAGTTAGCTTGAAGCTAATTTGCATCTGTAGTCCCCGACAAAAAACATACAACAGCGCAACAAAACAAAACCCCACACAGAACACACCGTACAAAATACAAAGCTACACACAGCACATCACATACACCCACAATGTCAATTAGAAATAATGTAAACTAAACTCAGCTGTGTGACTCTATTTAACTGATTCTGGAAATATTCTATACATTTCTCATTGTCAACCAAGCCAGTGAAAACCTGTGAAAGAGTGAATTAATCCTACTAATAAGTACCATCTGTGTAGTCAAAGCCTGATACTCTCCCTCTGTGCCATAGATTTCAACTGCTGTCCAACAAGACTAAGAGCAGCGATGGAAGAAGTACTCAGATCCATTACTTAAATAAAAGTACCAATACAACAATGTAAAAATACTGCATTACAAGTAAAAGTCCTGCATGAAAAATCCTACTACAGTAAAAGTACATAAGTATTATGAGCTTGATGTAGTTAAAGTATTGCAGTAAAAGTAGTGGTTTTGTCCCTCTGACTGATATATTATTATTTATGATTATTATATATGACATCAGCTGGAGGTGGAGCTACTTTCAACTACTTTATATACAGTTAGCTAGTTTAGTCCAGTGGTTCCCAACCAAAGGGTTGGGCCCCTACAAAGGGTCACCAGATACATCTGAGTTCTGATACACAAATCTGTTTTCAGTTTTTGGACTTGTTCTCTAATCTTTGATTTCTGTTGAAATATTGGATCATTTGAACATTTATTGAAATGAAAGCATGTGAGAAGTTTAGAGGGAAAAATCACTATTTGGTAGAGCTGTTAACAACTCATAGACATGTGAAATGTGACCCCGACTACAAACTGCTTTTTGTAAGACGTCAAAAGCCAAAAAGGTTGGAAACCACTGGTTTCATCTTTAACAATGTGTTGTATTTTAAAATATTATTGTTGGAAGTATAAAGTATAAAGAAGAAAACTACAGTTCAGTTTGGTCAAACTTAAGTCTCAACTATTGAAAAATCCTCCATGGGGCTCATTTTCAGGAAATCATCATCAAACATCTTTTTATAGTCCTTGGATTTTCCCTTTAATGCAAATGTTAAAATTTCCATGAATAACTTGAAAGTCATTGATTCACAGATAGCTTTAGTGTAATTTTCCATCACACAGCAATTGTATATTTGGCATGAAGATAACAAAAATATACTATCTTTCCCTTCTCACAACTTAAGTTACATACGGTTGGAAATGTACCAGATTCCTGATTAATTACTTTATGTGAATTCTGTATTTCTACTAGCTTGCGATCACAGAGACATTAGATCATATGAAGGTGCTGTGATAACTTTGCAGATTTGTAAACAGCTTCCTCATAATATTATATAAATTATTGTGTGGTGTCATGGCATCTACAGTTCTGTTTGTGGTCTGAAACACCTGATAACATGTTGGTTTTGCTCTTTTTGTGAGAAAAGAATAGTTTGGAATAACGCCCGCCTTGTACTTTCTTCAAAGGATTTTTAAAGCACACAGTGTGTTTTTTGACACATCAGAGAGCTCTCGATAGTTCCAAATAAGTTACTCTAAAGACTATCTGTCTGGGAATGATCTCTCTTTAGCTCTTTGGAGGCCTTTGCAGTTCATGATAAGCAAGGCTGGTGTGTGCACATGCATCTGAATATCGTCCACTACCAGAACATAAATTAAATGAAGCATTACAATGCAGAGAATAACGCATTTTTGATACACTGTGCTTTATCTATTTTCCATGTAAAAATATAATTCTAAGGCAAAAAGTTGAATCTATACTCTGCTCCTATGATGTGTTTTTATTCATTGTTGCTGTGCAATGTTCTGATATACAAGACACAAAGATATAAGCAAAACCACCTCTGTAGTTATGGGAATATGTGTCATTTGTGTGTGTGTGTGTGTGTGTGTGTGTGTGTGTGTGTGTGTGTGTGTGTGTGTGTGTGAGTGTGTGGTGTGGTGTGGTTGTGAGGACGCTCTATGAGCAGCAGAAGCTAAAGCCTCCAAAACCCCAGCAAAGCCCCTCTGACAGGAAAACTGCTGCTCTGTCTGTCCGGACTGCTAAGCCTTACAGAGCCATCCCGGGTCACAGTCTGTGGCCAAAACAACACAACACACACACACATAAACACACACATGCTGCTATTACTGCATTTGTTAAGACCTTAACCTTATCATAGTTGTGACCTTAACCTCAAAAGTCATGGAGTCCTTAAAATCATACGATCATGCATTGATTACAGGCCTACTGGACACAGGCCCAGAGCACTCAGAGGTCAGTCAGAGCCTCTGTGTCAAGTGACTGTCATTAAGATCTGTAATTGGAAAACGAATGGGCAAAAAGTCCTTCTGAACAACTAGCGTTATAGACAAATCATTCACTTTGATGTTGTCACAAGAAAGAACCCATCTGTAAAGCTATCATTAAAGGCAGTTTCTGTCCCCTCAGATTTTATGCAGAATGTTTAGGTCTAGTTCAGTGAATGCAATACGTGCCCTCCATATCTGCTGAATGTATTTGGTTGGACTTTAACACGGGAGACCGCTGTTCACTCCCCCTTTCCAACTGTCAACTTTTTTTTTAAGCCATGATGATCATCCGCTAACCCTAACCGTGTGGTTATTACTGTAACCATGATGACAAAGGTCCCCAACCTTAACTAAGTAGTAAACTTAACCCAAACTACCAGTGTTTGTGCCCAAACCTAACCCGACCTTAATCATAGCATTGTCACAGTTGTGCAAAAGGGACAGAATTATGTGGTCCTGCTGATAGGGGCATCAGATCAGGAAACACTTCTACGTGTTGTTGTGGAGTGCATGGACCAACTACATATTTTGTTGCTGAATTTGGAGGTGACACTACTGATCTAGTGTTAAAAGATTATTCTGGTTTACTTACCTGGGTCTTATTTTGGTAGTTTTGGCCATTGTTCTTATTGGTGATAATATGATTGAACTCACCAAGTTATTTGCTGAGAAATGGAAACACCTCACCATCACTTAAAAGAAGGGGGAAGCACGGGCAGACATACAATCCTTGTTTTTACAGCTGATTCATAAACATTTTTATATTAACAATGGATCCAATGACTGTATAATGATGCTTATACTGTTGCAACTACAGAGAATTATCACCAACTCTGCAGTTCCCCTCATCTCTACTGAGCTTTTCAGCCTCTTTTAGGTCATTGTTTGGGTTTTCTGGCCCCCAAATTCAGCTCTCATCAACCTGGTTTACAGCAAAAGCAGCAGCAGGCAGCTGTTTTCAGTGAAAAAGCTCAGAGAAACCCACTGTACACTACCTGCTCAGCACCAGACAGCAGACAGACACAGTTAGTGATTAACTGCTGAACATAGTGGAGCTATATGCTCAGCTAAAGTTGGTGTTGGTGGAGACCAAAACAGAGCTAACAGGAGAGTGAATATTGGACATACATCCATCAGTTGGACACAAACATGACTCCAAATGCTAATGTTGCTATGTGTCTGCTGGATGTGTAGATAGGTAACTGTTTGTTAATAAATTAGCCTAACAACTCTACAGGGTGATAATACATGTATGTCAGATATTGTGTATTCAGCTTTTTCAACAGCTCCCGAGTAGGCAAAAAACAATGAATGCAGATTTAAACAAGCCCTGAGATTAGTTAAACTTATTTGGAAGAGGATTTATTAGGACATGATTCAGAGTTTAGAGACCAGCTTCATGCTTCAACCTTGGCCTACCACACCTAACATAGTTATGTAAACAGCTTTTCTGTTTAATGAAGAATTATTACTAATATTTCAAGTACCTCCTAGATAAACTGTTTGCTTTTCTGACTCTCTGACTGCTTGTGCTTCTTGCCCTGTTGGACTTCCTTATAGTGACGTATGCGTTGTTGACTGGACTACAATTTTAATTATCAGTCTTAATTAATAAAAAAGATGACAAGCATTTGAGGGTTTGGTGCCTTGCTCAAAGGCCACAGTTATTTATTGTCTTCTCCGTGGTCCTATCTTGATCTTGGAAATCAAATCAACATTCCTCCCTCTCACAGCTCAGATCACAGTGTACTATATAAAGTGACATTCCTTCACTTCCCATCCATGTCTACCTGACAGCGTCTGTGCTGAAAGAGCCACACCTCACACTGATATGAGGAGTGGGCAAGTGTGTGTGTGTGTGTGTGTGTGTGTGTGTGTGTGTGTGTGTGTGTGTGTGTGTGTGTGTGTGTGCGCACACATACCTAAACCTGCTTGTGTGAACCTGCTTGGCCAGATATAGACTTTTTTTGAACAATTATTTGATTTCCTGTCTCACTCAGTTTGCAGTGTGAAGCAGAGAGGACACTTTCTCTGTCTCTCTGACTGTCTCCTCTCCTCCCAGCAGCTAAAAACACACTGCAGCCTGTAAGTGCTGCTCTTAATTGAGCATGCAGTGCAATGGCACCTACAGAATGCACTATAAAACAGGTTACACCCGGGGTTAGAATGCCATTTTGAAAGTGAGGACCAGAACAGAAGGAGGGAGGAGAATGAAGATAACAGCACGCTATCCTGATCTGAATAAGATGTGAAAAGGGTAAGCACAACGTACAGCATAATTATTCTCAGTTTGCGGTGTAACGGTGTACAATTGCATTACGTACTGATACATACATGTTTGTACAAGAATGAGAACTACAAAGAATTTATACTGTATATACTTTTAAAATAATGGGTACCTGTTCTAATATTATGAGGTATACAGAGCTAAAATCTGGCAAAAAAAATTCTTATTCCCTAACCTAACACTACATAATGTTACACTGTTAGTACACATGATCTAAAGTGTTACCATGAAAATAATAGAATAGTATTGCAGGTGCATTAATGACTCAAGCTTACTCCAAACTATAGGCTCTACCTGCCCAGTTGTCCCATTCTCTTAGTTTGGTGATATTGGTGCAGTAACTCCTTCCTTACAGTCTTTCTTATTTTTCAGAATATGAGGAGGAATATGAGCTTTTTGCCCCGCTAGGTTTAAACTACTGACCAGATTGCCATTGAATCAGGTATGAGCACTCATGTTCCCTAAAGAATGATTACTAATGATTTTGGTGACCTCCTGACCTCTCCTGCAGCACCACCATCAGGCCAACATTTCCACTTTCATCGTAAATTATAAACTCATTTGAAAATATAACCAAAAACCCTCATGATGCATCTAACCAAAATATAGATTTTTTTGTGTGAATGGAGGTTAAAGGATGTTGAAATGTGTAATAATTCAATATGCACAGTATATGTGCAAATGAGATCCTGACAAGTATTAATCTTTGCTATAACAGGCCAAGAAAAACCTGCCCTGTCCTTTCTAGGATGACAGGGCCATAGCTATCACAGAGGACAGGGGTTTAGACTTAGATTTGACAACCTTTTGTCCAAATAATGAATTATTTAACAAGATCTAAAATACCTCTAAAGTCCTGGCTATAACCCTGTGTACTGGCACTTCAGGGGATGATGTATGCTGGGTATCATGGAGTTAAACTCAGTAATGCCTATTAATGGTCATCTAAAAATAAAAAGTAATTATACTAGTGTTATCCTTTAACCAGTAAAAACTCCAAACTAACTCTAACAACCTCTGTTGAAGTAATAAATTGCACTAATCTATGTAACAAAATAATCTGAGCTCATTGGTAGGAAGAAAACTTTTCAACTCTTAACTGAATCTCATGTTCTTTATGAAAACTGTGAGATGCAGTTGAAACCTCTGAAAACTAGTAAGTGGACCTTTGAGCTTAGATTATTTTGTTACATACTGTGTATTGTTCCAAAAGGTCAAGAATGATCTTCCATACTCATACCCTGATGGTCCGCTCTTTTATTTGTCTCTCAGTCCACTTGGTCCCTTGATTTTACTGTTATGTTTTAGAAAAGAAATGAATCCCTGCACACTATCAGTACACAAATTTATTGAAAATGCAACTTTTCAGCTGTAGATTGTTGTTATCACACTCGATACCTGATGAAGTCTACAACCGAAACATTACAATCAATAAACCCAGTGCAGACAGTCTGGGTTTATCCTACATTTCATTTAGAGTAAAGTAATGAGAGTCTGTACAGAGTGGTGAGATTGTCCAGGAGAGGGAGCTACACGTCCAGCTGCCTGTCTGCCGATGATGATGACAGACTCCACTGTGCCAGTTCACTTGTAAGCCTATTTAGAGGTTCTGCTGAACTACGACATCTTACCACTAGGACACTGGTTGACTTGATGAACTCATACAGGATCTCTGATGTGTTGACATCCAGGGAGCATAAAGCTCAATATGTCGAGATAGCACTCAAATATTTTGATTTCTTTGATTCCTCAACATAAACCTGTAGTGCAGCAAAATTCCCCAGATTACTGTTTCACTGTCACTGAAATGACGTAATAATAAGTGTCAGCATGTGACAGAGTATCTATACAAATTCAATAATTTCTTAACTTTGTTGAGTTGTTTGTGCAATAATGTCATCAGAATTGTTGTCTCTCTGCTTCTGAATAACCTCTCACAGTGCAACACTGCTCCATGGATTCACTGTGGTCAAAACCGGAACATGTAGGATCAGTACAAGGGTCACTGGACATTTGGCTAAATGTGTACCAAGACTTACAGTATATAAATCTGATACTCTTAAGTGAAAAAACTATGATGATAGAAAAAATGTGTACTGTTGCTTTTGTTAGTTTTGAAGTGTGAAAGTGCATTAATGGGGATTACTGAAGAGATATCCAAAAATAGACTAAATCACATTCACAATTCTGTCCATTCTGATTTGGGGCTGTGCCAGATGAAAGTTGACATTTATAAGGGAAATGTGGTGAAATCTGTGGTCATCCAAATTGCTGGTCCTGGATCTCATTGAGACACATCCACAATGGTTGATTTAGAGCTTTGGAGACCAAAGGCAGCCTGCTTCACAATTCTGACTGTGTCAGAAATTTAGGAGTGAGTTCTCACAATATGACTGCAACCAACTGGACATGAAATGACATAAAGCACTGCAAACACCCATAGACATATACAGTGGTTATACGTAGATATCACATTATCCATTCTAAGCTCTATTTTTGGATAAAGTTAAGGTTTTGTCACATCCTACCTGGACTTTCTGTTTGTTTTTTGGACTCTTTGTGTTTTTGTGTTCTTTGAGGTTTCTTGTGTTGTCCAGTCCTTTTGGTCATATGGTTTTGCTTGTTGATATGTTGGGTGGTGGGTTTAGAGGACTGCCTTTGTTGGTTAGCTAAGGGTGTTGTGTACTTGGGTTTGTGATCATGGTTATTCTTGGACAGTTTAATTTAGGTTGTATTGAGAGTTTTCTGGGTTTTGGTTTTCAGTTTGCTCTGTTTCTCTGCTGTGTTCCAGCACTCCTCCCCAGCCTGTTTTTCTCTCCACACCTGCCCTGCATTTAGACTTGTTAGCCCTGCCCTGCTTTGTGTTTTTCCCATACCTGCCCTGTGTTAGCCTCGTCAGCCCCGCCCTGACTCACTTCCCTCTTCTGAGCTCTCCACCCATCTCCCCACCTGCACCTCATATCCTCGTTAGTTCAGTTAGTTTTTAAGTCCGGGTTTTCTGCTCAGTCTTTTTGGATCATTTGTTCTGTTTAGATACCTGCCTACACTCCTGTTTGCTGTTCTGTCCAAATAAAGCCTCCTCTGTGTTTTGAGTGAATTAGCAAATGTTGTAATTCTAACTTGCTAAACTAAGATGGTGAGCATGGTAAACAATGTACCTGCTAAACATCGGTTTGTTAGCATTGTCATTGTGACAATGTGACTATGCTGACTTTGGCATTTAGCTCAAAGCACTGCATTAGTACAGCCTCACAGAGCTGCTAGCATGGCCCTTGTAGTGTTACAATTCACCAAAACTTCATTGCACAATCTGACACGCCTCAAAAATGATATTGTACAATTTGACACAGATTGCAACCAAGATTTTAGACCTATCTTGCAACCTGGAAGACTGTTATTGTACGGTGTATATGAGCTTGAAGAGAAACTGACCAGATAAAAATGACATGTACTCCATGACCACCTGTGTAGTCAGTAATCCCTGACACTGTCTTAAACCATAGAGATAACTGGAGTATAAAACAAAGTTGGGGTCAGTTCTTTAGCTCAGTCAAATCAACTAGTAGATTTATAAAAGTCAGATATAAAGATATATGACAGGCGTGTTACTGTTATTAACAGGCATTTCTGCTATCTTAAAGCCCTATTAAATCAGCTGCTAGTCTAACACATTTTATGCTCAAGCTGATTATTCTGTATGTAACCCTGCTGAATATTTATGAGCACTGGGGTACACAAGGTTTCTGCACTATGTTACACTACACTAATAGTGTGAGGGAGCTTAGCCGGAGTGTCAAGAAAGGTGATAGGAGGCAGACTCAGAGACTTGTTCAATGACTAAAAAAAATCATTTATTCAGATCAGTGTAACCAAAAATCAACTGTCTCCAAGAAAAAAAAAAAAGAAGTCATATGTTCAGTATCAACATTTTTGCAACTTGCCAAATATATTAATAAACAATATTTCCTCATTGTGTTGAGAGAAAACATAATTCAGCAAGTATTACTTTTCTAACAAAATGTATTTGCTGTTGCAGTTTAGTCATATATTAAAATAATTTCCAGAAGACAGGGTTTCCTGAAAGTAAATAAGTAACAAATCAAGCTGATATATAACTCAAGAAACAATAAACAATAAGTGAACTTAAATATTTTTATGTTTTATATTTTGATTAAACCAGAAATATAGATGTAAATGTAACAAAACAATGCTAAACACAAACAAAACCCCAGAGTAACACTACAGAAAGATGTTCCACTGACTAAACGCATAACGACAAGTATGGCAAGAAATACAACGAAGTGTAACAGGGACGAGTGGTGTGGTCTCACCCACTATGTCACAAATAGTTTCACAGACAGCTGCTGTTATAATATATGAAATTGCTGCCTTTGAATTATTGACATTGAATCAGATTAATGCTATTGGTACTACAGATAAATAGGCATGTGCTATAAGAGGGTGATATTCTAAAACTGACACTTAAACAAATACACATTTTTAAAAAAATGTTGTGATCAATTTATTTCAAATATTTCATATGCGAAGCTTTTTCTACTATATTAATTAACTGGAAATTTATATTCCAATATATCCCATCCATATATTTCTTAATTTATTTGTTTAGGTTGACTGAAATATGGCCTAAATGAGAGAAAAGCTCAAATTAGAATGAGAGTGTGAGGGTGTGTGGACATGGTATTACCAAAATATTAATCAGCTGTTGTTGCTGGCCATCACAGGGATAATATGTAAGTGAATTGTTTTCAGCTTGTTCTGCTGTGCCCAAGTGGTCAAAATAAATAAAGAATGAATAAATAAATTGGTGCAGCTTTAAAATCTCTGAACCTTAATCAAAATAGTATGGAAGCCTGTTTTCGACAAGGTCAAAAAGTCAGTTAGAAGAAAGTTAGGATGAAAATAAAAATACTAATAAAACTCTTGAGATACTGAATCAAAATTATGAGATATAATGATACTAAGTTAAAGTTTTGACTTTTTAAGTCAAAATTATGATACTATTTCAAAGTTATGATTTACTAAGTCAATAAAAGTCATATTTTCAACTTAAAACCACAATTTTGACTTAGTATCACATAATTCTGATTTACTTATTTTTATTTATTCATTATTTCATTTCTTTCATGTCATCTGTAGTTTTCTGTGGTGGAAATGGACTTCCATAAAATGCAAAGGTACACTCACTGACTGATTTAGTTTGAGATGCAGTTGGACTAGTTGATGAGTGATCAAAGGGCAATGATCACCTGTAATACACTGGAACTCCCTTGAAAACAAGATGACATATCTCAGGGGATTTGACCTGATATAGTACATTTTCTCTAATACATGCTGTAGGTGAGGCTGTATATAATATTTACAGTCAATTGCTGAGAAGGTGGAGTTTGAAGGAGTCACATCTTGAACTTGACTGGATTAGCTGGTGTGGGGTTCTTATAATAGTAGGTGCGAGATCACCGCTCCTTGTCCCCAATCCCATCTGTAGCCATTACGAGTTAGAGGACTGTTGACATTTGGCCCGAGGCTTGTTAACCTCCATTGTGGGATTAAGGTAGCAGGAGGATTGGAGTGCAGACACCCTGATGAGAAGCATATGGGAGAAAGGTTTAACTAACTCTGTCTAGTCTGGCTACAAGATGACGTAAACAACTGTGATTGGGCTATGAAACAGACAGTTTGCATTACTTTAACACCACATATTAATTCTGAGACCTTATACCTTATACCTTATAGGTCAAACAAAAAAGACAAACAGGATTGGGAGGCTCCACTGGTCTCAGTTCAAGTATTATAGTCATATGAACTACATATGAAAGGTAAACTTCATGGTTATGTTTTCTGTCTCCAAGGACAATTCTCTGTCCTCCACATTTAACAAGACTAAAAGTCTTAAGTCCTCTAGAGGCTGTAGTGTTTAAAACACCCCACAATCCAAACATGTTACATGAACAAACAGTACTGGGGCAATTTTTTTTTTTTTTGTCCAACTTTGATGACAAATTTCGTGAAAATTGAGGCATATAACTTATACATGTTGATTAAATTTGAATGTTTGGACACGGGTTCATCCTCTGGACACAGGGCTGTAGCCAAGATTTTGGAAATACTGGATGATGGCGTGAGAGCAACTGTGCCTGAGCTGCAGCTCCAACTGCTAATGCTCTGATACTGTTTCTAAAGACAGTGGGATGCTAAACAGTCCACCGCAGGGATCAGCTAGGTACCTGACGGTGTCCTCAGAGGACACCCAGCGGGCAGACACCCTTCTGGGTGCCAGCTTGGTTACGAAACAGGAAGAAGTTCCTGTTCTTCCAGCACAAACACACCTGAAGCTTTTAGAAATTCTAACAATGGCAGATGATGGAATGAGTAACAAAAATCACATCCAGTGTGTTTGTCAGGAATACTTACAAGAAGGTAGCAATCATGCCAACCATGCTTTGGAGTATTTTTTTTCATAATATTTGACCTTTTTATTGCCTGTTTGAAAAAAAAAACAATACATGTTCACTTAAGACATGATAACTTTATCTGTTAATTAAGTTCAGGCATGTTTCATAATGACACAATATCGTAACCATAATCACGATGGTTACGATGGAGTATAGTGAGGACAGCTGAGAGGATAAGATCCAAAAAAAGCTTTCCCACCCCCTTATGGACTGTTTAAGCCCTGCTGTCTGCCAAAAGATACCAGGGACATTGATATATTCAATTTATGAATATAAAATTTGGTCAAAATAACAAATCATTTACCAAAACTGAGAGCAAGAATTCCATTCCTGTAATATTAAATCAATCCAAACAATCTTTTTTTTTCAAAGTAATGTAAATTGAGGGTAGATATGTTGAATAATAGATCCTGACAATTTAGTCCACAGTTGTTCATTTTCCTTAAATAACGATTGTTTGGATAAAACCTATGGATGGAAAAACTTATGAAGCAAGAATCAAACCCTATCCCAACAAATATTTCCAATAAAATTGGACCAGAATGATAAGACAGAAGAAGGTATAGAAATGTCTTGCTGAAAAAGTTGATAGACTGCCTTACTTTTGCTCTTAGGGTGCTATGAAAAACCTGTTTCAGTTGCATCCAACAAAACAGACTTGTTGTTATGTCCTTATAACCTTGACAATACAGCATCCAAAATAACAGAAAATTCCTGAATAAACCACATAGGCTATAGTTGTATTGTTGACCATTTTGGTTAGAAAGTTGACCCGTCAATAAAATATTATTACTGAACCACTGATAAATTTTTATTAAAAAACCTGTGAGGAGAAAAGTTATGCTTGTAAAAGGGCGCCACACCAGTAGCACTTCTTTATGAAATGAAGGAGAGTTTGAATGGAATTTGTGTCAACATTATAATTGCATAATAACAACTATAATAGACACCGTGGGGAATAAAATAAGGAAGGTTAGACACTTAAAGTAACGTAATCCAACTCATTTTGCAGTAAAAGCCAATCAGTGGCGTCACTGGGATTCTTGGAGGCCTGGTGTCAGTCAGTGCAAAGCGTTCCGGCGGTTTTCTTAATTGGACGCGAATGCAGCCTCACTGAGCCAGGAGTCAAATGTGCAGCATTGTGTGTGTGTGTGTGTGTGTGTGTGTGTGTGTGTGTACTGTCAGTGTGGAGAGACATTGAAATTTTGTCAAACAGATGGGTTAAGGTCAGTCAGCAGGCAAAAGTCCACGTGTCGGTCAGATTAGAATCGGGCCGGCGGAGCGTCCAGTTACCGGCGCGCGCGCGCACGCGCTCGCAGCGTCCGTCTCATTGATTTGGATGAGTGCTGACACATCCACTCAGTCAGCGGAGGCACGCGGCTCAGCTTCAGCGCAGCGCGAGGCCAGTTGAAGAGCGGGCAGAGTGATGCGTTTCTGGGACGGCGGTACTTTGTTTCCATTGTGAAACCTGAGCAGCAGCAGTGAGGGGGTGAACACCGGGACCGCGTTTGGATAATATGTCTCTGCTGAAACAGCGGGGGAGAGAGCTCGAGCGTTTCGACGGACTGTCGCTCATTTACTGGTACGTGACAGGTGAACACGTGTGGGTTCAGCCGGCGCGTGGCGTTCTGCTCTGGGAAAGAGGGAACGCGATATAAAACTTCATTACAAAGTTTGAAAATTATATGTTTCCTTAAACACGAAATAAATAGGTTCCCCTGATAAATTCGGCACACAAAGTCTATAATAAATAAGACGTTATTGTTTGAATCAAATTGGGCTCATTTGTTCGATGTACGCAAAGCGCGGTAAAAAAAAATACAGTATGGTGGAACAATTACAAAGTGGAATTCATTATTTAGAATGAAAATGTCGCTTTCTCATGTAAGCTGTGACGAATTTACCAGACGACCTTGATGACTGATGATATTCAGTATCCTCAGTGCTGCTGGACATGTGTGTAGTCATAACTTAACAAACGTTGATGTTTTTAAAATAGAATTCCTTCCTCACTTGACAATAAATAAATGGTGTATGTGTGTGTTGTTAGTGATGGTGATGGGGTGATAAGTTATCTGAGGTGATTCTGATTCTGAAGAGATTTTTAACAAATGTGCTAAAATGGTGCAAATTTCTTTGCCTAATTTGGAATTTCCTTTTAATTTTCACTGTAAGATAAGACAACAACACAAGATTATTATTTTTTTTTTTTTTTGAAAAGAAAAAGAAAAGGGCAGTTTTTAGCAAAGCTACATTATAGTCTACATCAGCAGTGATTGTAGCACCAGTCATTTTTACCTGTGACCATAATTAATCCATGTAAAACCCTACAGATTCTAGTATTTAATAAGTAACACTAACAATAAAAGACACAGTATGTGCAGTCAAGTTAAAGTATTATAGAGCAGGATGAAACCTTTTAAAGGTCATATTAAGTGGCATTTTTAGATTATATTGACAAAATTAAGTAGCATAATGCAATGACAATGAATTATTTATTTTTTAATTTTTTTGCACACTATTGAAATCCCACATGACATTACATAGCACAGTGTTAAGAAATAAAGTGAGAATACATTTAGTACTGTATAAAGCAACAGCTAGTAGACTAACCACTTCCACCAGGAATATAATACAGTTTTCACAATAAAAATAGATCAATAAAGATGAGATGACTGATCCCATGAGAAAGAAGGGCAGTTTGGAGAGGGTGAGTTCATGTTGTGCTTGTGTTCTGTCCCAAGAGGGAGGAGTCAGTCAGCTAAATGTAGGTGCTGAGTGGACTGTTGGGGTTGGGTCAGTTGGGAGCGCTTAAAGGCAAGCTGAAGGGAGGTGATGTAACACTGCTGGGTGCCCCCCTCTCTGGATGACACCTATCTTTTGCCAGCCGTCTCTCTCCCACAAACAGGACCACCCTTAAAGTTTCCCTCATGATTCTCTCCTCTCAGAAGTTACCAGAGCTCTGGGACTACTTTCTGATTTACGTTTCAGGAGCCCTAGAGTTTAATCCTGACAGCAAAGACGTAGACCTGGGACTGTTTCCTCTCAGGATGAACCCCACCATTAAGAACAGGTAGGTGTGACACAGGGAGAGACAGAAGTAGTGGTTTGGAGAGATGTTGAATAATCTGCTGTGGTTCATGAGAGCTGAGAGATTGCTGCTTCAAATCACTGTCAGGAGAGAGTTCAGTTTGTCTGGGTTGCTTGAAAATCAGCTGTGAATGGTGTTAGAATAAACTTAAACCTGACTTTTATATGGATTTGATAAAGTGTAGCTCACCAGTAAAGTTGAGTAATGTGAAAAAAGGAGAATGAGTCATATGTGTTGAGCTCACATGGATGTTTTTTACTTTTAGATGGTGAGTCCTAAATTTGTGATATTGCATATTCTTAAAATGTGTGCCGCTTTGCAGGTAGGAAGTACTCCTTGCAAGACACTAGTTTGTTAAGTTTGACCTTTGACTGAATGTAGTCCATGGTCTGTCCTCTACTAGTAACCTATAATAGTGAATAAAAAGATGGGTAAGCTTTGCATCAGACATGGTGATCAGTGATGGTGATCTTGGTTTATTTCAGAATTTTTATCAATACACTGAGTAAAATACATCACCTGCCCCGAAGCTACATATCTGTCACTCAAAATGAAAGCTGTAGTTGAATGGTTCTTGTTTGGTTGTTTGCTTGTGGTAGTGGTTATATAGTAGATGGAACCGTAATGACTCACTCAACAACAAAAAAACAAACAAAGAAATGTCAGTAAAGAGCCCTAAATATCCTTCCAAAAACAGGCTGTTCAGTTCCAGGGAAATTGGTGCATCTTTTTTTGCATTCTTATATGATCATTATAGCAAAGCTTCTCTATGTGTTCTCAATGATCCACCAGCTGCTCCCCTGCAAAGTGATCATTATTGAATGTGTAACAGTGGCCACTGGCTGCTCTGCGGTCTAATGTTTGAGATGTTATTTGAGGATGACATCATTCAGTAGCAGAAATATTCTTATGATTGGTGACAGGACATTGCTTTCACACCTGTAGTTTGGTTCACTGATCCATTGTTGCCTTTTAGTTCTGGTCTGCTTGATGTTCACACTGACAAACTAAAAGCTGTAAACATGAAGTCATGGACTGACAGGTAATTCACAGTTATAGTGATGTCATCAAACATCATCAGTGCTACATGCGTATATCAAATTCTTGTGACTGACAGCAGGTCATGCTGCACTGAAACACACTTAGACAGTGTTTATTTATCTTCTCTGGGGTCACAAAGATCTCATGAAGAAATAAATAATGATGGACAGTTTGAAACAGGATTGAAAAGAGGCATCAGTACTGCAATATTACGGAGCAGATAGTTAATATGTGGTGGCTGTATTTTAAATGAGGCACTGTTAGAGTCCATGGAGTGGGATGCAAGCTAAGTACTTGTCACTTTTTCTGCACTCTTGTGCTGATCAACTGAGGTCCAAAAAATGCCTTGCCTGGGAGGGTTGGGGTTACGGCCCCCTGAAAAAATGTTGATTTTCCTGATCTAAATATGTGCATTTTAAGAGTTTGGAGAGCAAAAATTGCATAACAATAGCTTACGACCATATCAGTGGACAATAACATAAATTATCTGTAAAGGAGTCATACACGAGAATCGGGTTAAAGCTGAAATATGTAAGTCTGAAGAAAATGCAGAGAACCAACAAGAATTTGGAGGAGAAAAAACACACAAAAAACAATGCCAAAAGCTTTCTCCTAAACTGAATATCTAAGTCAAGGATATTTCTCCTCCCACTTTACATTATAGCATAATTGCTTTTCACCAAACTTTGTTTTGGGGTAATTATAGTTATGTTTGACCCACTTATTTTTGAGATAGCAGTACTTTTCCTCATCTGTTAGTGGTTTATTTTTCCACTTGGCTGGATCTAGTTCATGTAGAAATGCGTCTGTTTGAGTGACATCAGCTGTCTGTGCTCTCATCATCTCCTCTCCTCGTCAACTTTCTTCCAATATCGTCTCCCTCAGTACTGCTCTGCTTGTCTGGAGTCTCTCTCTTGTTTTACTGACTGTCTCCTGTGCTCTTTCGGTGAGCCTCCTTTTCTGTGTCTTTCTTCTCTCCCTCATATCCTCTTGTCTCTTTGCATTCAACATTATATCCTGTCTGTACATCTCTGTCCATCCTTAACTCTTTGCTCTCTGTCCTCTCCTGCCAGTGTGATAAAAATAATTCAGTAAAATTATATATACATGTTCTTCATTTCATTATTTAGCTTGAGATTGCATTGTGTACAGTACAGTGTGCAGTACCTGCTGCTCTTTCTCTGTCATCTCCATCACCTTCTCTCTTTCTCTTTGTCTCATTCACCTCTTGTCCCACATCTCCTCCCGTCCCAAAGCTTAACTTTCATTTTCTTCTCTGTCTCAGTAAAAGCAGTAAACACAGGGTCAAATGCTGAACTGAAAGAAAAGTAGTTTTTCCGTCTGCTATCAGATGACTGGCTACGTTAGCTAGCTAAATCACTCAGGTGAAACTAAAATGTGATGGATGGCCAGTGTCTTTAGCTTGACCACACAGCTATTTGTCAAATGATGTCTGGGGATGAATGACACTGAACAGTCCTCTTGTAAATTGAATAAAAAACCAGTAGTTGATTACCCAAAGTATGATTCCATTCAGTGACTGCCTGTCAACACATGTAATTGAAGATCTGCCGTGTTGAGCAAAGATATTGCAGTAACGACAACAATATCCACCTGCCCCGCATGCACACACAGGCACTGCTCAGGCGAGGAAGTGAGTGATCTTTGTACTGTATAAAATCTTTGCTGCACCAAAGTTAAGTCATTTTAAGCAGTTATTTCATGACTTTTATTAAAATACACATTGGAAAAATACTGAGACCTGGATGCATATGGACATGGATGGACCATGAATCACACATTGCAGCTGCCAGCATGGATCAAACGGGATGCTGAGACAGTGAGACAGACGGTGCACTGCTGAGTGCAAACACTGTTCTTTTTCTATCTCTGTCTCTTCCACTTGTATTTCACATTTTGCTTTTGGCTCTAGATGCTCAGGCTACACAAAACCATTGGGCCATTATTGGCCCTTTGTTAAACTTCAAATATGAGGCTTTCAGTCTTGCTCAAAGCTGATACGATTGAAGGAGGATTCTGCTTGAGACTAGAGACTTGAGGCATTGTAGATTTTTCTTATAGGTGACTCACTGAAAGTCACCAGTGTGCTGCAGGAGGATTTTACTCAACAGTCAGAGGAAATCTGGCTCACCCTGCCAGATGAGAAATACCTCCCTCAGATTATAAAGATTTTCTGGAACAGAACTAAATACAGACATGGCAGAGGCTGGTCAAGTTTTTAAACTAGCTTCATTAATAATTGACTGGTGAAGACAGACAGGCTGGAGAACAGTAGAATGGCAGGTGTAAGGGAGGATGGACTGGATTGGAGGACTAGAGGATGGATTTTGGGAGCAGATGCTCTTTTGCTGAGGACTAGTGACCACTGTCAGAAGCTTGGCCACAGGAAAAGACAAAGAGTTGGTGGACAAAAAGGTACAACTGTAGCAGGAGTCTGGAGTAGGGATGTGCATCTCCATCACTGAGGCCAATGTGATACGCATCTCAATGCATTGCCAACAATCCGATACATTAAAGATACATATGAAGCAACTACCAATGTGATTTGATTCACCCATATTGCGATACAGTGCAGTTTCACACAATTTGAGTCAACACAATGTGATTCAATGTGATACAATGCAAGTCGACACAATGCAAAATAATGATGCTCTGTGATTCAGTATGGTACAGAGACTTTGATTTTATTTCTTAAGCATACAGCAAATCATAAATTAACTAAAGTAAAGTAATAGTAAAGTACTAGTACTGCAACTCAGTCAGCATCTCATTTCTGTTTGACCTCTAAAAAAACACTTGGACCTTTCACAAACAGGCTTTTTCACAAGTCCTTTGTAGTGTAGTGTTCTCTGTCTTCAGTTTACATACATACACTCTGTGAACCAAACAATTACTGTCAAAATAGTTTAATAATCCACTTATTCCGATGTGCAGAACAATGATCCTAGAGCGCATTCCACCCGGAACATTGGCAGCGCACCACAGCAGTTTAGGGAGGAATCCATCTAAATATCAAATAATTGGTCATATTTCTGAATAATAACAGCATAGAACCTCTACCAATAATTATATATGATATGATAGTATGATGCATTGTGAGTTCATCCCAAATTGTAACAGGTGGACACTTTTTGAATCGTTTTTAATTTAAATGTATTTTGAAGAGAAAATGAAGTTGAAAAGTAACATTATTACTGAAATTCTCTGGTGTAAACAGCCATCACAGTTTACAGACCCACTTCCTGGTGGGACATAACTGACAGATTTCAGTCCCTTTAAATCAAAAGTTGGCCTAGATGTAGTTGTAGGTGGCTATCCAAGTAGTAGTGGGTGTACACCTCAGTACACTGAGGTGCATGATGACAGCTGCACCCCTGACTCAAATCACAACTTTCTTCCAACAAACACTACACACCCAGATTTACATATTCATATTCAAGAAGAGAGGAGGTTTCTGACGTTTCCATGAAATTTAGGCAAGTGAAATATTGGCTTTAATGACTATTCAGACAGTGCAGTCAGAGAAATGCAGGACCCACTAAGAATAATAAGAGGGTTTCCATCCCATTTTGTGCCCAAAATGTGAAAAGTTGGTTCATTGATAGAAACAAACAGCGACAAAATGTGTGTATCAGAATACTGCTAGTAATGTTGCAAATGAATGAGCAGGACTGATTTATTGTCAAAATCCATATTTTATTAGGTCAGGTAGGAATGTCCAGTTATTTTATGAATATCTATCTATTTTATCATCATCTACCCTGCGTTATCATAACCATAACCAATAATCAAAGTAGACATGATATTCACTTTGATTAAATACATAAATTAAGGAAATTTAAAAGTATCTACAAGTTAATTTTCACACTGTACTAATATGAATGGAAACCAATAGCTGCTTAGTAAGTAGTAAAAACATATCTAAAAATCAAAAACACTGGGCATGCTTTACAAAATATTAATCAGAAATGTAAAATATACTGTAATGTATTTTGTAGTGAATGTGCTAAAGCATGCAAAAGCACAGGTATTGTTTTCCCAGCAGAAATTACGATGACAAAATGAAGTCACGCAGAAAGCACAGCAGAGCAGGAGACAACCTCTCAAGTGTGTAATGACCTATAAATACTAGGAAGGAAACTAAAAACATTACAACTGTTCACAGAGCGGAAATGTTGATTTTTTCCTCTAGAGTTTGTATTTCACCAAAGATTTCCATAGTAATAGTATTGTTATAATTGGAGAGGTTCTGTGTAAATTTTGTTTCAGAAACATTAATCCTCTTTATACCAAAGATCTAGAATATTGGCAACCTTCCTCACATAAACATTTGTTAAAACCTCATAGATAGCAGGTTTTTTGTTTGACTTGGTGTCCTTAAGTGAAACTGTCTAAATGCTGTGACAGTGGTGGCAGGTGTGACTGGATGCACTTTGACAGGTTTTTTACTCGACTCCTGTCCTGTGGAATTCAGGCCTCTGGTGGCAACAAACATCACTTTAGTTCTGCTGTGACAGAGGAAAACAACATGCTCTCATTAAGTCACCTGGCCTTAGCATCTGCCTTATCCTTGCCTTACCCCCGCCTTATCTGGGACATGTTATTATGATATGCCCTTTATTCCTTCCCTGTTCATTCAAGGTCATTATTGTATAAATGTAAGAGAAGAATATAGCCTGGCAGTCCAGGGGAGTGCAGAAACTGTTATTGGATTTATTTATTTTTACCCCACTCACACTGCTTTCTCTGCTGCTATAATTGCTCTCTCCACCTAGCCCTGTTTGGGACTGTTTCATCAAAAGGGTGGGAGACAGTTGTACATGCTCTCTATAGAAAAGCTTATGGATGCTCTTTATCAGAGCTGGAAAAGTTTAGCAGGCATGCATTTGCCAAACCAACCAGTCAGACATCATCCCTGTAGTCTTTTCTCTTGAAAATTGAAAAATGGTGTTAGAGAACACTCCCAATAGAGCATGAATTTTATCTTTGTGCATCTTTGCACAAAAACAAACTTGGACAAGCCAGAGACTCCAAAACTGCACTAGAATTATAATTCTTATAATTAGAATTATTTTTGTGCAACAAATATTATTGACAATTGGCTTAAAATATTAGTGGCACTTCCAATAAATACAATTGTTGTCAATAGGCAATCATTTTTGAAAGTCTTGACCAGAGCTGTAAAAAATTAATGAGTAAACAGAATCCACTATGGCAAAGAGTAAACACATTAACAAGGAATGCACAATATTGAATTTTTTGCCGATGTCCGATATGCCGATATTTCCAACTCATTGTGGCCGATGCCGATACCGATATATGTACATATTTTTTTCCATTTGGCTGAGGAGACTATTATGCATGCAAGCATAGATTGTACTAAGTATGATCAAGAAAGACAATATATGAAGGAAGAATTTAGGAAGACTGGAGTTCAGGAGCTCAGGTTAAAACTTTAATGAACCTGCTAAGAGGGTGGAGCAGTAGAGTTTTCTTTGAGTTTTTTAGACAGACAGGATTAATGTGTAGGATTTAATCTTGGGTCCAGAATACACTGGTTGCCAACTGCCGTTATAAACCAACCAACCAGAGCACCGAGCCCCAGTTTGTTATTTATGTTAAAGTGGGAAGAAGCAGCGGGTCTGACGGGCAGCTGAGTGAAGTGGAGCCTGCGGAGGAAGCACCAGAACCGTCAGGGTGACACAGTCCATCGAAGGAAGCACAGTCAGGCGGTGGAGGAGAAGACGACATATCGGCCTCTCATAATCGGCAGAACTTGCAGATGCCAATATTTCATTTTAGAGCTTTGATTGGCCGATACCGACGACGTGCCGATAATATCGCGCATCCCTAGACATTAACCTTTAATGACAGAGACAATGTGTTTAGAAATGTCTGCAAATGATTTTGTATTAATAAAAAAGATGTTTAATTAAGTATGTAAAGATATATATTCAGTATAAAGTATATTCCAGCACTTTTATTCAGCAGTGATTACAACTCTCAGTCTTCTTGGGTATACCTCTACCAGCTGTGCACACCTGCAAAAGCACAGTCTCTCTAATTCAGATCCTCTCATCCTCTGTCAGACTGGATTAGGATCATTGGTGAACTGTTATCTTCAGGTCTGTCCACATATTCTCAGTGGGGTGAGGGAGGCCTCTTGGCTGGCTGCTTTTGGGTCATTATGCTGAAAGGTGAATCTTTGCACCAGTTTTTAGTTTTATACGTGGCTTCATTCATTGTTCCTTCAATTCTTACCAGCTTCCTTGCTACTAGAAATATCCATATTGCATAATGCTTCAACTACTACAATGGTATGATCTAAGTGATCAGCAGTACCTGGTTTTGTTTAGATATATTTGTTGCTTGGCCAAGGATGCTTGGCAATCCATCACTTGTGAATTAAATCATTACATTACAGCTACGCACAAAACACTTTGGGACATCTGGTTGTTATAAGACAATCATGTTCCACCATTAGGGTGAGAAAAACAATCAAGACGCTTTCAGCAAATCAAAACTGTGAAAGTGATTTGATTGGCTGTAGTTCCTGTCACTGTTTTTTAAGAGTTTTCACTGAAGATTCACTGAAGGCCTCTTAATTGTTTTTCTCACCCTAATGGTGGAACATGATTGTCTAATCACCATCAGATGTATTACCAGGGTGTGGCCTATATAACATACCAGTGTCTGTGTTTTTCTATTACTGTTGATCTTGAAGAAGTCCTGACGGCTGAAACGTCATCTAAATAAAAGAGAAATGCATATGGAGCCAAAGTGTGTGACACTTTTTTCCTGCTCTCAAGTCTACTTCCAGTGATCAGCACCTCACAATAAACTTTGGTGTGTGTTACTCTTCCATTATATCAGAAACATATAGTGTCTTTCCTGTTATATGGTGTCTTTCCTGATACCAAAACTGTTGGTATGTAAAATGCTGGTGGCTAAAAAATAAATCCAGTGTAATGTCTGGACTATTATATTTACACACCAACTCCAAAACTGTATTAATCTATCATATGTAGTGGTTTACAAACACATTTTCTCAGGATAATACACATATTTTACTGTCAACAGGTTTTGTCAGTACAATGTCAGTAGAAAGTAGCTCCAATAAAAACTACTGACAAACCATGTGGATTATACAGAGTAACAGAGACATTTTCTGGAAAGACATGTTGCTCTTTAATTTGTATTTTCAAGGCTGTAAATATCACAAAAAAATCATTCACCTCGATTGGATCTCAAACCTTTTCAATGTTTAGCCATGCAGAGGTGAGTGAGAAAATATGTTCTTTATGTGATTTTAGTGAACTGACCCATTAAAAGTATAACATATCTACAATTTGTCATCTTGAGGTACTCTGTGCAAAATGTATATTAAATTTACATAATCTATAACACCATGCAGAGTGTATATACAGTATATGACATACAGTATATACTGTAATAATCCAAGCAGTATTTTTTATCTATAGTATGAGTATTTATTTGGCCTCCTCTGTCATGTGAATCATGAACATTACATTTGGTTTAAAATCCAGACTGTTAGATGGACATGTTTCACAATGCCCCTCAGCATAAAATGTCCTCCTGTAGTCATCTGTTAAATTCTGCAGACTCTTAACAGACACTGTGAGAATCAGCTCCATTTTTCCTTGTCAGGTAAAATCAATGAGAAGTAAAGGGATTCCAATTCACCCCTTATCGACTTCTTTCGTCCCTATACCCGCTGGTGACGATCAATTTGCTGGGAATGACTTCATTGGGTTTGATTTTCTCTCCACCTAAGATGTAGATCCTGAAGCAAAATGCTGACTGGATTTGCCCCCAGGGAAGTTTGCTTGTTGCTGATTTTTTTCCCTCTCCCTCAACATATTGATGTTTCCTTACTTGCATAGCTGACTGGTCTGTTGTGTCTATTTAGGGGTGTCAAAGGTGTCAGACACTTGACCTGTTCTGTTTCTTCATTTGAAGTGAGAGGATATAAGTGGGCTGCTGGTGTGTGCCCTAACAGCTGTAATTAGCTGAGACGAGCTCAGTGCCTTTCATTCAACTGAAGGCTACTTAAGTTATTGAGAGGGCCTTCACTCATGCATTTCACTGTCCATTTTGTCAATAGGATGTGGCAGCTTAGAAGTCAATTCTTTTGTTTTTGTTTGTATTATGCCTCTTTTCAAAAGGCAGGAAGATTTCTGAAAGAGGAAAAATTTGAAATGATACAGTGCTCTCATGATAAAATTTAACAACAGCTATTGCTGATCTTACTTGTAGTTCAGAGTCAGGTCTTGTTGTTCAGGCTGTAGTTTGGGAAAATCACTTGAGGCAGAGTCAAACTGACATACTTCCAACACACTTAAAATACAGTTTGATATCAATATTTCAATGATCTAAAACCTTAGGCCTGAGGGATATCATTGGAAATCAGTGTCACTAATGTCACATCATTCTCCGTTTTCAGACATAATGCATCTGTATGTCTGTGGGTCAACTGTGTGAATTTGCAGGGTAAAGGTGAACAAAAGTGAACTTTGAGCCACGAGTTCACCAGAGCTGTCCAGGAGATCACACTGAAACAAGAAACATATTTAAATTTAACAGTTGAACTGGAATAGGAGATGGATTCACTATTATGGATGAAACCATTATTCATAAATGTTGTGAATGAAACCACGCAAAGAATTTTGTCCGTTGCTGTCCTGTTTGAATGAACCAAACATACTGACTTAACTAAAATTAAATCAATCTAAGATCTACAATGTCAGTCTTGGTAAATGTTTGGTTAATTGCCCATCCTTAGTAAACATTACTCTAGTGACAGTCCTTTAGAATAAGATCTGCAGTGTTTCACCAATACAAGCCATGTCCCATTCAGGGGCTGTGTTCTGTGAGGGTTTGTCCTTTGGAGGGCTTAAGTGGGCTTAACCTTTACCTCCTCAAATGATGGCTCTTCTCCACTACAGGAACTTAACCTGTAATCTGTGTGGTTCCCTTAACCTGAACTTGTAGGAAAGAGTTAGTTTTGTAGAGACCTCTGCCCACAGTGACACACAGCAGAAAACAGCTACATATCTTCTTCTTCATCCTCTTTTCAACAAAACTGCATCACAGCCAACATCTGGTTAGGAGTAAGACAGACGTCTGACCAAGTCATTATTTTATAGTTGCAGTGTTTTATGGTTGCAAGAATAATACAGATTACGACTAACAACAGCTGTATAATGTATCATGCGACGTTTAAAATGAATGATCACAAAGAAAGTTAGTTAACAGAAAGTTGTCTTCTTTATTGCTCACAGTTGACTGTGACTGGGCAGTTACTGTTACTGTGCTGAGTGACATCCCGCTCAACCTCCATTCACTTTCCTCCTGCTCACTGTGATTCGAATACAAATACAAATACAAATAATTTTGCTGCCTCAACAAATACAGATACAAATACAAATACTGAGCCCTCTGCACATCCTTAATCACTAATACTGTGTTTTAATGCAGCCAAATTCACATCATCATTGTTCTCATCTATGTATTTTTTAATTTCTGTTGTCAAACAAAAGAAAGTGACATAGTGATTTAATCACATTTCATAAGCAATCACCTGACAAAATAAACATAAATCCATGTTAATGACCACAACTGTGCTGTGTATTCTGCAAAATTGATATTTAAGATGATTGATTACAAAGAAAGTTAGGGGCAACATAAAGTCCTTCTTAACTTCCCTGGCACATAATCCCTCACTGGGCAGACTTGTGATTTACACAATATGGAAACTATTGTGGAAAAGCTCAAGTTTTGGCACAGAAAAACATTAGTCTGGGTGGAGGGCTGAAATTGAGAGAACATTAGATTTATATATAACTATATACTAGAAATATACTTCCAACACTGTGCAAACAGTTTATACTAACAAATGCCAAACAAGGCAGCAAAACAACACTTTCTCTGGAGGCTGTTGTAGCATATAGTATTACCAGCTGAACTAAATCAGGTGAGTAACTGCTGTGATACATTAAAGATTGCACTGGATCACACGTAGATGATACTGAACAGTATAAAATGAAAGACTGCAGTTGGGATTGATTCTGGTTACATTGTGTTTGTGTCAGTGCAAATGTATGCTTGCCTGTATGTGTTGACCTAAAACATTGTCTAGCATCTAGCATCAAGTCTTCAGATTTCAAGCATGGTTTCCCTGTTTATGACAATGCTCCTACTTTACCCTCCCTCTGATCCGCTTATGTGGCAGTGTAAAAAAAAAAATGCGCAGGTACTCACAGGAAATTAAATAGAGCAGACACAATCTCTAATGCATGTTATCTCTTCTCAACATGTATCTATCCAGCTTGCTTTTAATTTTAGATTTTTTTATTAATAAGCTTTTGATTCTTATAATGTTACAATGTTATAATTTCATTTAGCAGACACTTTTATCCAAAGCAACATACAGAGTTAATACAACACAAGCAGGGATCTAGTCAGGAGATAACAATGCAATTAAGTGCCATAAAGCTAAGTCCAAGTCTCATAAGACGTAAGTGCCAACAGGCAGCACACAGAGACAATGCATCGAGTGCATAGAAGTGGATGATATTCAAAAAATAATAATAATATATGTGTGTATATGTACAGTACTGTGCAAAAATTTTAGGCACCCTAGATGTTTAGATTCTTATTCATTATGCAATACCATCAGGGAGGTGTCTGATTGGTCCCAAATTTATTCATGACATGACATGACAATGACCCCAAGCATACAGCTAGAGTCATAAAGAACTATTTTCAGCAAGTATGATGAGTCCTGCAACAGATGGTATGGTATGTCCCCCACAGAGTCCTGATCTCAACATCATGGAGTCAATCTGGGATTACATGAAGAAGCACCTGAGATGGCCTAAATAATAAATCCACAGAAGAACATTCTTTCTCTAGGATGGTTACAACAACCTACCTGCAAGTTACCATGAAAAATGTGTTAAAGTGAACCGAGGAGAACTGCTGCTGTTTTAAAGGCAAAGCTGCTCACAGCAAATATTGATTTCATTTAGGTTTCTGCTGTTTACTCAACTTTGTAAGAAGTTAATTGAAAAAATAAAACCATTTATAGCAATATTTTTGTAAGCATCCTCACTTTACTTTTAGTGCCTAAAACTTTTGCACAGTACTGTATATTCAGTCCATCAGGTGTGGAAGTGTTCGCGAAAGAGCTCGGTCTTTAGGTTTTTCTTAGAGATTGAGAGGGACTCTGCAGATTGAACAGCGTTTGGTAACTTGTTCCACCACCAGGGAACTACAGAAGAGAAGAGTCTGGCTAGCAACTTAAGGTCCTGTTGTGGTGGTGGTACCAGGCGCCTTTCATTGGCAGAGTGTAGTGAGCGGGAGGGAACATAGACCTGAATGAGGGAGTTCAGGTAGGTGAGAGCTGTTTTAGTTGCTGTTCTGTAAGCGAGCCTCAAGGTTTTGAATTTGATGCGTGCAGCAACTGGGAGCCAGTGGAGGGATATGAACAGTGGAGTGATGTGCTGTTTTGTGCTGATTGAAGACCAGCCATGCCGTCACATTCTGGATCATCTGCAGATATGGCTAATTGATATCTCTTACCTCAGTCAGTGAAACTTCTGAATCAAGGCTGACTTGAGGATAATATACATCATAATCCATTTTGTTGGAGATCTGTTTAGAAATGGGTGGTTCTTCAATTAATGCTAGAAAGATCAAGAGTACATGAGATGCACACTGTATAATGCAATATTGTCTTCCTTCCAGAGATTTCTCCCTCAAACACCAGCATGTTCACAACTTAAAACAAAATAAATCAACTTTGAAAATGAACGCAGGTGAATCTCTCTTAATCAGCTGTATAGCAACACAGCAGTGGCGCATTTTTATCCTTGAATTATGCAAAAGCTGAAAGAGACTTGTTAATATATTTTAATTAATATTTCAGAGGAAAGAGAAGCCTTTGATATTTTTTAATCCTGTTTTTCCACACTTTCCAACAAAAGGCCGAAGAGGCCACAGGTTTAATTATTCTTATTTCTCAAGATCACAGAATAATTATTTTTGATGATTGCATCATTATTAAACTCAGTGTGCACAGTATAGCCTATATAGACATAGGGCACTGTAATATCTTTATAATATATCTGTGCCTGTGGTTGAGTTGTAGTTTACAATATAATGGCCTTAGCTAAGACATAAAGCAGCCTGTTGAGAAAAGGTGATTACCACTTCAGAGTCCCACACTTTTTTCATCTGATGTGATTAAAGACATTTTGGGGTTACAGTATTTTGAAATCATGAAATAGGTCAAAAGAATAGACCACAGGTGTTTGTGATAGTGACTGTACACCCAGCCCATTAAGTATTTGATCAATAATATTTTATGAATATCAGCATGAACAATGCATTTTCAGTGCTTCATCAGAATCATGCAAAGGTACAGTAGTACAAGAGCTTAAAGCAACTCAACAAAACTCACTTTGTTTGTTTGTCAGTAATCTGCCTTTTTCCATCATGC
The DNA here is from genome assembly GCF_963924715.1 of Thunnus thynnus. Classification (NCBI taxonomy): domain Eukaryota; kingdom Metazoa; phylum Chordata; class Actinopteri; order Scombriformes; family Scombridae; genus Thunnus; species Thunnus thynnus. The sequence continues at coordinate 28,300,356 of NC_089533.1, forward strand.
TGTGAGCAACCATGATCTGATTTCAAATGGAATTAATGGCAGTTTAACTTTTGAAGTCATGTTAAAATCATACAGTAAAATAAACTAACTAAAATAAAACAGTTATAGTTGCAAAAAAAATAGTTGTAAAAATTGTAATTTTCAGTGAATTAAATGGTTAACTATGGACTTTTTTGCTAGTACTAGCACTAGTAGTGCTGTGGAGCAATGTTTTTTTGTCCCTGTTTTTGTTTGTATTTTGCTCTCTACGGCCACAAGGACACACATGCACACACAAGAGCATCTGGGCGTCACAATACACATCCCTGGCAACAGTTTCAGTTGACAGCACACCAAGCCATGAGCACACACGTCCTCACAGCAGGGGATAGTGGGGCTGAGCCGCACTGTTGTTGTCCTGCTTGATATCAGGGCAGGATGCGGTCAACCTGAGATGCTTCTAACTAAATCTCTGTAGTGTGCAGTTGAGTTTCACTCCTCTGTTCATGTTTGTAACTTCAGCCTGATCGCCTTCAACCATATCAGATCTGTGTTAAGTTACTGCTGATGCAAACCTAACATTCCCTGCTGCTTCACATGAAAAGACTTCCACCTGTGAACCAGTGAACACTCTCACCATGCCAGCATGATGGCTGGATTAGTCCCAGTTGCTCAAGGCTCAGCTTGGCACAAGCATCCCTACTCACATAGAAAAATACTGAATGTTAACTGTTTGTTTGGAAGAAAACACCACAGGGTACCTTTTAATGCTGCTGGGGTCTCCATGAAACCTCGGCAGGGGGTCCTGAAACTCCCCAAGGGAACCCTGGATGTTCTGGACCTGTTACACTGAACCTGCAGCTTCCCTTCCTCTTCTATAGAGGGCAGCCTTGTAACTGAAAACTCTTGACCGTGATCATCATCACACAGGCCTGGACCCAATCACAGACACACACATGCACACACACACACACGCATGCACACATACACACACACACACACACACACACGTTGATAAATGTGTGTGTGTGTGTGTGTGTTTGTACGTGTATGCTAATGTGTGTGCATGCATGTGTGTGTCTGTGATTGGGTCCAGGCCTGTTTGATTTCTCAGTGTGGTTTGGATTATCCCATAATCTGATAACGACCAACTGTGCAGATTTAGTGATTAAAGTTCTGAGGCAAATGGTTGTTGCTATGGCTGCCAAATAGAAGAAAAGAAGAAGAGAATAAATCTGTGTGTCTGAGGAGAAATTTGTCTTTGTGTGTGTGTGTGTGTGTGTGTGCACGTGTGGTGGGGGTGCTGTTAATACACAGAGTCATACTATAATGTGTATATGCAATAATATACAGATTTATCTATGTGTAATACAGTGCACACATCTGTGCTAAATACACATTATTAAGATGTATTTCTCTAAGAGAGAGACACAGCATGGACATGTTTACCTGCTGATCCTAGCAGTCATCATTCAGTGACTTCCTCATTTCAATAATAAATATTCGTCCACTCTTACCGATTACATCAAAGAAAACTCTTCACACATTTAAAGTAAAACCTCCAATAACTTATTTTGTTAGTCTAATTAGATATGGCTTGGAGTCATTTATTCAGACAACAGGTGTAGAGGTTGCAGCAGCACAATGGAAGCACAGAGAGAGATTGTGCACCGAGAAAAAATGAAATGCAAAGAAAAAGAAAGTAAAATCTGTTTCATAAATGATTAAACACTGTGAATATGCTGATTTGACAGTAAGGAGATAAAGATCAAGAGAGATTAAAATAAAGTCATGCAACCACAATTATAATCAGACAAGCTGTCTCCCATTTTCAGTTTTTATTCATGCCAGAAGCATAGATGAATAGATGGATGTCCAACAAAATAGATATAGCATGTGAACAATAAGAATTAAACATTGTATGCTTGGGCACTGTCAGACTTCTCCCCAATAAATGATGAAACTGATCAAATTTATTGGATAATTCACTAGAGAGAAGAGGAGGTGAGTGTCCCTCGTGCTCACAATGATCATTCATTAAAGCTTCGATGGAACAAATTCACTTTAAAATCCATCAGTGATGCAGCCTGTGAGAGAACTGAGAACACTTTTCTTCCTTCTGATCATTAAACTTTTCAACTCACTTTCGTGGTCTAGCAGTGATACCACTTTATCTCACGCACCAGCTTAAAAGGCTCTGTAAATGTCTGAATAAATCTGTAAGGAACATTAATGTAAAAGTCAACTACAGTATATCTAAATGACAAAACGTCAGCTTCAACAGCTTGATGAAGGCAGCAGAGTTACCTACTTGGTCTTAGAATTGCCCTTTGTTCCTTTTAAACATGTTTTAGATGAGGGGTCATTATGGGAATGACATGGATATGGGTATGGTGGCCAGTATCTTCCCCATCACATTGAATATATCACTGACTTCGAATATGGCCGTCTGTTGGCACAATAATCAAGTGACTGTAGAAAGTGGGAGTTTTCTCAGGAGTTGGTGGAGAGCAAACCAGAGCTAAAAGGAGAGTGAATATTGGACTTACATTCATCATGTGGACACAAACATGACTAATGAATGCTACTGTTGCTCTGTCTGCTGGATTGTTAATAGGCAACTTTTTGCTAACATGTTCACCATATCAACTTTAAAAGGTGATGAATATGACATAATATGTATGTTTTAATAAATATATATAATACAAATATGTTTTTTTTTTTGTCATCTTCCTGCGCTTCCTCTAATTGGCCAAAAATCAACGAATGCACCTTTAAATCTAGTCATTTTATTGCACTGGGACATAAAACAGAGGTGATGCTTCATTTACAAGAATATAAATATTGTGTATATCTTCCCAAAATAAAAACAAGATCAAAATATTTCAGGAACACATGACCAAAAAGTAGAATGCTGGACTTCGATAGAGCAGTCAGTATGTGGCGGTATATGGCAACCCCCTGCAGCCTTCTGCTTTTTTGGTTTGCGTTTAGAGCACCCTTCAGTTCTTCAAAGCATCTCGCAAAGATGCTTTGAAGAACTGCTAAGCTTCTCTAGGTATTAGATTTAAAAAAAAAAAAAAAAAAAAAAACGTGGGATTTCATATGTTATGTAATCCAGCAGCTGATCAAAGTAAACACAAGTCACCCAAATCAAATGCTCATTGAAAGAATTTCAGTGGCTTACCCCAAAGATTGGATTGCCATTTGAAAAACACGTAAACAAGCCAAACCATTGAAACATATATAGCAGAGAAAAGAAGATGCTGATGAATGTAAGGCTTAAGGCCCTGGGTGAGAGAGTCACGTCCATCTGAAAGGCTGTCAGGATGATGAAAGAAACAAACTGCCCTGTATGCAACTGAAATGTTCCCCATTGCTCACAAATACAACTCACAAATTATCTTGACATTGAACATGAATGCGTTTTTATTGCACTTATGAAGTAGTAGAAGTGCTCCCCTGATCACAGCTGCAGAAAAACAGTCTGACACCTCTAAATGAGTACAGCATTTCCTTCATTTAAAGGTATAATCCTAAAGATTTTCATTATGTCAAATCCCATTTTTATACTATTGCAATTCATTTTTGCATTCTGTAACTGCCTCTATGTAGTAGATTTCATTGTTACAGATGATGTCTGTCTTTACCACATAGAATTCAAATAAGGATTCAAAGGGAATGATGCATGCATGTGCTGAACATTATGCAGAAGAAAGAAACATATGAGTTCAGTATTACAATGTCAGACAACACTGTTAAATCTTTTTTATTAAAACAATGTGAGGTGATGAATCCTCCCAGCTCATGTTATTTTGGTGGTGCTGTAAACAGTTAAACCAGTTGTGGTTCAGTTGCATTTGTAACAAGATGAGCTGCTTAAAGAGCAACTTAACACTGCTGAGAATCTTGTTTATGTTGACTTACAGTTGTTTAACTTGCTGCAGTGACAAACAGGTGTACTCCAGGACCAAGTGACATCACTGTTGGGTGTGGTTACAATTGCAACAGAGCACACCACACCCATCAGTGATGCTGGCTGTGATTAGAGGTGAAACAGACAAGAGAGGAAAGAGATACACTACTTTACAGCCCACTGTTTAATTACTCTTTGAGGTGATTACTGCCCACAGTAATCAACATGTTATTTCCAACAGAACTCTGAGACCTGGATTATTAAAATACACTTGCTGTTACCACCAGTAACCACCTGTGTTGCTAAATCAACCAGGACTGAAATCAGGATTATTATGAGGATTATTCACTTTAGTTTAAATTTTTATGAGTTCTGCAAATTATGTTTGACTTTAAAATACAATAATGTATATCAGAGTTTCCCCCGGGTCACCCTCTGCAAGAGCTGCTAAAGAAGGGATAAAGCAGTGGATTTAATGCCACTTTGAGACCAGCACAGTGACAAGTTACAAACCTGTGTTGATCTGAATGGATCAGTGTGTGTATTTCAACCTGGCTGTACAGGCGTCTCCCAACCTGGGTTTGAACAAGAGCTGAACATAACCCAGCGGCACAGCACACAACGCAGTCAAGTGCATAGCATGCACCTGTGGCATGCCTGGATACAGGGTGGGATCAGAGAGAATACATTATCAGACATTATAGGTGGGCGTGTTAGAGGCTGTGACTTGTGCCAATAATATTCGCTAAATTCATTCCCTTATTATTTGGTGATTAAATTTTTATTTTTCACCACTGGAGGTTAGATTGAATATATCAGCAAATCAGCAGCATCTACATATATCTGTAATACTGGACATAGATTTTTCTACCATAAGAATACATGACATTCATCAACTGCCTGACAAGTGCTCTTCTTTGCTCCTCCAGTCTTTAAAGTTTCCCTCCTCCCTTCCCCCATCCTGGATGGCATGCATCAGCATGATAGCAGCAGCATGAAGCTGTAAAGATTAACTAGTAGACACAGTGTAAAAGAGTAGCAATATAATAATAATCTGAGAATGACTAAAAGTCATAGAAACACATCCAAAAGATAATTCATTTAAATGTGTGGGCGTGTCATGTATGGTATTAGTAAAAACAACACTGGTATCGGCATCAGCTTTCAAAAACCCATATCAGTCAAACCCCAGAGGCACTGAATAAGCTCCTCCAGATGCAGAGAGTGATTTACAGTGAGATATCAGGGTTTATGAGCGTGTCAATGGGCTGCAGTGTCTTCTATCATTCATTCTGTCCTGGTGCTATTATTCCACAGAAGCATTGACATGTTGATGTGTAAGTGTTACATCACCAAGATGATGAAATTTGGTTGTAAAATCTGACACACGATTAGTCGATCATGTTAAATTGCTTTGCACCTTAGTAATTAAACTTGGGAACACTGAATACAACTGAATATGTTTAAGCAGGTTTCCATCCAATTTGAACAAATAATTTAATTGTTGTGGTACACATACAGTAAGCACATTGTTTATCGATGAACTGCACGTGGCTCAACAAGCCAGCATTACCAAATAAGATGACAGCAGTGACAACAAGTTGGCTACCCTACCAGTCAAGTGTTAGCAAAGCTTATGTCTGTGCTCCCAAAGCCTGTCTCTGGAGTCGGTACAAGACCTCTGGGTTAGGTAAGAGACTGGACAGCCTCCAGCATCTTCTAATCGCAACTACTGGGTAAACACCAGAAACCCTGGCTTAGCTTTAGAGGAATCACTGGTGTGTAGGTGGAAACAGTACTAAAACAAGTTCAGCAGTAGTGCTGTTATTGTAAATAATGGTTGATTTCATTTTATTTCATTTGAGAGCACAGAGATCCAATAAGGATGACAAAAAACTAAAAGCTAATTTGGATTAGACTGACAACTGGTTTTAAAGGCATTTACTGAACCAAGATTCAGACAAACAACCGTATAAAATCTCTGTACTGATGGAATGAAAATATCATATAAAGTGATGATGGGTCCATGTTTCTTTACATGGCATGCTTGATTTGTAATTAAAACCTGAATGATCAATTATAGTTTCTCACTATGGTTCGAACAGGAAAACCAACAATATAAAGAAATGCTGCTTTAATTGATTGATATATTCATTTATTTAATTAGTTGACTTTTGGCCACATATTATAAAGTTGTTATGGCAAACATGTTAGATAACACTTTCATATTTACACATCCAGCAGACATTCATTTGGAGTCGTGTTTGTGTTTACCTGATGAATGTAAGTCTATATTCAGAATCAGAATCAGGTTTGTTGCCAAATAGGTTTGCACATACAAGGAATTTGCTTTGGTGTTGTGGTGCATAACAGTCAAAATATACACAAAATTAAGTAATCCTTTTTTTTTTTTTTTTTTTTAAAGAATTCACAATAAAAAATATGTAAAATATATGTAAGTGAGAAGAGCTGCTTTAAATTTTAAATGAAAGAGAATGAAATGAAATATACAAAATATTGACCAGGAGTAAACATTATATGCAGTGTACAATTAATAATAATAATAATGATAAGAAGAAGAAGAGGAAGAAGAGGAAGAAGAAGAAGAAGAAGAAGAAGAAGAAGAAGAAGAAGAAGAAGAAGAAGAAGAAGAAGAAGACAAATTGTGTTAATGTCATGCACCATGTTAGGTCAAAGATCATGGATGTGCAAATATAAGATTATGGGATTTTACATTAATATAACGTGTAATTTCCATGAGACGGATAGAGTCTGTGTCACTGGGGGTCCCAGGCCTTGATGATGAGGCTGAGGGGAAGAAACTGTTCTTGTGGCTTGAGGTTTTTGATCTTGACAGTCCTCAGCCTCTTGCCAGAGGGGAGCATGTCAAAGAGTTTATGGGTGGGAGGGGTCTGCCATGATCTTACCTGCTTGCCTCAGTATCCAGGAAGCGTGCAGGTCCTGGAGGGACAACAGGTTGCAGCCGATCACCTTCTCAGCACAGCAGATGATATGCTGCAGTCTGCCTTTGTCCTTGGCAGTTGCCACTGTGTACCAGATGGTGATGGAGGAGGTGAGGATGGACTCAATGAAGGATGTGTAGAAGTGCACCATCATTGACTTTGGCAAGTTGAACTTCTTCAGCTGCTGCAGGAAGTACATTCTCCGCTGAGCCTTCTTGTTGAGGCCACTGATGTTCTGCTCCCATTTGAGGTCCTGGGTGATGATGGTTCCCAGGAAGAAGGACTCCACTGTGTCGACTGGGGAGTCACACAGGGTTATGGAGGTGGGTGGGGCTTTGTTCCTTCTGAAATCCACATCCATCTCCACTGTCTTTAGATCATTGAGCTCCAAGTTGTTTTGTTCACAGCAAGTCACCAGATGGTCAACCTCCCACTTGTAGGCAGTCTCATCCCCACCACAGATGAGCCCAGTGAGGGTGGTGTCATCTGCAAACTTCAGGAGCTTGACGGACTGATGACTGGAGGTGCAGCTGTTGGTGTACAGGGAGAAAAGAAGTGGAGAAAAGACGCAGCCTTGAGGGGAACTGCAGCTGATGGTCAGGGAGTTGGAGATGTGCTTCCCCAGCTTCACATGCTGCTTCCAGTCAGACAGGGGATCTGTGGTCCACCTGCAGGTGGAGTCAGGTACATTCAGCTGGGAGAGCTGGTCCCACAGAAGAACTGGGATGACCACGTTGAAGGCGGAGCTGAAGTGCACAGGATCCTGGCATAGGTGTAGTAGAGGGCCATGTTGACTGCATCATCTACAGACCTGTTGGCTCTGTAGGGGAACTGCAGGTGGTCCAGGAGTGGGTCTGTGATGACTTTGAGGTAGGACAGCAAAGGAGGAGGCGCTCAAAGGACTTCATTACCACTGAGGTTAGGGCGACGGGTCTGTAATTTTTTAAGTCCTGTGGTCCTTGTTTTTTGGGGGACGGGGATGATTGTGGAGGATTTGAAGCAGGCACAAGCATATTCAGTCTCCTTTTAGCTCGGTTTTGGTCTCCATCAACTCCTGAGAAAAATATGTGACTCTTTAGCTGTTAGATGCTTCACAAAGTTCACCTTTGTTTCCCACCAATTTTGTGTGCCTGCTGTTTGGTGCTGAGCAGCTGGTGCACAATGGGTTTATCAGAGCTTTTTTTAAACTGAAAACAGCTGCTTGCTGCTGCTGCAGGTTGGACTAAACCAAAACAGTTGTGGGCTGTAACCTCACAACAAGAGCAGTTTTATTGATTTCTTTACGAGGGAAATCAATGGATAAAATGACTATGCATAATGAGAAGGTGTTGTTTATAGTGTGTGTGTGTGTGTGTGTGAATGATTAGAAACTCCTCCTGATGAGCAGGTTAGCACCTTGCATCGCAGCCTCTACCATCAGTGTATGAATGTGTGTGTGAATGGGTATGTAGCGTAAAGTGCTTTGAGTGGTTGGAAGATTAGAAAGGTGCATATATATTATGTATTATTATATATTATATATATATTTATACATAAATGCAGTCCATTTACCATCCATTTATAGTGACAAACCCAGAGGGAATTATTACCAACTCTGCAGTTCCCCTCAGCTCCAAAGAGCCATTTGGCCTCTCTTAGCTCATTGTTTTGGTTTCCAGCCCAGAAATATATTATTCTATCATTAGGAATATGACTCTAAATGAATGTTTCTTCATGTCCACAGGATATGTAAATAAGCAATTGCTAACATGCTCACCATCACAACGTTATAAGGTGATTTCAGTAGTGTTTACAACTATTTCTGCTGCCCCCAGGTGGCCTAAAGAAAGAATTATTGCACCTTTAAAGGCATTTATTAAATAGAGCTTCCCACTTAAGGGGTGCTTTAATAACTGTTTGTGGTTCTTGCTGGCAGGCAGAGCAAGTAAAATATGAAATAGTAGGCTATTATGTGTGTGTGTAGTTTGTAGTAAAAATTTACAGTTGCATAATCTGTGCTTCCTGTTTGGAGTGATTGAGTAGCCCTCTCATAAAGGCCTATATTTAGCACGTTGTTGTGCCATATGGATTTGTGTGTATTATCCTTTTGCCATAAGCTTATCCTCTCTTCATCAACTGGCACTCTTCATACTGCATGTGTTTGGCAGCCGCAGTGCATCATGACAGGGAATATGCAGAGCCAATGTTAACAACCGGCAATCAGAAATCCAGGCTTTTCCACAAAAACAGAGATATGTTCCAAAGGTTGAAAAAGCCTCTATGTTTTGCCAGGTATGTTTTCAACTGCTTCACGTCAGCTAGGCCAAATTTACTCTCAGATATCTCCTGTGCCTGCATGCCAGGGATTACTGAGCTGATGTGGTATTCTAGGGAATTTTCACATGTATTTAGCATCATAGTCAAAATGTTAAAATGTCTCTTACTAGTGTTACTCATGGTTGTGTTAAATTAATATTTACTCTGCATACACCTACACGTGGATCCAGAGGAGTTGTATGTAGGCTTAAGCTAATATTGTTTAAAGCTGCCACTAGCTGATATTTTATGTCAATATTCAATAACTTCTTTATTTTTTAGTGATACTAACATTTATTAACAAAATGGTGTGCAGACAATGGAAGAGAATGAGTGTTTGTTTCTCTTATTGGAAAAGCTTTTGAAACATTTAGACCATTATTTGACACTACATTCCACTGAGACCAGGATTACTGAATTCCTACCATTTTAGCAGCTTGTTAAGGCAGGTGTAGGAAACACACCTTACATTGACATAAAACTGGATTTTATAATTAGTGTAATGATGTTTCTCTGTGTTGGCCCTGTGATGGGTTGGACATCCAGGTGATTGCCTGCCTTTTGCCCAGCATGTGATGCCCTACAGGAATAAGAAAGAACATAGATGGATGGATATTTTATGTTGCAAAACAGCTGAACATTTTCAATGTCTACATGTGACTCATCATCACCGGTTGCAATCTATGTCTACAGGTTAAGACCAGGTCATTCAAAGAGTGATGCTTTCTCCCCTGTTTTATTTGAATTATTTTTAGGGGCCAAAATGTGTCAAATTTTCCAATAATTTTGAAGACAAAAGCAAAGATTTGAGGTCTGAAAAAATAAATATAGTGGTGGGTGGCAGAGCAATTTTTTAATCTGCTTTTCTGTCTTGTTTATAATCTCATAACTCCTCAAAGTTATCTTGCAGCTATCAGGTTAAGAACCACTGGTTTACATAGTTGCATGAAATTATTTTGTGGGGTTATGATAACTCTGTTAATTTGAAGGAACCCCTATATATCTGAGGAAATAGAGCTGAAATGATTAGTCGATCAATCTTTATGTTGATGTCAACTACGTTATGTTAGTTGTCAACTATTCAATTAATCACCAACTATTCTGATAATCAATCATTTGGACTCATTTTTCAAGAAAACAATGCTCAAATTCTCTGTTTCCAGTTTCTCAAATGTGAATATTTTCTGGTTTTTATGATAGTAAACTGAATATCTTTGGATCGTGACTGTTGGTCTGGACGTCATGGGCTTTGGGAAACAGTGATTAACATTTTTCATTTTATAGACCAAACAATTAATCCATAATGAAAATAATCATCAGTTGCAGCCCTAAAAGTTAATATGTAATTGCTAGATTGAGCCACATTTAGCATATTTGTCACACACACACACACACACACTCACACACACACACACACAGTATACATAGTAATGAAGGATAGGTCCAATAATCAATCACATCACATAATAATATACATCAGCATCAGCACATAGCCTACTGCTCTGGTAACTTTTATAGGCATTTAGCATGTTTTAACATTTTATAAATATACCTTTACTCAAAGAACATATTGACTGACAATTAAATGAATTTTTATATTTGCAGCCCAGACAGGCAGCAATAAAATACAGATGCTTAAAGGCTTGAATGACAAATAACAATGCAAAGTGATGGCTGTCAAGGAAGGATTAAATTGCTGCTTCTAAATGGAGAGCGGGGCACTTGTGCATTAATGTGTTTAAAGTCAACTAAAGCCCCTCCTGCTCTGCTTCAATTCTGAACAAACAGTTGTTAGTGTAGTGGGAGGCAGAGGAGATATTTGATTCCCAACATCTTCTGCAGAATATAAATTTAGGATTTCCCTTTATGATTGTGGGTTATTACTTTTAATATAAGCTCTAGATGTTGAATATTTTAAAATGCTAGTAGATAAAAATTGCCTGCAACAATGTCCAATAACTCAAAAATATTTTTATGAGCTGGTAAATATTCCACACACTCACTGTAACTGAGAAAAATATGATCCATAATCAATAGCAATTATAACACTAAAAACAGACAGGCTTTGCTGTGGATATCATATTTTGCAACTTCAGCTTGTTTCAAGCATCAAATAAAGCCTCGTTGTGGTCTATCAGGCAAAGACAGATGACAGGTAGTCTTTGGGAAAACGTGTAAGAGACAAACGTCGTCAGATCATTTCCAGTCTCGGTGCTTTCTGTGCCCCTTTTTAATTTTTCGGCGTCTTTAGTTATGTAAGAGATTAAATCTGTGGGTGAAGGTGGAGATGTTTGGAGCGGACAGTCTGGTTAACTGGAATTAAAGGCAGCTTGTGTAGACAGACCATCATGTGGCTGCTGGCTGAAGGCTGAAGGCTGAAGGCTGGGGAAGCTCGACCGACCGTGCGTCCTACCGATGAAGCGGGCTCCATGTCAAAATGCCAACTTTTTCAGTCATGTATAAAGGAGCTGTCATCATTAGCAGGTAAAAAAAACTAGCACTGAGTGTCGTGTGAAGGTGTTTACGGATGAAACGCTGCGCGACACTGCCGTATGCCTACTTTTGTCAAGTGTTGAGTGTGTGTTGTAGTGGCGGTGCTGGAGTGATGTTTACGGCTTCTGTTTCAAGGGGAACAGGTGAAATGTTGGAGTTGTATATACGTTTATGTCAATATATATTTTAAAAAAAACGTTTTTAATTGAAGTGGGGCTCATGCGTCTAAGCTCGCGCGCCTGGATGCCTCGTAGGCGGCTTAACCAGTGAACATGTGGTGCTGCATTTGACTGTTTTTCATGGTTGTGCGTGATGTCTAAATACATTCCCTTGTAGGTGTTGAGAGCAACAGATGCTGCATCAGCAGCAGGTAGCAGCACACCTGGCTGAAGCTCGTTAGTGTGTTTTCCTGCTGTTGTGTTGGTAATCATTCCACAGAACAGGACAGACCACTCCATCTGTCGTCTATCCTGCTCGTGCGCCGCGCGCAACGAGAGCTGGTTCAATTCGCCTTCATCCTGTAATGGACATTCTGTGGCTTAAGATGTATAGCCTTGTTTTATTATGTACTCTTTTAATAGTTGTAGATTTTTTTATTTTTTATTTTACAAATGATGGGTTGTGCTGTGTAGAATCGATGAAGCCCAGAGTGAATGCATATCAGAAGTAACACTAAGCTTCCCAGTGATTTCCCAGTTAGGCTATTAGTGCGCTCCTATTGACCAAATACAGCTAATGAACTTGTAGCTAATGACTTGGTTTCCTGTCTTTAGAAGAAGAATAAAACATATTGCCTAGACTATTTTTCCTTTGTAAATGATTATAAGGCACTTTTGGGAACTATTTCAATGAAGAACATCTTGTCATGTATAAGGTCAAATATCAGATCAATTTGACAGTAATAGCAGGCTCCACTGGTGAAATGTAATGGTGACATTACCTTTTATTGATTTGAGATCATGAGTTGTGCCTTTAAAGGTTTTATTCAAACCCTTTCTGCCACATGAACATTTGTAAAAGCTATGTCTATTTCAATACAAAACACTTCTTTAATGCCTGAAATGAAGTCCAGGCGTTTTGATTATATTAATGTTTATTACCTACAATCACATAACATGGTGAATGCTAGAGGAAACACCATTGCCAACACAACAAGGACACATCATTTAAGCTTATGGTGTCATTATTTAATTGCTAGTTTCCCCATTGAATAATATACATAAACTTGTTGTAATATTTAATTTTTGCATTCCACAAGTTTGCCATCAATGCTTGGTAAAGTACAGTTTGTTCCATGATGGAGGTGGATGGAGACAATATTCTTGCTAAAAAAGTGGTGGGCACACATTATGTAGAGCCCAGTTAGACTTGAAACTGGAACAGAGAGGAAAATTAGGTTTTTAGGCATAGCCAGAATACAAACTTTTAAAAAAAAGAATCAAAGAGGAAGTTACAAGTTTTCTTTATTAAATGAAGGAAATGAAGACTATTGTGGTGCTGTAGAGCAGTGTTTGCATGAGGTATTGTTTTGTATTGTGTGATCCAGCACAGAGTGATGTGATACATATTCCTGCTGACTAGTAGTAGTTATTGGTGTTAATGTGGTGAATATATAAGGTGGTATAATAATGCAGTGGTATAAGAGGAGAAGAAGATGACTGCAAGAAAATGTAAACAATGCAGTCTTTCTAAAAATAAAAGTAGCCTTTATGTGGTGGAAAATCCATTTAACATGTTTGTTAGATGTAACTGTTTGACACAAGAGTGTGAAAATTGATTCCTGACCTTGCAAAGAGTAGTTTGACAAAAAAAAACAACTAAAAATAACTCAAGGTCCACTTGCCAGCTTCCAGAGCTTTCAACTGTATCCATGAGAAAATAAGTGTTTTTTACATGATTACATGACACGAAACATGATTGTTTACGATAAAAATTCCAAAGTGAACCTTCAATAGAGATTCCCAAACACGTTGGGACTGTCAAGATCAACAAGCAGATGAATCAAAGCTAAGTGTAAGAGTGTCAGTCTTAAAAGAATCTCTTAAATCTTGTGTTTAAATATTTTAGTTTAGATATTATGAACAGTACATACTGCTGCTGACATCATATAGACAATGTTTTCATTTGAGTTCAGCATGGCCTCATTGTTTTACTGACAGGAGTAGGAGTGTCAGGTTGCTACTGGTGAACCCTCTGCAGCTGAAATATTAATAATGCTTCTTGTCATGTGGGTGGCTGTCAAACAGGAATATGTAGCTTCAATGCTGAGAAGACATTGTCTCAGATTCCCCAAAAATATGAGCACAAAAGCCCCTTAAACAAAGTGTTGGTAATGGTATTTACAAGTAAACAACAGATATGTACAATTGACTCTCATATGAGGTAGCAGAGTACTGATTTATCTTGTTCATCTTCAGTATTTTACATTATCTTTTGTAGTGTACAGTCTGAGTAAATGCATGTTTTTTAATTGCTACTTGAGTCAATGCTAGATGGATTAGGAATAAGGAAAATTAGACAAAACCAGAGTGGGCAGTTCTTGCAGTACTATTACATAAGACTAGAATAATTTCTGCCAACCTCATCTACTACAGATTACCCACAATACAGTGTGTGAGCTTTCACCAAGATGCTTTGACTTAAACTGTCATATAAACTGTCATAAACTGTTTTATATGGCCTGCTTTAAATCTTAATATCGCAAAATATCTTAAAATGTGTAAATGATCTATCGTCCTTTAGAAACATACCTGTGAAATGTTAATTGACAATGTAAAGAATTCAAATTGACATATAAATAAAACAGTTTTTTTATTATATAATCAAGAGAAATTGGATGTGCATCCCCAGATTAAAACTTTACACTAATAAAGTACTAAAAAAAGACACTAGCAGCCAAAATACACCAGGCACAGGCACAGGCACAGCGCGGCACATGTGGTGTATTTCAGCTGTAAGATGGCAACCTGTAAGATAAACACAACTGTGACAATAAAATGGATAAAATTTTATCAGAAGTCAAGTCTAATATTGATGATCAATGACACAAAGGAAACCTGTCGTTTTTTTCCTTTACATGCACTCTGTAGCAGCAGCCTGAAGACTGGAGCTCACACTTTGTGCAGAGGTCAGGACCTTACATCAAGACCTCACAAATATCTGTCTCTTTAGCTGCTAAATGCAACTAAAGAGACAGATATTTTTTGGTAGAGACCAAACCAGAGCAAAAGGAATATTGGGCTTAAATTCATCAGGTGCAGACACACACAACTCCAGATGAATGTTTATGTTGCTCTGCAGCAATTGGTTGCTAACATGTTCACCATCGCAAATTTATAAGGTGATAATATGTCAGTGGCAGTGACCAAAAAAATATATTAATGCAACTTTAAGTTCAGGCAGCTAAAACTACTTGATTGAGGTTCAGGAAAGATGATGGACAACAACTTTGACTGCTGATAGACTCCAGCTTTTGAAGCCCTGTAAGGTCCAGGTTATGCTAGAAAAGAACTAGTTAGTTTGACATGTCATCTGACAATGTCATGTTGTTCCAAATGGCAACACTCAAACTAAAGCTAAATCATGCTAACAGGGCAGGTATCATATCAAGTACCATCAAATTTAACAAAATATTGCGTGACAGCACTCTGTGAGCTGTGGTACAAATTGTCAAGGAGCTTATCTGGAGATAATGTCCTAGTGGTCTAGGGAACTGCATGGTCTTACACAGCCTTATGGACATTTTTCTGTGGCCTGTGTTTGTACTGTTATCCACCTTTTCCAACATGTCCTCATACCTGAATGACAAAATATCTTGTGGTCATAGGTTAAGGCAGATTTATAGCTCTCCTGCTTTTTTCCTGTCTGTTGTAAGGCAGGGTTGTAGTGGGTGTTTTGTCAGCATTACTATTTATGTTGAATACTTAGATTTGGTTTTGTGATAATGTTTTGTCCTCTGAACCTTTTGCTTAGAGTCTTTGTAAAGGAGAATCCAAGAAGGATAATTTTTTCACCTTTTTCCTGTTTTGGGGTGAATTGGAAAGTAGCAGTTGGCTATTACTGTAACTAACCAACTTGGGGTTTAAACACTAATTGGGACTTACTTATGTATGATTGGTTATACATTTGTTACAATATGAGTATAGTCAAGCCAATGTTATGTATCAGCTTTGCTTACATTTTTAATTAGTGTGAAAGTAGATGCAAATAGCAAATGTAAGTTGCAGTCAGTATATGCAGTCAGTCATATGCAGAACTACTGGCTTTATATGCCTGGACACCATGCATATCAATACAAGCTTTTGCACTTTTGATCTCTTACCACACATCAATGCATTTGAACAAATTACCAAATATGACCAACGGCTATTTGACTTATATTATTAGTAATTAGTATTATTAGTATTCTATAGTGCATCATATTTATTTTAAATAACAAACGGTCCCTGCATTCCAGAGTCAGGGTTGTTTTTCTTGTGAAAACATGGAGCCAATATAGTATATATCATAGTACATTATATATGGTATGTAGTATGATATCATATTCATTATACTTGATGCAATTTTTCATGCACATTCTATATTACTAGAAGGCAAATGCTAGCTCAGTACTTTCATGGACAATCCCCATAGATTTACCTTATTCTATGGATTCTTCCAAGATTTAAAAAAAGTCAATCCAAGATAGTGTACAGTAACTCTGGATTCTTACAGTGAAAGATGTGAGGAACTTTTACATGTGGTAACTCAAACCTGTCAAAGACAAGACTGAAACTGCCGATGCTGACTATTTTAAAGATAGAGGCTTCACTCTGGGTAGATTGTTGTCTGAGGTGTCAGCAGACACACAAAACACTAGAACTCCTATTCAACACAGCTGAATATATTTTTTCCACTCAGGGCCCAATGTTGGGATGGTCTTGTGTTAAAAATGTGTACAGAGAAGTCACACGCTTTCAATCTTTTGCCTTCAGTCTTGCATCCAGAGCTGTATGTTTGCAACCATCAGCATCAGCACACAGCATCAACAAAATATAGTCTCACCAGAAAAACTTACTGGTATTTGTCCAGGGAGCGCAGGGACTATTTTACCTTTTACTCCACACTGGTGAGACAAAAACTGTCAAGAAGACGGTAACCTGTGTCACTACAATGTGCAGGTTTTCACGTTAGACTGGTCTGAGTTGGAAGAGTTGTTTTGCTCTTGACCTGGTCCAGCATAATGTTAGACACTCTACCCCTGCACTGTTTCAGAGCTAACAGATGTGTTTCATTGTGTACACTTTGTAAGAAGAGGAATTGTGGCTTTTCTGAAAACAGGTTTACAGGCTTCAGATTTCAAGATATTTTCATGGTCTCATGTATTCATCAATGTATGATGATTTGCCTCCTTGGACATACTTGTAAGGCTTTCATTTTCCAATCAAGTGCTCCTTCACATTGAGTAGTCATAGTCTGACTGTGTAGCTTTGTAACAGACAGGTCTAATCTCAGAAAAACAAAGAATAAAAGCACATTTGGCTTTCAAATTTCTGTTTGTGATGCACTTATTTTTCCTCCTTTCTCTCTCTCTTTCTCTCCATCTCTTTGCCCTCATCTTCATCCTTCCAGGACACTTATGGGTCCATACGGAGTAGACCGCGCTGTTCATTCCATGGAGTTCACAGACTGTGAGAATGGCCTGGGTAAGTAGTGTGTTTTCTCTTCAGTGGCCATGGATAAAGGCCTCTGCAACAGTTTCTGCAACTGCTGCAGCTGACTACATGGAATACTTAATTTAAACAGTTCTCATGATCACAGAAGTCGTGCTGACATACTGCCAGTTTTATTCTTTCTTTCTTTCTTTCTTTCTTTCACTGACTATTGCTGTGGTACCTGTAATTAAAGCTTTTAATAATGTGCCACAACTCGTGTTTCAACAAATAAAAAAGAAAGTGATGAAGACATGCTTCTTGTTGAAATCACCAGATCTTCCAGATCTTTACAATTCACTTTCAATTCAATTCAATTTTATTCTGAAGGCCAGAGATCCTATTGTTGCTGGCTCAGCACATCTAGACAGCTTAGTGTAGCTACTTCCCTAGTTTCAGTTTCTCAGTTCTCAGTTTCTGGCTGCATTTCATCGTCCACAGACTGCTGTCTGACATGTTGAACTGATCATTGTGGATTCTGGTAACCTTTACTTGTTCCAAATCTTTGGTGGCTCTACCTGGTAATAGCAGCTGTAGTGAGTTTGTTGTTCCACTTGTTGGAGTGAGTGCATATCATTGATATCCCATTCTGCAACCATAAAAAATCAGCACTAACCCTAACCAGTCCATATAGTCATATAAAGTCCAAATCACATTGCACAGCTTAAACTAACAACATAATGAGTATCCTTACTCAATCATCCTCTGCTATCTGACAATGGAGCCTGTTTTTGAATAGCTGAAAATAATGTAAATCCTACTTTTAAAGGGATTTTCTGTGCAGAGTAGGCATCCTTGCTAAGCATCAGTGCGTTTGCCTGGGAGGGAAAGTAGGTCATGTGGCAAAGCCCTAACCCACTTAACTCAGCTAGGTTAAGAATGCAGGGAGCTGCTGTTGTTTTTATCCTTACTTCACTTCCACACCACCATGCTGGTGGAGTTTGTGCCCACGCAAGGACAAGCAGCCCATATGAATACAAATACAAACTGCTGACTGTCCCACTCAAGTAGAGGTGCTTTTCATAAGTGCAAGTAAATGTACAAAGGTAAAAATATACTCACAACTAAACTGTAGCTCACTGTAAATGTACCCAGAATGATTTTAAAGCAACTGATCTACACAAGGTGATATAATTCAGGGATGTACCATTGTTTGTCCCTGATAATAATTCAACTGACTTTTTTTTTTAATAATATATATTTTATATATATTTTATTAATCTATTTGCAGTGCAGCTGAAAATAAAGCCCACACTGCAGCTTGCATGTCTTAGTTTCCTATATGATGTAGTCCTATAGTATACATATCAGAGGGTGGCAGCTGTGGCTCAGGGGTAGAGCAGGCCAGCCATTAACCACAGGGTTGATGGTTCAATCCCTGGCTCTCCCTGTTCACATGTTACAATGCCCTTGAGGAAGACATGGGACCCCAGATATCTGGCCTGGTCTGCACCATGCATGGTAGCGCTGCCCCCATCACTGTGTGAATGAGAGGCACACAGTAAAGCACTGTGGATTAAAGCACTATATAAATGCTGCCCTTTTACCACAAAGAGAGGCCTGTCAGTGTGGATCTGTTGTGGCTGGAAGCTTTGGACAGGATTTAAATATTCTATTTTCATCAGTGTCCTCCAGCTCATGGTGATGTTTGAAACTCAATTGTGTCTGCTGTGTTCAAGCATGAATCATTAACATATGTGGTGTGTGAAGACAGAGTCAAGATTTGCAATTAGCTTCTGAATTGAAAATATGGATATCTCACATTCGTTTAAGTTTATTGTTCAAGTAAATTTTATGTATATAAGGCAACCATCTCTGGAGTCATACATTGGCCTTGAATTGTGCGATGACATGAACATGTAGAAGTCATAAAAACAGAAATCTTTCCCATCTCTACCATTCCATATGATAAGAACACAGTATGAGAAAGCTCCTTCCAGAGCCATAAAAAATAATTATACAACTGTTTCACACGCTGAGTCCTTGTGACAAGAAACTATGCACAATTGTCAGAGTGCCCCATTAATTATTGTGATTAATTCTTGCTCTACAAACATGGATACATTTCAAAATTAGAACTAGAGAAGCATTTCTTGTAGAAAATGTGTATGACTGCTGAGTGCATTGATGCTGCTTGATTTTTGGATGAATATAATCACATGAAAAGTCACTGACTTTGTATTGGCTGAATTATATTTGCAAGGTGAATGATTTGGGCAACACTTGAGCCTTATGGGCTTTAATGCATTATGGAATATAAACTGTGCATGTCATTATAGTAAGCTTATGTACAGTTGATCAGTGTGAAATACTGAGACTTTTGAAATTTGAATGGACTTCATACTATGTGTATGTATCTATCCTGTATAAAGGAGCTGAGTTACAAATAGGAATGAATGGGTCTCTGAATGGTAGATATTGATGCATTATATAGTTCATAATAACTTATAAACTGTATGTCATTATAATGTGCTTATGAACACTCGGCTACTGTGTAGTACCGAGCATTTTAATTTGAATGGAGTTTGCACTAATTACAATGATAGAGACATACAGTAAATACAATCTAGGTCAACTAGGCTTTATAGACATTAATGCATTATGTAATTCATAAACTGTAAGTGAGCTCATGTACAGTTGATCAGTGTGAAATACTGAGCACTTTGAAGTTTGAATAGAGTTACACTGGGTGTAAATGGGCCTCCATAGACTTTAATGTGTTTTGTAATTCAGAATAACTCGGCTGTATATAGGTAAACAGTGTGTACAACTGATCATTTTGAATTATCAGTGGAGTTTGTACTGTATACAGTGGTTGAGATATAAATCAATAAGAATGAATAAGCCAGTAAGAGAAGGCATAGCACCCACCTAAAAAGAATTATGTACAATTTTACTTACCAATTGTCTAGGTAACTTTACAACCATAGGAGGAGATGCATACCAAAAATGACATTCAAAACAGTTTTTTTTTTACAGCACATTAAATATGCAGATGAACAAAAAATATATAAGTATAAAATTAAGTATTTAAGACAAGTATGTCTCCAGACTTTGCATCAGAGATGAACAGTGAAAAATTACACCAGCATCAACCACATGACCTCCTGATGTAGGAAGATAAAGTTGAATGTAGTGTATAAGAATAATAGTAGTGGAAGGCATAGCACGTGAGGAGAGAGCTAGAGTATAGGCTGCATGTGTGTGAGTGGAACCACAGTACTAAAAGCAGCACACAGGTGAGAAGTAAAGCAGCTTATAGTCATCCAACTTATGCATGTGCAAGTGTATGCGCTGTCCCAATATATAAACCCTAAAGACCCCTTACTGTATATCTGAAGCACCCTCAGCAGCAGCAGAGTGTCTGCTGTATACACTGTAGCAAACACTCCTGCTGTCCTACACTGAGGACAGCACATGCTAATCTCTTTGTTAATGCAGCTGAGAGCTGTACCACCTCAGCGTGTAGGCGGGAGAAAGTGTTCATAGTGGAAATCATCTCCGTCACACTGAATTTTCTCATCATTTTGGTGGAATCTGGAGATTGGGCTTTAAAGAAGCTGTTATTCACTTCTCAAAAATGGCTCTGGTTAGTTCTTTTAAAGGATATTTTCTTATATCATCATGGGTATTATAAAGTATTTTTAGAAGCTATCATGTCTTTTTTTATGACATGGAATTTTATGATCTTTACAAGGTCTAAAGTGTTGGAATATTTAATCATTGAGAAGCAAACATGCCCTTGACGCATCATGAGCATGAAATGATGATTTAAAAAATAAAATGTGAAGCTGAATAGGAGAAAAAGAGGCATGTCTTTTATATTTGCTCCAGCTGCTTTATGCATTAGAATGATGTTTTTCTTATCTGATGATAGGCGGGGGGAGGAGAGCGCTTTGAGGCTGAACAAAAGAACAAGGAACTGTTTTCCTCCGTGAAGAGTAAGAAGTGAGGGAGTACTGAGACAAGGAATTTTATAACCCCATTCTTCCAACAGGCAGTAATTAACATGCGCCCCTTTGCTCCAGACCCAATTAGTGTTACCATTTTGTCTCTGTAGTAACAGGCCAACAGCAGCCTAAAGCTGTAGAAACCCTGATCTAATGGTTAAATAAGGGAGACTTTGCTAGCAAGGCTGCAATCACTTCAGTGGAGCATAAATACAGTGATGTAAAATGTGTGTGGGGAAGATCTGAAGGACTGTCAGAGATGTAGGGGCTGCCTTCTCTATGTGGGTTTGTATCTGTGTTGTATTCAATTCAAAGTGTGAGCAGAAATTTGTTAGTAGAAAGGATAGGCCACATTTTAATGGTTAAGATTTGTCATCAATGATGGCTTCGCTAGATGTGTGTTAATGATTAAATATTGTCTTCACTCTCAACAATATACTGCCCTCAGAAACTTGCAGGAGGAAACACCACCAGCCTAAGATGACCAGTCCTAGTTATTGCTTCCTTTGTGTGGTATCTCTGTAGCTGCTGTAGCCCTGGCATGTAGTAATGTTTCTGAGGAGATGCATGACAGCTTCGGCGCCTACGCATAAAGCTGCTGTAGCTACGCTGTAAGCCCTTAACACACAACTATAAATGCCCTTTCAGTTTGCAGTGCAAGGTTTAATATATAGACAATGTAATAAAAAAATATATGACATCTTTAATTAAAGTCTGATACCAGTAATACCCAGTCAGTACAGAATGACAGTGTTGGTGTGGTATTTTGAGTCAAGACTACAGGTGATCAGAAAACTGATTACTGTACTTGTCTATGAAAAACTCAAAGCCCTTGAACTTCATTAACCAGCTCACTGTGGCTGCTTTTTCTTGTCCCAGTACTCCCTGCAATATTTCACACTGGTCCTCTGATGAAAAATGCCAAAACTGCTGTTGTCTTGTTTTGTAGATGCATTTTCGATGAATGATCAACGCTAACTTCTGTGACAAATACATTGTGCCTCCCATGGCTGCTTCACAATAAAAACCACCCAGTTGCTTTTGATGTGAAGCACCAGCAGTAGGAAATGTTGGGTCAGCATTAGCTGTAACTTGATACAGCTCTGACACAATGTAAAGATAGTGAGCAGTAAACAGTGAGGCTGATACAATAACATGAAATTTTGCTGGATTACATGCTATGAATCCCTCGTGCATCGCAGGAATGGCAGACTCGGCCTCAACTATTAAAAACTACTATGGGAAGCTAATTACATGATGCAAATACATTGAATGGCTATTTCATAAAAAATCTGGCCATAAATAGTATCAAAAAGGGCGTTTGATTTCCTGAAAATCTTAAAGGATAAGGCTGGCGATTTTCTATATTTTCCTTATTGTCAACAAATTTTATGCACAGAGCCAAACCCACAATGAACTCATCCTAGTTAGAAGTATTATGAAGAAGTATTGCGTGTATCCAAAGCCTGACCTATGTTATTCCTCTGTGCCACAGACCTCCGTTGTTGTCCAAAAACTATTAAAAACACATCAATGAGCCACACTAGGTGACACATTCCTTTGTCCATGAAGATGGCGGCTACAGTAACTTGTTTAGAAATGGCTCCAAAGAGTAAAAACAGCAACAAGACAGCAACCTGCCACTGCGCATGCACAAAGACGCGGTTCCATTTATAGACCTTTGCTAGCATATTGTGCTAAATAACAAAACCTCTTGACTTTGTACTGAAGTTCTTTGAGAAATTTATAATGCAGCACAAAGCCAAGAGGTTGTGTTATGCAGCACAACAAGCTAGTAAAGCTCTGTAAACTGATCCACATTTCACGCATATGCAGGGTGTCTGTCTTCGTAGGAACTAAAGTAACCACTGTCCTCATGGACATGGAGGTCTATGGCACAGAGGAATACAATACATCAGGCTTTGGATACACACACAATACTTCTAAGTAAGATGAGTTCATTGTTGGTTTGGCTTTGCACATGAGATTTGTTGACAATAAGAAAAATATAGAAAATCGCCAGCCTTATCTTTTAAGGATTATAACTTAATGTATATAAATGGTTGAATTTTAACTCCATTTATTTCAATGCAGTGAAATTTCACCAATCCCATATGTCCAACACTGCCTCCAGTGAATTAACACATTTGTGCCCCTTCAAATCAAAGAATGACTGTTGAGTTGACTTATATGACCCCCCCATTCCTCTTCTGTCAGCAATGTGCTAATAAAATGGCAGCTGCGACAAATGACCTTCCCCTTGAGGTCACAATATTCAAAATCCCATCTGGACCAAGATATTATTATTCATATATGGACAGGAATTAGCATTTGTTCTGTTTGGAGTTCGCCAGCTTTATACTGTGAAACCCGAGATAGTGATTCTGACATGGAGGTGACTTATAGCACTAAAGAAGCTAACAGAAGAGTTATTTTATGAAAACAAGAAAACTTAAAGGATCCTTGCTGGTAATGTAACCCACACATGCTGGAGCCTCTCTATGCACCCCAGACTCTAGAAGGGACGGACCTATCCAGTTGCCTCTCTGTCATCTCTGCTAAATTTGTGCTCTTCTGTGAACTTTTTATGAATAATACTGGACATTATTGGACAATGATAACATATGTGTATGAGTCATTCATAAGGACAGCTCACCCTCCTGCCAACTCCACTACCTGGCTGGTCGAGGTTTTCAAACGGAGTAAACATTGAGGAAAAAGACAAAAGGATGAACATCAGCAGTGATCCCGACCACATGGACAAGCAAGACCACCTCTACATGCATCTCAACATCCAGTTCAACATCCATCTCAACATTGAAGGAAACACCAGGGTAAACGTGGAGGGATTAAACACTGGCTGCAGTCCTGGCCACATGGATCCTCTGGTGATCCTAACTGCCTGGATGGCAGCCTTTTCTCCCAGCTGTGGTTGAGAGGAGGTTCCGGGTGCACGGGGCCGGTGCTGAGGTGCTTAAGAGGAGCTTCTACCCTGAGGCCGCTGGGATCCTGGATGGGATTGCTGCCTAGGACTGTCTTGCGAGGCCGTTGATCGAACAACAGAGCATGCCTGTCAAAAACTGCGTCAAGTCCAAAGCAGTTTTTCATCAGCAAAAAGACTTGGGCTGTGTTTCATGGAGTGCTTTTTGGACTACTGTTGGTACTCACTGCTATATTGCCTGTATGCGTCTGTCTGGCCAGAGCAATCAACACTGATGGAATACACCTGGGCCACAACATGCTCCTAACGATTAGGCTCAGGACAAACGATAGCTCATGGCTGGTTGAAGCTCCTACAGTGAGTTTCCATCACAATTTACTGGGATATTTTGCAATCTATTCATCTGTCCTGTGGCATGGACAAGCCCAGGTACTAGAGCGAATCAACAATCCAGTGGACCAGTCATCTGCCACACCGTTTCGGAGAATAGCAGGTCTCCTCTTCATGCTGCTCCTGCTCTCTGGAGATGTTCAGCTAAATCCTGGTCCAATGACCCCTGGAGCACTGCAGAACTTCAGTGGTGATTTGCGACCGAGTGCGTCTGGGACTCCTCTGGTGCCAGTCATGAGTGAGCATCAACCTCTTGAGCTGGGCTTCTCCCTTAACAGACTAAACTTTGTTCACACCAGGCATGATTTCTCAATGAATAACTTTTCGCTACTGGACTGTGGAGACCTTGACAAGTCCCGTGTCTCTCTCACAAAATCTGCCGCTGACACCACTAGTGGACATTTTAAAATCAGAAGCATTACTGCAAAGAGTAAAGAGTCATCTTCTGTCTGACTCAAATCTGGACTTTCTCTGTCTGACTGAAACATGGTTGAAACAAACAACTCCTGCAAGTGTGTATACGGTGCCCGGATACCAATTTTTTTTAGAAGAGACAGACCTGATGGAAGAGGAGGAGGGGTGATTTTTATGTGAGAGACAAATCAAATGTGAATGTGTGGTTTACAATGTGGGTAACACGTTAGAATATGTTGGAATAAAAATAATGTTATCCCAACAAATGTCTTTTAACATCATAGGTGTTTATAGGCCCCCTTCTGCAGATGACACTTTCTATGATCAACTCACAGAAGTCTTGAAACAGTGCAATCTCAACAAAGAATTATTACTTATGGGTGATTTTAGTGTGAACTGGGAGGATAAATCTAAGAGAAAAAAAATAAAAATGATCACAGAGAAATTCCAACTAGAACAACTAGTAAAAGGCCCAACTAGGATTGCAAAATGCCCCAGTACACAAATTGATCTGATATTTACTAAAAAACAAAGAATATCTAAGTTTCAATTTAGTGACTGGCTTATCAGATCATAACCTAACCCTATGTGCAAGAAAACTGACTAAAAATAGATTTAGGACCACAGCAACTAAGCCAATGACCCTTCAATGTACAGCCAGAGCTAAGCAAGAGGAATTTATCAATGAAAAGAACAGCTTGAACTGGGATGATGTACTGTCCTCTGATGATCTGGACTATGGCTGTGATACTTTTACTCACAGAATCAACTCTGTGATGGAAAGATTTAAAGTGAATATACAGATAAAATCTAAAAATAAAAACGATTTACCGTGGTTTAATGAAAATTTGTGGAAATCTAAAGATGCTGCACTAAGGAAGGCAATTAAATAATATTATTATAAAGGTTTAATGAACAAAGTTATCCAAGAGCTAAGAGAAGCTAAATATCGTTTTTATCTCAATATATTGAATGAGGCAAAAGGCAACAGTAAATTGATCTGGAAAAACTTTGATAATCTCACAAGGAGGGACCCATAATTTTTAGGAGATTTTAAACTCAAAGTACAGGGAAAGTTAATTGAAGATCATATTGCTGTCGCTTCTGTCTTTAATAATTTTTTTCTTGAGTCTGTATATGAGCTAGGAGAAAAAAATACGAAAAAAAAAATGGATATTGTTCCTATAGATGCTACAGGCCAGGTTTTCAAGCTGGTAGAGTAATGAGTTACAAGTAAACAAAATCATCAGCTCCTTAAAAAGCTCTAAAAGTACAGTTGCTTTCCAATTTGACACCATGTTTGTCAAATCACACAAAGATATTTTAAGTCCCCCTATTGCTCATTTAATTAACTTGTCTTTTAAAAACAGCTCCTTTCCTGATGACTGGAAATGTGCGATTGTCACACCTATTTTTAAATCTGGAGACCGCCTTGAAGCCAGTAACTACAGACCAATAAGTATACTGCCAGTACTCTCAAAGGTTGCTGAGAAAGTTGTCATTAAACAACTGACGACATTTCTTAAAACAAGTAATTTTGGTCTACATCATATGCAATTTGGCTTTAGAGCAAATCATTCCACCAAAACTGTTACCTTGCACTTAATAGAGCAAATTAAATCTTAATAAACGAGGAGTTGGTAGTTGGTGCTGTGTTTTTAGATCTGTGTAAAGCATTCGACACAGTCAATCATGATGTTTTAATATTGAAACTCTCTAAATTTAACTTCTCATCTAGAGCACTGGTATGGATGTCTTCATATTTATCTAATAGGAGACAATGTGTTAAGTTGGTGACACACTGTCCAGTAACATGAAGTGCACAATGGGTGTTCCACAAGGCTCAGTGTTAGGTCCCCTATTATTTAGCCTATATATTAATGATCTCCCTCAACAGTGTCATGATGTAGAACTGCAAATGTATGCAGATGACACTGTTGTGTACACACATGCAAAAACAGCTGAGTTAGTGGCTACTAAACTAACAATTGTGTTGCAAACCTTTACACATTGGCTTCATCAATCATGTATGAGTCTAAATGTGAACAAGACAAAAGGTATGTTTTTCTCTAAAACTATGGTACAACCTCCTAACACTGATATTATCATCAAAGGTGAAAGGATTGACATAGTCACTGATTTTAATTATCTTGCGGTGACACTGGATCTAAATTTGAACTTTAAGAAACATGTTTAAAAAACAGTAAAACCATTAAGTACAACTTAGAAAACTTTAGACATGTTAGAAACTGTCTCTCTTTGTCTTACTGCATCACATGTTGGGGGCAGGCTGGAGAAACAGTCATAAGACCTTTTGAGTCCATATACAAACAGCACAATATGACACAGTACATGTTGTCAGAGAAAGAAAAACTTGTACTACTTGTAAAAATATACCCAGAGAACAATAAGGAAAAAGAAAGTCCCATTGCCCCTAATCTACACCTTGGGCTGATTCATGGTATATGTCTGAGGTGAAATGTATGATGTATGATCACATCCACTGTATGTCAACAGTATGTGATAAATCAAAACCAAAACACTGTTCTCCTAAGCAGCTGTAAGCAAGAAGAAAAAGCAGAACTTCACAACAAAGTCTCTCGAGTTACTCTGATCTCTATGGATTACAAATTTACCTTTTAATGATTTTCTTCTCCTTCCAACAGGAATTAAAGTGATTGGTGGAGTGAAGGAACTGACTGGAGAGGAGTTTGGAGTCTATGTCAAACGGATTTTACCAGGTGGCCTTGCTTCAAGTGATGGTAAGCACTGTACCTTCTGATGGTACATTTTCTTTAATTTTATTATATCTATTTTATATGTCTTATAGCTCATTGCCTATACTTGAAACACTTCTTATCAACAGCTGTTGCTTGTGTAACTTGCCCTCATAACCATTATTGAACAAATAGGTTGAGCGATGTGCAAAATCTGTCATGTTGCAGGTTCAGTAGATGATTATGACAAGTCACTAGCATGATGTTCTCACTTCCACTCTTAAGACCATACACAAAACTATCCAAAACATGTCCATCTGTGATGACAGCCAGCCTGGATTTGGGTTTGCTGTATATTACCTTTTTCAACATTTACTGGAGCCAGAAAATCTAGATTTAGAAAGTGACAATGGACAGTTTTGTTTTCATGTGTCAAATGCAAAAATACAAAAAAAAGAATTTCCACACACTACATGTGATTGTCCTTATGGTACCCAGCAAAGGATCTGCATATGTCTGAAGTTTTTGGGAGTCTATGCAGGTTTCCTGAATCTGACTTTACATCTGATCTTCATTGTCCTTGAACAAAAACTACGCAGTCCCTCTGTAAGGATGGGCTGAGTGGTGGAGGCAGAAATAATCCTCACTCTATGAATGGTTTATTTGTTTTCACCAGACAAAAACAGAACAGTTCATGTTAGTTATGGTGGGTTTATTGTGATAGCTATATTTTAAAAATTAGAAAACCATGTCAAAAGAATATAAGGAAACTCAACCAAACCCAACTTGAATTTAGGAGCTTCTACCCCTGGCATTTAAACAGGAAAAAGATGGAAACAAACCCAAGTTAAGGTTAATCAATTAAGCAACACAACACACATTTATATGTAAAAACCAAATAGACCAAGTTTAAACATCATTATTATTGTACTTACATAGAAACATATCAGTTGTTTAAGACCCCCTCCAATGAAAATCATGTTTATAACATTGTTAACATGTCCAAATGGGTTTTTCATATGCTGCAAGACATATCAGGAGCGAAATAAGCAGTCAACGCCATGGCTGAACATTCCCGTTTCAAAACTGCAGTGTACCAAGACAGTCTCAAAAACACAGATTCAGACAGGCAGGATTTCATACATCACACATCTAAGGAAGCTATTATTTATTATTAAAGATAATTATATGCACAGTGTACCTGTATATGAGGGGACCTGGTAGCGTCTGGTGGTCTCTGGTGTTTTTTGTGAATGTCCTCCTTGATCTTTCTCTGGTCATCCACTGACTCCTGCTCGATGACCTTTGACTTCTTCTCAATGGATGCTGTGGGTTTTTTTGCTCTGGTGTTCACATACAGCTGATGTGTTCATGCAGTCTCTTGTCCAGGCTCCTTGATGGTTCACTGATGTAGTGTTCCCCACAGCTGTCACATGTGATGTCATGATGATGTTATACACCATTGCAGTCTTCCCCTCCTGTCAGGGGGTCCTGTCTTTAGAGTGTACCAGAGATGTTAAGGTGTTGAATGGTTTGTAGTAAGTGCTGACTCTGTGACCTGAATGCTCTGGCTAGATGTTCTGACAGACCAGCTACATAAGGGAATCCCACTGGGATGCTTCTCGTGGTAGCAGTGTCCGTTTTGGTCTTCAGTCAGAGTGGGGTATTGTTTAATTGAAATTGTATGTTTCCTCTGGCTAGAGTTGCCTGCAGTTCTCTGTAGAGCCAATATTGCAACCCTCCAACAAAATGGCCCTCATTCTGTTAGAAAATGTCCTAGGAATACATAGATGACTGATTATAGTCACTGGCTGCATGAGAGATACATGGTATTATCTTTATCTTTGTAGAGGATGTGGTATTTGCATCTGAGGACAGTAAAGTTCAAACCAAAATCTATGAAGTGCTGAAAAGGGGGTCATACTCTGTTTAAAGTTGTAAAAGTTTAAGTTCAAATAGAGTGAGGAGTTAGGTACAGTGTGTTTTCCAACTGAAGTCATAGTTAACAGAATAGAATTGAAGTGGACATCCTGTCTGACTGATGACCTCTGGAGTGACATAAGAAGTATTTTTGGAGCTTCTCTCATGTGAGTATGAAATTATTAATAAAACACACGGCAACATAGCCATGGCCTACTTTCACTACACCACATATAACAGATATAGGACACAGATTTGGGGTGAAACGGAGAACTGTTTGTACTTCAATCATCATGTTTTATATTGAAGTTTTTATACATTTAGTGTAAAGATAATGTTGTATATTCAGTGTACAAAGGAGAATGGAGAGCACCATCTTGCCAGTGTAATTGTCCAGAGCACCACAACTCTCATTAAATTTCCCCTTTACAGTGTTTCTCACTTATCTTGTTGTATAGAGATCAACTGGCTTTGCTCTGCCTTTGCAGTGTTAACTTGCTACTGACTTACCACAGTACATCTACTTCAATCAAACAGCAGAGAAGCTCCACAACACCTGTCCTGGAAACTCATGTTTTTATACAATATCACCACTCCTCATTCAAGATTCTGTATTTTCCGTTGATTCCCAGTGACAACATATATTCTAATATTAACTTGATTTAAAAACATCACTTGAACACTGCCTTATAACCTTAATAAGGTCACATTGCTAAGGGGCATTTTAAACACCTTCATCACATTTTTCATATATATTATAAATCTTTTACAATTTTGTTAACCTGTTCAGTGCTGTGCTCTGTAATTTGTGTTATACTCTGTACACACATCTAATGCTGTCCTTTGTTGCTCTTCCTGTGGTTTCTTTTTTTCCCCTTTAAAGGGGTTTTTTATGGAGTTTTTCCTTATTCGAATCAGGGGTCTAAGGACAGAGGATGTTGTATTGCTGTACAGCCTATAAAGCCTCTGAGGCAAATTTGTGATTTGTGATATTGGGCTATCCAAATAAAATGGACTTGACTTGACTTGACACCTCACTCAGACTTTATTGGAGTTTTCACCGCATTTTATGACTAGCCTGATAATCAGACTGACAAACAATAATCAGACAAACCATTTCCTTTCACAACATTATTCAGACTCATCGTGTTCATGTACCTGTGTTCTATTTGAGAAGGGGAAATTGTTTTACCCTAACCAATCATAAGTGACTGATGGATCCATCCTATTGATGCCAGTTTTAGTTAATATGGAAGCTGTGGTAGCGTTTCACCAACAGAGAGGAAGCATATTAACCAATGACATAATATTTTTTCCTCTGGTGTGCTTAGTGAAGCATAAGTTCCATAAAGTTCAAATCAAACAAATCTGCTACTGTCTATGTGTTGTGAACTCGTCAACTATATCTGTAATTATTGATCAAGGCCTTCAAGTTTACTTTGAGCCTTCCAGTTTTGCTACAGACATAAAAGTATGGCTGTTTTCTTCCGGTACACTTGACATGGAGCCTCCCCCCAGTACCTCAGTAGCTTTGCTGCTGACAGGACAGCTGTTTCTGAGAACCATGACACTGTAACAGAGGTCATAATCATTGTGGATTTAATAGATGGATGCTTCACTTGCATATACACACCGTTGTCGTGTCACATCTGATGTAAATTGCGAGGTTAATCCCTGCCTACCAAATTCTGATTGGCTTGGTTGTTTTTCTGAGTGGAGCACATTTTCATCTATTTACATCTATTTGAACAACAACTTACCACACATGACATCGCATATTTGATCTACTTGAGAAAGCATACTCTTTAACCACAGTTAGATAGAATGATATACCATGGAACCAAAAGGACAGAAACTTACAGTGAGGAGCCACATTTGCCTAGCAGCATGTAAACAGTGTGATGCATAGTCACTGTTATGTGATCCAGATCACATTCTACTCTCAGGGGATCTTATTTGATTGTTTTTTACACTTGGTTATTATATTTTTCTGCACCCTTCTAAGAGGAAGTAAGAGCACCAGCTAAATGCAAATTAAAAGTGTGATTTGGAAGGCTGTAAGTCGATCACACAGAGGTGTAATCCTTATCCCTAAATTCTGAGTAGAGGAGTAAGACGGGATGTAGAGGGATGTGGAGAATTTCCTGAAGACATGACAGGATAGAGGAAGTGACTATAGGCCAGACTGAGAAAGGAAAGGTCATTCTGCTATCACACAGCCAGGGGAGTGGAAAGTCAGAACTAGAAGAAGCAATGATCAGGTTGCTGGGGGGGAACTGAAGAAGAGGGTCTGTTAGTAGTACACTGGGATCTGGTGCATCACATTGGCCCTGAGGTTTTGGCCTTGCGGATCTTAAGAGTTGAAGGCATTACTGTGAATATAACCAATGGCTTATAGACTCGTAATTCCATCACAAGACTGCAGAACATATTTTCAGAGTGAAGGACTCAGTGGTATGAGCTGGTGTTCTGTTTGGTTGAAAAATTGTGGATCATGACTGCCGTACAGTTACTCTTGGCAGACAATATGTAGGGAGCAGCTTTCCTTGCTGATGTGTGCTGTACACCTTGCTCACATCCAGAAACTGGGCTCAGGTAACATTGGCAAGAGTCACAAACAAACCTTGCATACTGCTACATTTCCTGACTCTAGGGGTGTCGCGATATACCAGTATTGATGATAACTGATATATAAAAATGAAATACTGATATTGTTGATATCAGCGCCTCTTAAAACCCTTTAACATTCTGGCCATTCTGTTTCACTGGCTGATACAATTCTGACAAAAACAGTCTTGTTACATTGGCAAAGTTTCTGTTGATCCAATCCAGTAAAATATTTAGTGCATAACATATCCACAGTGCAAAACATATTAGTTTCACAATAACGGATATTTAATATGAAATCATCTTCCTCAGTTAATATTGAGCCATGCCATCCAATTAAGCACTCCAATATTGTCTGTGTGTGTGTGTGTGTGTGCATCAAATCTTGTACCATGGCCATATAAACAGGATGAAGACGGGGTTATCAAACTGGACTTTACATTTCACATCACTCATTTAATCCCTGCATTTGTCACTTTCATATATATTAATCAAACTGGACTTTACATTGTGCATTACATTTAACCTCCACTGTTGCATAATTTAATTATTTAAGCACATGTTGCATTTAATTTTTGCGCTTTTTACTTTCATATATTTCATACGCTTCATTTTTGTTCATAGCACAGTCCACATTTCCTTTGTACAGTCAATATTTAATTTCAAGTTTTAAATCCCATTTAAAAACTATCACTATTCCTTTCTGTAAATATATATTTTTTAAAATCTATTAAATTTTAATATTACTTTGTTTATTTCATTATTATTATTATTATTATTATTATTATTATTATTACCTTACTTTTGTCTATTTTAATTTATCTGTGTTGTGTTTTTTGGGAGCAAATGCCAAGACACATTCTTTATATGCTTGCATTGGCTAATGAAACAGATTCTGATTGAATGGGCTATGTCCTGCTGACATAAAACCTCACAACCAAGAATCATGAAGATACAAATCTCCAGGGTTGTGTAAATAGTAGCCTATGTTTGAATGAGAACAGGTTGGTCTTTTCAGCCCTAACCCCTAACCCAAGCACTTCAGGCCTTCCTCTAAGCCTGTAGTGAAGCCCTAGATTGTCAGTCGTGTTGTAATTTCTGACTCATTTTGGTCACTATTTCCACTAAAATAAAAAAAGAAAACTCAAACAAGCAAACAAAAGCTTCATTTTATATATTGGGCCTTCAAAGTGCTCTCTGAAACTAGGCCTGGGATGGCTTATGTCCATGAAACAAGAAAATTAAAACTAGAGCTAAACCAAATACATCGTTGGGAAGGTCTTGACCTGGAGAGTAACATACATCGGTATGAAGATTGTACATGGCTCCTGCTTTGAAATACTGACCTTTGAATCTTGACCTTGGTGCATGTTTGAAGACTTATAATTCAGCAACAAAAGGGGCTACAGACATGGGACCATCTGTTATAGAGAGCTCTTAACCTCAGCTATCATTTTTACTGTTTTACTGTTAAACTCAACTGAGCCAGAGAAAACCTTGTGAAATATTTGCTGAAAGTCAAACACAGCTGATAGCTCTGACTTCTGGCAAGTGGTCTACATGGAGTGTGACAAATTTAAACATGAAGACTTTTGGGTCAAGTGCTTCATGAGAAGTTGCCTTAGTGGCTGGGAGAAGCTGTATGCAATAATGAGAATTTGTCATGTTAATCGGTTCATGTTGTAAGTGGCAAGAAAATGATACAACAAGTCATAGATGTTGGCCACAGTCTAGCTTTTGGGTAAATATTGGTCTTGAGGTTGGATATGGGTTCCTCTCAGTATTCTAGTGGTGACCAGATACACTGGAGCCTTGCCAGCTCTCATGCTGTACCTGCCTCTTGCCACTTTCCTTGCAGGAAGTGGGGAGAAGAATAAAGAATAGCCCTGATCAAGGACTATGATATGCTGTATGAAGGCTGTGGATGTTCATTGCTTCATACAAACTGCGCAATCGTCTTAAAAACTTATAAGGTGGAAAAATAAGGGTCAGGCAGGTGTAAACTAACAAAAAACATGAATCACTCAGAATGCAAAAGGTCTACCTTTCAATAATCTACTCCGAACAAATTTTATGAGCCACTGAGGGAATGAAATGTCTAGGTTCTGGAGTGTGACAATAGAAAAAAGGACTGGGCTGTAGATATGGCTGAAGTGACTTCAAAATGTACTTCTCCTGTTCACTGAGTTTACCTACTGTGGTTTCGAATATCTTCTAATATCTCCAATATCTTCTTCCTTTCTTTCCAATGCTGCAGAGCTCTAACCCTCACATAGGGAATCCTCTGGTCCTGTCAAGCTAATCAGAAAATAGAAATGTATTATTACCATTGTGCACAAACTTACACTGTATTACAAGTTCTTCTTGTAGCTGATACCTCCACTGTATACTGTAGGATTATTACCTGACCTTTTTTTGACCTGTGACAGGAAACCTGTTGCCAGGGGACCAGATCATGGAGGTGAATGGGGACAGTCTGGTAGGAGTAACAAGTGAAAGGTAATCTAGTAAAGTCTATCTGCTCTTACCTTTATTTTAGCCCCATGATTGACTGAGGTGACACTGTAACAATCATTTCAATGTGTTTTTGTGTCTTGTATTTGTTTTACAGAGCTGTGGACATCTTGAGAGCAGCCTCAGCAACCAATCACATGCGCCTTCTCATAGCCAGAGATGAGGAAGCAAAGTAAGCAGAGCTCCATGTATACTCTATAGTACATGGAGCCACAGTGCTTGTCAAGGGAACCCATCATTTTGTGAAAAAACATCTGTGTAGTAAACTATCAATCTAGAATATAATTCTTAACTTTCTAGCCTACTCTTCAGTATTCATGCTTTCATATTTTATTCATATTTGAAAGTGGTTATTATCATAGGTTCAATTGGTTAAGAGATAGCTATTTTAAATTTCAAAATTGGATGTTTTTCACAAATGAGATCTAGAGTTCATGTCTATAAGGCTCAAATTTGGCAAACTCTTTAAACAAGTGTCCCGGGAGTGAGGCCAGCGTTTTGAAGAGGGTTTCATGCTCCCCCTGTAATCACTCTCTGCATCAGAGGCCACGCTAATGAAAATATTGTATTCACTGAAAGAATAATCCAAACAATCCAAACAGCTGCACTAGTTGTTGTCTGGTTTTGTGTAGTCAAGATAAGTTTAGTGCAGTTCCAATGAACTCTGTTGTGTTTGCAGATTTGGCTCGGTTCATGTGGGATGGCGTGAAAGGTGTCAATAAAAAAAAACTTGCATACAGCACATGTAACAGATACTTGCAATACTGACGGCAGAGGTTGGTGGTATTAGTGCTCCCTGGCTTTCTAATCTCACCATAACCAGTTTGGGTGAAACAAGGTCAGTGCCAGCTGTTAGCATCACAGGCCTCATCTTCCCCTCAAATCCACCTCATGATCCTTAACTGCAAGTTAAGAAAGGTAATAGTGGATTTGCATATTTAAACCAGCGAGATTGCTGCACATGAGTGTTAGCCCTGATATTTCCTAAAATTGTTAGCTGTGTTCTGCTTGTACATGTAATCCTCACTGAAGAGACTCTGACACAGGCAGGATTTACACCTCAGCTATTTGAGATGGTACGTGTCAGAAATGAGAAGTTAATAGTGGTAATAGCGCTGTGACACAGCCATGAGTAACAGACTGTGGATTTATTGGGCAATATGAGCATAGTGAACTGCATGAATGTGAGGCTAGGTGTTGACAAGTCAGGTGACAGTTTTGAGGTGATTATTACTCTTATTTAAGGATGAATTTTCACAAACAGTAGTGGTGTCAGTGGCGAGGTAGCCTGAGCCCCCCTTCTTGTCTTTGTGTTGCTGTGGAATGACAGCAGACTAAGGGAGGGGAGAGGGCTTAACCTAGAGCTCTGCTCCTGACGAGATGAGCCTTGTGTGTTAATCTGTGCTCTAACTACCGTGCAGCCCACAGGAGAGGAGCTGGAGGGGAGGAGAGTGGACGGCAGGGAGGAGGGGGATTATGTCTGTCTGTCTGTGTCGCCCCCCCCAAACAAATTCCCTCTACTTCTTTTAAAAACAAGTCAAAACTAGCTTAGCACTAGCTACGTGCCTACCAGCTATGAGAACCTTGGCAAATACAATAAAATGAAATCCCCACTCTACTGTTATCATACCCTCAGCAAGGCCTACTATTTAACTCAGGGATAGACCTACTTAAGACACAACAAAACTCAAAACCAGAAACAAGCTAAAGTTGTAAAAAAAAAACAAAAAAAACAAAAGAAAAAAACGTGGCTGTCCTTTTTTTCAACTACAGAATATGAAATGAATATTTTAGTAGCTTGCCACATGTTTCCATACACAGTGTGCATTGCTGTCTGCCACAGTGTGTTTTACGATACTACAGTACAGGGTCAAGTTGGAACATTTCAAATTCTATATATACTTTGAGTAGAATTGGTGACAGGTGTTACACAGATCTCGATTGGCAATTTACAGTATTAGTGTTGCCAGGTGTGCAATAAATAATGCACAAATATATATACACACAAATATATATACTGAGTACAGAAAAGAGTTGTTTTTTGATCAAAATTTTCTTTGCCTCATAATAATACAAAATTCAATTTTTGTTCTTTTTTCATGCTGAAAAAGATGTGTGCTCAGTGATAAGATAATTCTGTAGCTGTGAAATACAGGCACAAAGGGTTTACAAGAGTGTAAATAGTGATAGTGGCTGCCTCATGTGTGTATAAATATGTGTGTTAATAATATTTTTCCCAATCTCAAAATGTCCCATCATATACACAGTATTGAGACACAAGAGTTAATGCATATGTAGATATAAGATAGTTATGGAATACACAAAATACACAGGACAGGTGGAGGTGATTAATGAACACAGCCAGCACATTGCCATGTAGCATCCAAACCAGCTGCAACAGCAATGATCAAAAGAATGTGTGTGACAGTTTGTCAGATTATAAAGACAGCTTCATTGTTATGATTGTGTGTCCGTTCATTTCAGTGTGAGATGAATGGGCCGGCCCTGCTTTAACCCAATCATCTGTTGCCGCTGGTTATGAAAGAGGTGCAGCCTGAGGTCGTCTTTTTGTGCTGTCCAAGAACAATTTGTGTCCTTATTTATCACGGAGCCAATGTGACTGCTTATCATAATCTGCTTAGAAACGCCACATTCATCCACACTCATCATCCACAGTGGATGTTATATTGTTGTATTGTATATGATAATATTCCAGCAAAAACAGGAAGCAAATACACCATTTCCAGTCCTGTGAAGCTGTGTTGTTGTTTATTATTTCACTGAATTTCCAGCAAAGATGATCAGTGTGTTATTGAAATAACATCAGTTTATATCAGTATATTTCTTTCCAGTTTTCACATTTACCTTGTTTGCAAAACATGTGCAAGGGATGTAGAAATCAGGTCAACAGCAGTCTATAGTATAGTACAGTTAAGGAAGAAGTTTCCAGTTCTGATTACAAGAAGCAATAGGGCATTATTTCTGACTGTTCTAAACAAAAAACCAAGTTATAAGAATATGCTTTTATTTGATTTGATATAATTATGTCTTAAATTCTGCCATGCACATAACACACTTTTCCACATACACACAAAAGCAGACAAAAAAGAAAGCCAAAATACAAAACGCAGATTTGGTCCAGCACTGGAAAACTAACTACAAATAATATGTAACACAAACAAGGTGTTGCATAGAAGTGAAGCATGACACAGGATATAACATATAACATATTTCCATAGCTGCTTATGTGTACATCTTTTCATTTGTCCATGACTGACAAACTCTAATCCCAGCTCTTAACATTTCTCTTTTGGTTTCCCTGGAAAGGAGAGAATTTGCTGAGCTGCTGGAGAAATATGGATCCAATGGTAGCACGGGATCAACACGCAACTCTCCCATCCAGCAAGGTAGGCAGTCCCTTCTTATTCAAGTTCAAATTCAGATTTGCTTTATTGGCATGAATGTCACAACGACAATAATGCCAAAGGATCAAGAATCAATGAAACAAAATAATATTACCACATCATTAAGATTCATATATATTAATTATATATATACAGTATATCCTATGCATGTATTGGTGTGTGTGTGTGTGTGTGTGTGTGTGTGTGTGTGTGTGTGTGTGTGTGTGTGTGTGTGTGTGTGTGTGTGTGTGTGTAGGTCATTCACTGTCCCTCAGGTTGTGGAAAAAGTACAGAGAGATTAGACAGTAGAGAGATATTCTGCCAATTCATAACCTCTTTTTAGGGCCAGATAACATTCTAACCTACTTTGGCTTTTATTTTCTTTTTTCCAATGTTCCAAATAGGTTTCTTTAGGTTGTGTTATAACTTAGTTTACAGCAGTGTTGGTGTGAGACTGGTCAGAGTGTGTCTGAGAGGGGGCATTTAGTCGCAGCACCAACTGACGTAGGGGACTCTTTTGGGCTCAGCTCCAATTAACTCCAATTTATTTAGTGATTTTTTTTTATGTGGGCAGATGTCCTGCTCATTTAAACACTCACAAACATATATCATAAAGCACAAAACACCTAGACTACATCAGGTCTGGGTATAGTTATACAGTATGTCCTAAAAGAGAACTAAGCCTAGAGGGTAGATGGAGTAAGTCGGCCTTTAAAAATGGCTTATGACAAGTGCACTTGTCCATAACACAATTTGCCAACATCTGTTTGAGTTTGGAAGGAGGCAGCCAGCTGCTGCAGATTTGTTAAAACAGGGCTTCAGCATGTGAGCAGTCTTGTGTGTACTGTGTAGCGGTCGGTGTTGATACATTTGGGTTCTGCAGAATGAGAAGATGTGGCAGCTAAAGCTAAAAGCTAAAGCTTTTATGTTTTTATACTGTTGTTTTCATGTAGAACTCAAAAACTGGCACACTGGTTACCATAGTTGACTCTCCATACTGTACAACCAAAGATGACAAGATGAGATAACGAACTGAAAGAACACTACATGATTTATCTTTGCTATAGTTTGATGTTGACAACATGTGGAAAGATGCAGATTTAAGTTTTAACTTACTGAAGATTAACTATTTTATAAAAGATTAGCTCAAACTACACTAAAGGTGTTGACTCAAGACCAGTGACTTGGATTTGAGTCAAAAATCTGACTTTAGACTTGACAAACTCAAGACTTGCAACACAATTTTGACTTTACTTTACTTTTTAGCCTTTTGTCTTTGAATGAACTGATCTCCTAAAATGTATGTGACAAAAATCTACAGAAATTTTACAGAAAAAAAGTTTTTGGTCCTCCATGAATAGTTAAATTTGCAAATATTCTGCCTGGCAACCATTTTTAACATTCTTGGAAAATACAGCAGCAGGGAAACTGTAAATTAATTTTATCTTTATTTATTTATTAGTTATTGTGATTAGGTCTTTTGTATTCTGTCCTCTTGCTTTACCCATTGTTTAATGTATTTAAAATTATGTCTTATTGTCTGGCCCAGTTGTTGAAAGAGTTTCATGAAAAAAAGAAATTCACTTTTCTGATAGTGGATATACTTTGAATCAATCCGACGGCAGCCAGTCACATTTGGCCAGTTGGAGGTAAAGGTGTGTTTGTGAGTGCAGACCAGCAGGCAGACAACAGATGATACCTCAGATTATCACATGCAGATGTTAAAACTCTGCTGTTCTTAACAAATTGATTGCAATGTGGAAAATATTCAGCTCAGTAATTACAAAAAAAGATTACTCATCTAAGTAACTAATTTCCTAATTATATTTATACTAATCTTTAAAATCTTATTAGATTTATTGAAGGGTTCCTTATGACTTGTTTAGGACTCAAAACAAAAACTTGACTCAGAACTTGCTAGTCCTAACTTGGGACTAGACTTGGGACCTGCTGGTCTTATCTTTGCACTTGACACAGGATGTGTTGGTCTTTACTCAGGACTTGCTAGTCTTGACTTGGGACTAGACTTGGGACTAGACTTGGGACGTCTTGGTCTTGACTTGGTACCACCTATGAAATAAACTCTCTCATTGGAGACTCCGTTGCTGTTTTGACAACCCAACAGTGGTTTAGTGGCTGCAGTTTCTATTCAGCTGCTGCCAAGAATAGTTGAGTTTTTAATAGACTGAAAAAGTATATAGACTTGTGTTCTGTGTCAAGTTACCATTTTCTCCACACACAGAAGTGCTACATAATGTTACCAATTTAGGACAGTGTAAATGATGGAGTACAAGGCAAGGCAAATTTATTTGTATTGAACATTTCAACAACAAGGCAAAAGGCATCAAGACAGAATATAACACAAGCAAAGTAACACAAGCCAAAGTAAAATACATTTAAATACAATTAAAAAGTGTTAAATTGGAAATATAATATAAAACAGTTTGTTTGTGATGTCCAAGATGTTTATATAAATCTGATGCTCATTTCATGCCCTGTTTGGTGATCTGAACAGCCAGACCTCATTCATGTTAACATAGAAACATTACTGAGCTTTGAAATGCATGTGTCTAAGCACATGTTGACAACATTTTGGGTATTTTCTCACATTTGCTTACTTAGAAGCCAGAGCAATAAGATCAAAAAAATTGCTCTTTTCAACTCTTTATATCAAATAATTCATGACATCCCCATGCATATACTGCTGAATTTCAGCATGAACAGCTTCCCTACTATGAAGTTTACCTTTGATTCTAAGGACAGGAAAGAAGCAGATCTACCCAAGGCAGTGGATAAAAACAGTTTTAGAGTATTTGGGCTGCTCGGCAGTTGGTTTTGTCAGCATATTGGGTATTATTCAGTGCTTAGAGACGCTCAGGCTTAAGAAATCTCTGACAGGACGATACATGTTTTTCAGTGGAGAGCCTCAGTGTAGCAGCACCAATTGGGGAAAGTTTCTATTTCAGTATGACTGAGATGCGTGAAAATTTTATTTCCCGCACAGGTCTCCTTATAGAGGATATATCAAGAGGCCATTATGTTTGCTTACCACTCCTCATATCAGTAATTACTTGGAATCTGGAAGTGTTTAAAGGCATTTTGGCAATCAATGGTATTTACACCTCCTAGCAAAGCACAGATTAATCTACAGACTTACTATTTTTTGTCTTTTCTTTTCCCAATTCAAAGGAAGCCGCTATCTGGATAGTACATCATCTGGTTCCTCATCTCGCTCCCAGAGTCCCTTGTTGTTGAGCCCAGCAGGCTCTCAGAACACGTACAACAACAGTGGGCCCATGCTGCGCTCCCTCAGGTAAGATGTGATGTATGTCATTACTATTCATGGCAGGTGGGCGGTATATATAGAGATTTATGTTTTATAGCTGGCATGTAGTACTTTTGTCTCCCCCTTCTGGCAGTGCGAGTAATTACAAAAACACTTTTGACAAGTGTTTACATCATAGGCTCCACTGTAGCCTACTCTGTCGCTACTGTTGCAGCTGTAAAACGGTGGATTAATTGTTTTTAGCGTCACACAACCACTGTAAAATGACTCGTTTCACTATCAAAATTTGATCCATTCGATCCAATAACATTTGGAAAGTCTAGAAGAGCCGCATGATTCAATTATTTTATCTGCAGTCATGCATTCATCCAGCCAGCGGGTGAATGTCAAAATCAACGCCAGATTAAAATCACTGGTATACTGTGAAATACAGAGATTTATCTTTACCGCTAGGATTAATCAGCATTGTGTGAACTTGTTTGGCAAGGGCTTGAATGTAATGGATGTTC
Source organism: Thunnus thynnus (assembly GCF_963924715.1). Taxonomy (NCBI): domain Eukaryota; kingdom Metazoa; phylum Chordata; class Actinopteri; order Scombriformes; family Scombridae; genus Thunnus; species Thunnus thynnus. Next base: position 28,342,344 of record NC_089533.1, read on the forward strand.
ATTTATATGTAAAAGTTCCACACTGCAGGTTTAAAGAATCCAAACCAGGACGGTATGAATGTAAAGTGCATCAATAAGCATGTGGAACAGTAGAGAGTTGTAAAACCTGAATGAAAAACATTGATTTCAGTGCAGCAGCAAGCTAAGGTCAGCAGAAACAGAAACTTTAGCTGGTTTAAACTATCACAGAAAGAACTAATTTAATGCATGTGCTAATGACACTTTCAGTCATGCTAATATGAAATGTTTGGATATTTGTAGTTATGTACACCACATGTTTTCTTTATATATGTTATCTTAAAATCGGTCACTCTCTCTCCAAAACATTGTCAATTTAACATCTTGGGTACTGTTTTATCATGTAGGCGTGCCCGTGGTACACTGTGCCTGCACAAAAAAGAGTCCATTTTCTTTACTTCAAAGATTGACGTGTGGATGTCTTTGTGTTCTCAGTCACCCAGGTGAAGGAGTGATACAACTTGTTACAGTTGCACGATCCAGCAGTTTGGGCATCACCATCGGAGGAGGCTCCAACCGGCCTGATGGCCCTGCAGTCTTCATCCAGGAGGTGCTGTCTGGAGGAGACTGTCACCGGGTAAGGATGGAGGCCTGAACAGCCTGAGATCATCCCCACAACTGCACATACTGAAAGGCGGGAGGGAAAGATGAAGGGAGTAATGTTGCCACCAGCCATACAACTATGTTTTAAGCATGCAAACAAGGGACCAGAAGAACATCAAAGTAATTTGTCAGCTCTGGTTTTTAAGCTTCTAGCTCTGTTTTGGTGTCCGCCAAATCCTGAGAGAACATCTGGCTCTTTAGCTGCTATGTGTTGGACTATTCTCACCAGTCATTGACTTGGTCTGGGTGTTAAATCTGTGTGGTGTTAGGACACTGAGCTACCCATTTTATAGTCACTAGATAAAATAATGATTAATGCAAGTTAAAAAACTACAAGTTAGTACTAGTCAGGAGGCCACTACAGGAAACAGTCATGTGAAAAAATACAGCTTGTTGCATTGTTGATCTGTTGTGGTGCTGAGTGGAGAGCTCTGTTAAAGTAACTTTATAATGCATCTTTAAATTTACATCTCACTGTCTCTCTGGTCTTAACCACCTTAAAATACAATATTGCATGACAGCAAACACACAGTCTTCAACAGTATCACTTTTGTTCCATTTTACTGGCAGAAAACCTCAACCCAACCTTAATAAATAAGGACAAATGCAGTTTGACAGTTTCCTCAGTAAAATCCTTGGCAAATATGCCCCCATTTCTCACGTAACTTCACTTTCAGGAACATCTCTGATTGAAAGAATCATATTAAGACTAGGTCACTGTGGAATAATACAAGATTTCTTTAAAGAAATTTAAATTCAGACTGACATGCTTCAACTAGAACATATAAAATCTTTTCATAATCCGTCAATCAATGAATTCTAGCTAACCAATTCCCTATAGTAACTATAGTAAAGATGATATTTTCACTTGCGACTCAGTTTGCTTACTGTATCCTTCGAGCACTAATGTGAGGAACATGAGTATAGCTGCTGAAAGCGTGACTGAGATGGATGCAGTGCAGCAGAGAGGGACTCCTTGTAGGAAAATGAAGTGAATATGATGGAGGAAGGTGGAGGTGAGACAGGGGGATGAAGAAGGAAATGAAAGAGTACATATGCAGACCTCTGCAGCTTTGGCCTCAGATTAGTGTAAAATACTGCTGAGCCATGCCCAGGTCACAGACCGCTGATCCTGTGACTAGCTGTCTAAAACAGAATGTCATTTCCACCCACATAGTAGTCACTTTACAAATATGTACGACCAACCAGACACACACTCACTGAATTCAAACATACTGTAGTTCTGTAGCCTTTTATATGTGCAGAGTTCATTTTGGCAATTAATTTGATTTACTTTAGTCTTTTGATGGAAATGTGTTTAGTTTTGATCACATTTTAGTCATTTGATTATTATTAGTAGTAGTATTAGTAGTTTAGTTTTAAGGCTTAAGCCTGGCAGAGATAATTACTTCTTGAGCATTTAAATGTATGTTTTTTTAACACATTTTTAAGGTTCACAATTACAGTTATATAATACCTAAATTCAAAATATATTCAAAATCACTTTGAAGAAAGGACCAGTCATTTTGGATTCACTGAACATTCTTTGTTTCTTAAACTTACTTTAGTGGCCTTAATGTTTGAACTTTGTACCAGAGACATTTTAAAAAGAAAAGATGTACTCATTCTAGATACTAAAGCCCTGGATTTAGTATTCAGAATGAAAGTGGCAGCCCAGTAACAACCACATGCTAGTTATAGTTACAGTACACATAACATGCAGGTAATGTAAGGTGAGAGGTGGATACTGCTGCTAATCTTGGCGTTCATCAGAAGGATCTGTTACTACTTTGGTAACTAATTATGTTAATGGGGAATTAAGATGGGAGACTGCTGTGGGTTGCCAACACTCCTCATTAAGTTAATAATATTAGGCTAAGAAGCACAGATGTAGTAGTGTAGAGCCTCTTTCTACTAGCCTAGGTAAAGAGGCATGGAGTGATCTGTATCAACCTGTTATGTTGATCTACAGAAACACAGCAAGGGTCTGACAGGTCTTTCTTGACCTTTGAAACAGCAGATCACAAAACTATTTCGTTCAAGGTCCACTTACTTGCGTGTTCTTGAGCTTTTGACCACACATGATCACATGGTCTTTGCCAGCAGATTCAGGTTGCTCAGTTGTTATGGAACTGTAGATGTTCTAACTGTCTGTGATTCTGAACACCTCTAGGACTTCTCATCCATGTTGACCTTAAAGTTGAGCTTGATGAAACCCATGTGACACAGTTCAAAGCTCAAGAACAAACAAGTGAGTGGACCTGAAGTTGAGATCATTTTGTCTACACAGCTAGAATTTCTTAAGTAAAAGGGAAAGTGTGGGGCGGGGATTACATTTTAGAGGTAGGTAGATCCAAATTTGTCAACTGATGTAACAATAATAATTATAATAATTTTTTTTAAAGTTAAAGAGGGCTTTACACGGGTAAATTCACATCACATTACACATCAGTCAATTAATAGTACAGTACAGTAAAAAAAATATATATATATAAAATACACAACAATAAAATAAGATTAAAAAACAAATAAAATAGATAAGACATATTATACATACTGTATATGCAGACATATTGAACATCTATTTAGGTTTTGAAAACAGTGAAAAGAGGCCAGAACAGGCGTGATGTGATTGTATCACTTTGACTGTGGCACGGTGTAGCTGTCAGTAGTGGTACATAACAGGCCAGTGGGAACTTTTCAAGGCACTCTTTTCAAGGCACTCAGCGATGGAGAATTTTCACTGGTGTAAATCTGTCCCTTAGCGGTTTAATTTTTAATTTTCTCAGTTGTTCCATTTTTTGCATCAAAGTAAAAGTGCCAGTGTTGTTTGTCATCAATAACGCACAGTAAACAGCTAATGTAAGAAGTGATACAGCATCTTGAAATATAACCTGCACCAGCACTCAGAAATCTCAGAGTAACAAGCAAGATGTAGTGTAGTGGTCTGTAAAGGCTGGCCTGCATTCAGCTGAAACAACACAGAGCACATACAGAATGTTTAGCCAGTGATGCCTACAGCTTTTGTAGCAAAACTGCGCAGTCATCATCTAACAATTAGCCAGCTAATTAGTGCAGAAATCCTACAAATAAATATATAGTGTATGTTATCATGCTGTCAGTCCCACCAGGATCTTGAGGGGTTTTGTAGTGATGACCCAAAATGCAGCTTTTCTAAAATTGTTTCATTTTGCAATCTTTGTTTTGTTCATTTGTAATAAATTTTGATAACGTGTAAAAATTGCAAGTCAAAGGAAAAATGATGATCTTTATGTGTAATTATTTAAAGTATTGGTAAAAATGCTTTTGAAAAGTTTAGATGAAGAAAGTTGGATTTTGATGGAAGGTACCCTGTAACTGGGGAGTTCAAGTGAACCCTTAATAATACTATAGATCCCATGTTATCACTATAAGCCACATTACAAAACATGCTATCCCAACATTTCTTCCATATGCCACTAATCTGGTACTTTTGGTTCTCCTAAAACACAGAATATCTACAGTATGTTTCTATTATTAGTAGTGTCACCTTGATTCCCTGAAGGAAATTAACATACAATGACAAATGCAGTCCTTTTAGCTCATTAAATCCTGATGAATATGTAGGATTTCATGCTGGATTAAAGAATGTTAAACAGTGCTTGAATATTTCCTGGTGTTTTTATGTTTTGGTGTCAGTGCTGCTTTATTTGAGTCCCAGAGTCCCAGAACAGACACAGCACACCAAGTGTGAAGGTCAGCCATCAAGCTAGGACTCTTATGCTTAGGGCATCACCCTACACACACACACACACACACACACACACACACACACAAACACCCAGACACACACACACACACACACACACACACATACACACAGAGAATTTTATTCAGAATTACAAGGATTTTGTCTTACATAGTGGTACAATATGTAGATGCTACAGGAGCAGCAGTAGCACCTTACATTCAGACCGTGCTATCGACCTCCCTGTCTGACAGTCACCCCTAAGTCATTGGGTTCCTTCTGAGGACATACATCTTTAAAAACAGCTCACAAATGCAGTATATAGGTGGAGTTTTTAAAAACACTCAGTGATTTCTGCTACTGGCTGCTGTAGTTTAGCAAAATCTACTCAAACAGGAGGAAGCTATGCTTTTGTTGGGGGCTATTTACAGTGGCAGATAATTAGACATTTGGTGCTCTAGTGAGTATTTCTGGCAGTAGGACGTTGTGTGATAGAGTCAAAATAAACTATAGTGTGTGTGTTCATGGAAATGAAGGAACATGTCACCCAATGCAACAGTGTGACTGATGTGTTTTAATAGTTTTTGGACAACAATGTAGCTCTATCTATCTACTTATCGCAAGAGTCATCTTTTAATTACTGATGCTTACACATTATATGCTGTTTTTATATCCAGAGAACAGCTGTCTACTAGCTGAGGGTTGAAGGATCTAGTAAGGAAATTGAACTATTGGAAGCAGTAAGGGTTGAGATGAGAGATGGACAATAGGAAATGTTCCATGTATTCTGATGGGAAGTTACTTGTAAATGTGATGGATGAGCTCTGCACCCTGGCCAAAGTATCCGAGGGAATATTGGGAACACAGCCATTTGTGCTTGACAGAAACAAGGCAACAAGTGCTGCACACTGTAACCACACTACCTCATAACCTCACCATTGGCCTTTGAGATTGTTTTGTCTGACAGCACACTTCAGTTTGTCAAATAGGCATTACATTATAGAATGCTGACTGTGACACACATCCTCCATTGGATTAGATGAGACAGTTAAGAGTTTGGTCTCTTGCTGGTAAAGGATAATTCTAGTTTATTACAAATGGAGCTTTGTTAGAGCACTGAAGTCGTGCTTGCATTAGTTGATTGGCATCAACTGTGTTATTCATGTTTGACTTTCACTGGCTCATTCACTTGCATTAGCTACCAGCTGACTAGTGACATCCAGTCATATTCATACAGGTGTAAACATGTGCATTTATAACCTGCCACTTCCCACTGACTAGAGTCTTACCATCAACTCTGGCTGCAATTCAAAAGTATCTGTGTCTGAGCAATTAGTATGAAGAACATTGTACTCACCTAGCACAGTATCTGTAGGGATTTTGTCAATATTGGACAATTCTGTACCCCATGATTATCATTCAATGCCAATTTTGGGAGGAGTGTGGCCTTTATGTAGTGAGGTGGAAGGTAAGAGTATGGAATGGGGTGTAGCCTGTTTGACTTCTAACTTCCAGTGGCTCAGCAGGCTATGTAAACAAACAAACAAACTCAAAATGGAAACTTCTCAAATACATGTTCAAGCCCAAATCCGTTTTGAAATATGCAAGTGGACATGGAATGTAATATGATATGTCCTTTTTTGGACTTGGTTGTAGCAAAGTTGCTGCATTCCCACATTACTTTAGTGCAGGGCACAAAATTAGCACCAGCCACCATCCAAATGCTGGTAAATTATGCAAGTGGCTTCACTAACCAGCCAAAAAAACAATGGTAATCTAATGAGTGCCTGGTAAAATTTGAACATTCACAAGCATATTTGTGTTTTGACAATGGATTTCAGGGAGGAAGTAGTATAAATAGTTTTAAATGGCACTGGCCAAAGATATGGTGTAATCAATCAATCATTTAATGCCCACACGGCCGAGGTCGGTGGAATTTGTTTTCGGTACAGCATATAGGGAAGCTCATAACACTGTGTCAGACATAGAACAGATTTACACAGGACAGACACAACAGACAATATACGCAAATTTGCACAACAATATTTACAGACAGTATATACATTGACATGACAGTTTAAAGTGCAGGTGCATCAGGCAGGGATTATTGCAATGATTATTGCAAAGTGTTCAGGGTCCTTATGGCAGTGGGGAAGAAGCTGTGTTTGAAATGGGATGTTTTGGTGGACAGGGATCTATAGCGCCTCCTGTGGGGCATCAATTGGAACAGGTGGTGAACAGGGTGAGAGGGGTCAGAGATGATTTTATTTGCCTTTTTGATAGTGTGTTTGATATATAGTGATTCAACTGATGGGAGGGGTTTGCCAATGATTTTGGATGCTTTTTTAACTATATGCTGCATTTTTTTTCCTGAGTGACTGTCCAGGCTTCCATGGCAGACTGTTATAGATGAGGTGAGTATGCTTTCAATGATGGCAGTGTAAAACTGAAGAAGGAGAGATTGGTTGACTTTGAATTTCTTGGCGGTATTTGTCCTCATTGTTGTTGGTTATGAGACCAATTATGGTTGTGTCATCTGCATATTTGAGAATGGTGACTGAGCTGTGGTGGGATGTAAGGTGGTTTGTATAGAGAGAGAAAAGCCAGGGTGAGAGGACACAACCCTGGGGGGTGCCTGTGCTGAGGGTCAGGGGTCGATGAAAGGCTGTCCATCTTAACCCTCCTTCCCCACAGAAAGCTCCTTATCCAGTGGCATATGCAGGGGTCAATGTTCATGTCCATTAGTTTGTTGAAAAGATTGACCAGGTTTATTGTATTGAAGGCAGAGCTGAAGTCAATGAATAGTATGCGGGCGTAGGTGTTGGGTGACTCTAGATGATGTAGTGTGTGATGGAGGGCTAGGAGGGACAGCATCCTCAACTGACCTGTTGGCACGATAGGCAAACTAGTGAGTATCCATCAGAGGGGTGGTCAATATTGTCTGGGAGATCAGGGTCAGTGACAGGTGTGGGGAAGTGACTTTTATTGTAGTTGGTCATTGACTTAATTTTTTTCCAGATGGTTCAAGGGTCATTAGATGCGATTTGGTTCTTTTTCTTGCAGGAGTTGAATGTCTTTGTGGAACCGGGGTTTTGTTGTTGCTGTGGGTTTTCACTGTTTTGGTGGGGATACACATCTCCACACGGAAGTTGACGTCACAGTGTCCGTGAGCTCATCGAGGCTGCTCACACCTGTACTGAATATCTCCCAACCAGTACACTCGAAGCAGCCTCTCAGAGTTTCCTTGGCAGATGTAGTCCAGGACTTGACGGCTTTGGATGTTGTATCGACAAGTAGCACATAAATATCTGTGAAAACTGTCGATATTATCACTTCAAGAGAAGAGTCATCAAGATAGCCAGGAAGTTAGTCTCCTCACAGATTGAAGGGGAGTTAGAATGATGTAGAGCCTACAATCACAAACTTACAATGACCCCAAAGACGACACACTCAAACAATCCTACACACCCCTCCTGTTTGCACATCACTGCCTTTCATTCTTTTCCCAGCTTCTTCTGCTTCCCTCTGCCCAATCCCATCCTCCTCGCCTCTCTTTTCGCCCACTTACTGTCAACTGTGGGCAATATGAAAAATAAGGAAAGGAGGAGAATGAAGGGGAGAGACAGAGAATACAGGAATCTGTACTTGTGTTTGTACATTTGAAGCAGGCTGTTTCTAAGCAGCTGTTTGTTATTGCATATGTCCTGCAAAGTTTTACAGAATTTAGATTTAAGAAACCAGTGAGTGCCAGTGAATCACTGGCTAGCTTGACACTTTAGCCCAGCAGTGCCTCAGGGCTAAGCTTTTATCCCATGATCCCCATGAATAGCTGTATACAAGATGTAGCCTACCAAAAGGGGTTTATACAAGTATTTTGACTTTTTGCTGCAAATAAAAGATTGCTTTCTGTAATTAACAGTTACATACAGCTGTGTTATTAGTACTAGTACTAGTCAGTGTTTTTATATCAACAATCAATCAAAGGACTATGTGCAATGTGAAAGGTGTCACTTGTAGTGATGAACCCAGAAAATTATTGGCAACCCTGCAGTTCTCCTCAGCTCCTCAGAGATTTTTAGCCTCTTATAGCTCAATTTTTTGGGTTTTCCTGATTGGAAACTCTGCTGTCATCAACCTAGTTTCCAGCAACAGCAGGAATCGTTTATCATAGAAAAATCAGAGCTAAAAGGAGAGTGAATATTGAACATACTTTCATCAGGTGGACACAAATACAACTTCAAAAGAATGATAATGTTGTCTCGTCTATGCTAGATGTGTAAATATACTGTTTGCTAACACGTTCAAAATAACAAATTTATGAGGTGATAATTTGTCAGATGTTATGTTTTCAGTTTGTTGCCCCTAAGTGGCCAGAAATTAATTAAAGCAGTTTTAAGCCAATAAAAATCTACAAATTAACTTTTATACACACAATAAAGACACAGACACTTCATCGTCACCTCTCTCCATACATACTGCATTTGTCCAGAATCAGATCAGTACAGGAAGTTTTATCAGGGATGAGGCAGCAGTACAGCAGGCATGTATATGCATGAGATTTATTTTGGCTCATTTGTTTCTCTCTGACCTCCAGACTCAAAATCCTCAATAACAGATGGTGAATGATACAGAAGACTACATGCAACTGTGTTAGAGACAGGGCATGGTAAAGCAAAGCTGTATGACCACACTCTGTCATAAAGTCTCTTTTAACTCAGTCAACACTGTACACTAATGCCTGGCTCTATTACAACAGCTACTGACACTGACTCGCTCTGTTTCTCAGTCTTCTGCTTATGGAAGCAGGTTGTCCATTTCCTCCAAATCCCAACTCTTAATCCCTTGTGTCATATAGGAAGCAAGCTAGCATTTCATGCACAGAGATTTTCTGTATGGGATGAGTCAGCGGGGGGATTATGCAGCCATGCATTTATCAGAAGTGTGCTAGAAGGTGGCAAACCCCCATTGGAACAGGAAAGAAAGATTTGTACATAGATGAGCTATTTGATCCTTTATCACCCGTAGAGTAATGGCCATCAGTACATTCTTTGCAGAGTACAATGGAGTGTAAGATTTTCCTCAGGCAAATGCCTGGAAGTGTTGCCTTAAAAAGAGAATAAAACTATTTATTGGGAGCTTAACAGTGTGCAGACCTCACTCCTTTGTACACCTGAATCGTTTGCCTGGATGTGCACACACTTGATCCCTCTTCACCAGTACATTCTTAACTTCACAAAACCTGCACACACTTTGAGCTCTGCTTATTTTAGTATGGCAAAGTTCAGAATGCTTTTGCTTTAAGACAGATTTCAAATAAGCTGAACAATAAATGATAGACAGTTCTCTCCTTTACTCAGTCATAGACATGAATATCCTGTACCCGACTGGACAAACTCAGCATCTGTTATTGGCCTATTGTTTGAAAAAAATTTTTAACCCCTCCACCAAAATCAGTGTCTACATAGATTTGAGGTGAGAAATCAGCTGTGACATCTCAACTTTTTCCATTGTTTGTTGGTTGTTGTAGCTTCCAGCAGTCAGTCAATTGTCAGTGGATGTTCTCTATAACATGGAAAGGTTGACCTCACCATATGTGGTCTGGCCCAGATTCTGTGACCTCCAAAAAACACTAGATCTTGTTCTCATCTCCTCCTTTCCCCTAGATTTTAATGCTAGAGGACATAACAGCCTCAATACATTATATCTGTAAGGAGGTGATTGTGTTCATAAGTGACTTGTAGTCCCTTTTTACTGCAGTTCTGATATACTTAATTAAAAATCCAAACATTGGACCATTCAAAGCACTGTTTGGTAGGTGAGTGAAGGAAGTAGTTGTGGGACAGAAAACAATGAAAGTGATGCTTATTTTGTAATTGATTTTCTTTCACTCCACTGCAGCTTTGTGATCCTTTATTTTTCTATATTTCATCTTTTCAATTTTATTATATCTAGGGATGGTGCATCCCTAGCCGCACCCCCATTTCTACCAGACTGCAGCCATTGTATGGTTGTGTGACAACACATCTGCTTGGGCAGTCTCAAACAGCAGTATTGCTAGCAACTCATGACTGTACCTGGAACTTCGATTTACTATCACCACTTGAACAAAGACCAAATTTAGGTCCCAGCACAGGAGACAGTGGAAAGAAAACCAAAACCTGTGACGATGGATAAATGTTACGTTTTGTTCAGTTCCTGTAGTTGAAAAGGACTGATAGTAGTCCATACTTTCATACATGCCCAACCCCCTGTGGATGAATCAAGAGGATTTAAAAATCCTATTTAACAGCATAGGTCACCAAAGGAAAATAGGGCACCTGTCTGGTTCTTCAGCTCAGCATGTCTGAAGGCTCTGTGTGCTTGTTGTACAGGATGGACGTCTGAGGCCTGGAGATCAGCTCATTGCCATTAACAAGGAGTCTTTGATAGGTGTGACCCATGAGGAGGCCAAAAGCATGCTGAACAAAGTCAAATTCAGGTTGGTGGTGCATGTATTACAGTCATCCCTCTTTCCTCCATTTATATGTACATTGTTGTGTATACTTATGTCTTTGTATTTTTATGTTTTATGTCTCCAGTCAAGACAGTGTGGTGGAGATAGCCTTCATCCCGGGTAAAGGGCTTTTCCCAAGCAGCACATCTCTCCACAACGGTGTCCAGCGAGCCACAGGCAACAACTACAACTCTGGACGCTTAAAAGTCCACATCAGATCACCTGAGGTCAGCTCCACAATATGTAACAATTCTGGATACCCTGTCTGTGGATTCCCAAATTTTGTAGCATTCTATTATCGCAACAAGTATGAAACAAAAAAGCAGTATTTCAAGGTGAATAAAAAATCATGAGGATTAGGTTTCTAAAACAAATCTTAGGCTTCCGTATCAGCTTACTCACAACAGTATGGATAAGAAAAGGTGATGAGATGGCTCTGGGAAAGAGAGCTAAAACTATAGAGGTTTTTTATCTTAACTAATTCACTGTAGGTTGCATTTGTTTTTAATCTGTCAGGTTCTTGTTATCTGTGCAACCTAGAGTGTGCCACTTGAAGTTGAAGTTAAAAAGCTACTGTATGTTAAATCGATTGATTTAAAATGAATAAAAAACATTTGCTAATTGACACAATTTATTTCTTTATTCTGTCAATAAACTAATCATTGAATTTTAAAATGAAATCGTGAAAAAAAACACTTAAAATGTTGTAATGTTTCTATTGTAAAAATATATTCATATTTCATGCTTTAAAGGCAGAAAGTGGAAATAGAATTATTGATTTTTTTTTAACTCTGTGTTGCAAAATAAATTCATTAACTTTCCAAGCTCTCTTAAATTGACCAATTTATGAACTGATACTAATCTATCTTTGTAAAACACTCCTGCCTCCACAATTATCTCCATTCTGTAATGTGCAGTATTTGATGAAGATGCAATTTCCTCCAGATTAGAGACAATCTATTCAAAGGTTTTCTTTTACTTATTTTTTATCTGTTTGTAGAACATCCTGTGACTCAAACCTGCGCTACCAAAGCAGCTTCAAATCTTTAAGAGTGGGCAGTATTGATACAATTTAAAGAGTAGTTGTTGCCTTTAGATTGTCATCAATTTGACATCTATTGGTTTTATTTGTTTTTCTGTGCAGATCTGTACAGAGGAGCCAGCCCAAGTGTCTTCACCTTCTCCTGACATCTGCCCACCGGATATCCACATTTCAGGTACATCACCTCACTACATATCCTTTGTGTCTGCTGCTGAGAGCTGTTGATTCACAGTGGGAATAGTAGTACTAACAGCCTTTTCACATTACAGGGACTCAGTTATTAAAAAATATAGTTCTTGTAACTTTAAAGGATAAGGCTGGCAAAATTCAATGTTTTTCTTATTGTCAATTAATCTCATTAGAGGATAAAATGAATTGGACCTAAAGCCTGATACATTTTATTCCTCTGTGCCATAGAGCTCCATGTTTGTCCAAAAACACATTAATGAGCCACACTGTTGCACTGGGTGACACACACACATAGTTATTTTGACTCAATCCCACACACATACCATCCCACTGCCAGATATACTCACTCGAGCCCCAAATGAGAATTAATCTGCCACTGAAACTAGTCTTCAACAAATTTATTATGTACTGCCCAGCTGTTAAGTGTACTTTGAGAAAATATTCCTTACTCAATGTTAACTAACCATATCCCATGGCCTTTTTGAGTGAATGGAACTTGCTCGAGTGTCATCACGTAAGAAAAATGTACAACAATGTCAGCCTTATCATCTAAGAAAATACACAATTATGCAATTGATTTGGTATGTTTTGGTGGTTGTTTGCACTGACTGCTCTTTTTTACACACATCACTGGTTATACATTTACACCTACTATTTCATGCATTCACCATCGTCGTCCACCCTGCTTAATATCACGTTGGCTTGTAAAGTGTGGTCTACCAAAGCAGATATGCTATAAAAAAAAACCTTTTAAAGGACTGTCAAAACACCTGCTGAATCAAACTTCAGATTTTGAGTGATTTGTCCTTGAAGTCCCTCAAATCAGACATATACTAGATAAAGCCAGCTGATCCGAGAATGAAAAACGGGGAACATTTGCTCCCTTACAGAGACTGGGGATTAGGTGGAGAGGAGAGGATGGGATTTAATCAAGATCACAGCACAGTAGGGGACCTCAGAGTACACAGGAATGAATGTGAGGGATCATGAAAAAAAAGTCCCATCTTCATTATTGTTCTTCAGTTGTTAGCACTGGTTTGTCAGTGCTGAAGAGGGAATAAAAGACAGAATTAACAAGAAAAAATAGTGAGGGAAAAAGAAGACAGCCAGAAAATACTAGACCATGATGATCTTATCCTTCATTTAATCAAAAACAAAATAACAGTACTTGCATAGTAGCTGCTGTTTCAAACCTGATTAAAAAGGTACCTCAAGCCTACATAAGCTTGTGTTTGAAAATATTGTGTTGTTTTTTAACTGTTTTTGTTATGATGAGGTATGGCTTCAGTGTGCAGGTTTAGCAAAAAATCATGCGCACATGCTGATCTGATTGTGTAATAGAAACTGAAAATGAGAGGCAGTGATTTCCAGTGACGGATCCAAACGGGACCACACTATGAAAATCCTTGATACCTATTGTTAATTTTGGGGAATGATAAATTATCAGAATTATATGTAGTGAAACAAGATCTGAGAGGTTACATGGTGCTTTATAGGTCAGGGTGAGTACAGTACTTTGTATATTTTGAAATCAACTCTGTCATGTACAGGTAGCTAGTGGAGAGAGATCAGGATTGGTGTGATGTGATCAAATGTTCTGGTTCTGGTTAGGAATCTAGCAGCAGTGGTCTGAACAAGTTAGAGGTTTCATTTAGTCATAGTGTCATTTAGGTTTGAGATGTATTTAAATAGCATTTTAAATGCAATTTCACTGGTTCAGTTCTGGCTGGGGACCTACAATGTATGTCACCCTCTTGCTGTTTATCTATATTGTCAAATAAAATGCCAATTGTTATTATTAGGCATAGTCTGAATTTTGATAACTGGTGCACATGAAAACAGTATTTCTGGCTGAGGAACTGGAAAACTGAAATAATAAAAACCATTCTGTCTTTACTACATATGCACATTTTTTGTACTTGTACTTTACAGCCCAGCCAACCAGTAGCTCTAATGTAAAGGGTTGCCCATGGGTCCCGGCTCAAAGCCACCCAGTATCCCAATCCTATTGGCTTGGATTACCCCACCCAAGGTTATTTCCTAGGTGTTCTGACCACTTAGCTCCCTTTCAGGCTCTTATTAGTTAAGCCAGTTGCTAGCCATGACAGATGTCAGCGGTTTTGCAGTGAGGTTAGTAGATACACATACTAGCTGAATATCATTTTTTTTACAGTAACATTGATTCATGACAATAAATAATTTCTGTGTGCTTTCAGAATTATGGGAAGAAAAGGTGAAGTCTCGTTATGTAGCTTTAAACAAAGTTAAATTTCGTTTTGTTTTCCTGCTGCTGGCTTGTACTTATGCTTGAATTTAAGCCTCTACGCCCCACGGAGGATCACTTTGAGCTGACCTCTCTAACTGCCTGACCTTCCTCTTGCACTTTTGTCTTGTGCTATGTCTGCCCCTTCCTAAAGCACAGCAGGGGGACAGCTCGTCAGAGTCGTTCAATCCTGTTAGGGAGTAAATTTACCTGTGTTAATATGTGTAAAGCCCTTTTTGCACGCACCTGAAATTACCTGGAGTCCTACTGTCATTTGCAATAATTGCAGAGGTCTTGCAGAGGGCTCTGACACGTCTGTAATCTTGAGTTTTTTAGATTTGTAGTAGTAGTAAAAAATATGACAAAGTCTAACTAAGATTTTTGCACGACTTAGTCCCCCTCCATTCAAAACTAGGTTTTGCTTTTTGTTACTTCCATTGGATGTTTGACCTTCTCTGTGCAGAAATATGTAGAATGTGCAGAGTTTGTTTTTACATTTATTTGCTAAAGGTGGGAAGTCTCTGCACTCACCTTACATCTGAGTTTAAGGTGTGTATTTATGAGCATGATTTGTGACATCACAACTAGTTTGGAGCCAATCCTGGTCCAGTATGCAAGTTACACAAGTGTGATGTGGAAGACTCCAGTGTACATACAGTGAGAATGGACTTTACAGTGAAGTAGAAGACATCTTGTGTCCAACATTTTTTAAATTTTTCAGTGAGGGAGATGGAGTAGGTGTAATTTTAAGAATTTCTAACTAGGTAATTGAACCACATCAGACATAAATTATCATCCAAACGGGAGTATCTTTATATGTTTTAAAACATGTCTGGAGGGGATCTTTAAGTATGTATGTTTGGAAGATTCACACACAGTTTTTTGCTTTAAATTTGTAGTCAAACGTTCAAAAAAGCTGTTACTCAGTCTAATGCAGAGTCCTGGTATAACCTGACCATTGATTCTGTATCTTTTGGAATTGCAAATCATATAAAATACACCATTCTTCGTTAAAAATTGACTTTCTTTTTCTACAACTTCAAATCTCAAAAATGATCAACAATTCAACAATGTTTTCTACAATGACAAATCCTTTGTACACAGTTATAAAGTTCAGCTTTTTCAGAGGTTTGCAAAGGGTAGTTTACAACAGGCTTTGAAATTATTTTTAATCATTTCACAATGTAAAAATCTTATTGAAGCTCATACATTAGCACCAAAGATGGTGACAAAGTAAATCAAAAACACCACAGTAATGGCTAATTCATACAGAAATACCATATGGATTTTAAACATTTTTATTTTATTTCCTCAAGTAGAAAAATGGAAATACACCTATTTTGTAAGCGTTGTATAATTTTTCCACTCTCTTATACTGGAATAGAAATGTATGACTGTATGATGTGGACTTGTATCTGGGTATAACTGTGTTTAATACAGATCTGTTGTCACGACAGCAGGTCAATCGTCACCACCAGTCGGGGTGGGGCAGTTTAAATCCTTTGGGTGGGACAAGGAGGAGGAGGGTAGTCACTGCAATCAGCTCATACCCCTGGCAACAGGGGGTGTGCACTCTCACTCTCTCTCACACACACACACACACACACAGGAATGTTACCATCACTATAGCAATCAGATACACAAATCTGGGACAGACAAACTCATCAAATTAATATTAGGCATTGGCTGTCTGCCCTCCCCTCTCTTACTGTTCTCCCTCACTCTCATCTATATAATCATCCACCTTTCCACTACTCCTCTCTTTTTAATCATCTGCTTTTTATCCTCCCCCCACCACCCACACACACTCATACACACCTCCCCTATCGCCACAACCACCCTCTTCCACCAAATCCACAGGGAATATCTGCCCATGTACTCTGATATATTTCTCCTCCTGTTGTTTCTACTGTGGCCTGACATACTCCCTCCTTATTAATCTGCCAATACTACTTAGTGCCATATCTCAGACATACTTCAAAACATACTTCTTTTCTACACAAGAATGTTTTTTCACATAACTCCTGACTCAAAAATCTACGAAGGCCATGAGAGGCAAATGGGAAAAAAAAAAATTTGTGATCCAGTGTTTCCCACGGAATTAGATTCTATCTGTGGAGGTAGCTGGCTTTCTTAAATTAATTATTCAGTAACACTGTTTATGAGGTTTTCCACTGCAAAGCTATGTACAGCTAACCTTGACAACCCAGCTGTATTTTCAGTGTTGTATTAAGAACATAGACTTATCAGAGATAACTTGTAGGGTTTCCACCAGTGTATCATAAGTTGACCCCTCACCAGGCCTAAGCATCAGGGAACTAAAAAAAAAAGTATTTTAATATGTTTTCTAAACTAAAATGTGTTGTACAAGTAGTGTAGCTACTTGAAGGAGTAGCTCAGAGTGCGTTCAAGAGACAGAGCATGTATGTGGCTGCGCCGGCACCAGTCTGTAGCACACACAGACATGGGGACGAGCCAGAGGACGATCTGCCACTTAGAACCAGGACCAGAGCAACCTGCCTGCCATCCAGAGAGAGACACACCAAGAGCAGGCAGAGAGCGGGAGACATGAGAGTAGCTGCTCGCTAACAGTTACAGCAGAGAGCAGGAGGGAGAACTGACATCTCACTCTGCTACTCTGTGCTGCGACAGAGCAGACACTTTAGTTTATAACTGTAGCATCAATCATCCGACTAAGTATTGATAACACAACAATCCTTCCTCCCATGTTTTGATTCAGAGTGCACACGGAGAGGAGGGGCTATTCACAAACAGAGAGAGCTGCCCTGTATGCAGCTCTGCTATGAAATCAGACTTTACCCATGTTAAATTGTAAAAAAAAAAAAAAAAAAAAAAGTAGAAAATCAGTATGTGGTGGTCAATGTTGATATTGTAGCGGGCCGGCACAAATGAATGTATGGGAAACCCTGGGTGATCCATTTTCTAAGTCTGATCTGAAATGTTTTCTCTCTGTGTTTTTGACTTAAGAACTGGTGAAAAAAAAGGTTTTGCCAGGATCATTTTTGTAAGTGTTTATTGTTGTAATACTCATTTCAGCCACAAGAGACTGAAGTGCAGCACTACCCCATGTTCTAAATAGGACTAAAAGCATTCATGTTTTCTTCCAGGTGACATTTAATTTCTCTATGCACTCTAAACACAAGGTACATATATTTTGTCTTAGCAAGTTATGTAACATTACTGTCATGACAGATCTATCAAGTAATGGACTAAGGTTTATGCTCAAATGACTGGGAAAGTGGCATTATAATGCATACTTGCTTGATATTTTACTTTCCATGGGTGCATTAATTCTGGAGCAGTGAATAGATACTGTATTTGGGATATCTTAATCTTCCCTAAAATCAACTATGAGGATGCATGGTAACCACAGACCCTGTGGCAGAAACCACTGGGGTGGTGCACATGTGAAAGCCGAACTAAGAGGAAACATTTTTCTTTCAAAGAAATGTCTTTGTAACAAAATTTACTTAGACACTGATGATAGGGGTCTTTTGAGTCTTCAGCTTACTTCCTGGCTGGCATTACCAATATGGAACCCACTTGTCATTAAACAGACTTTGGTTTAAATATGTAATATCTTGTCTACAAGAGATTGAAAAAAATCAAGTTTAGCTCACTGCTCCAATATGCTTGGACAGCTTGGGTCATACTTTATGACACCTTACCTACGCACAGCTGATCAGGTTTGAATTCCTCCCCAACAGTGTGTAGGTCTCATTCTGCCCTCTGTGAAACAGGACAGCATCATTCAGAGTCACAGTTGCTGTTAATTAAGTGTTAATTCATTAAATAAAAAAGCTCATTAACCTTACAAGTCTTCCTCCTTCACTGACATGGCTTACACCTCTAGGATGGAATTGTTGGACCCACAATTCAAATGTTAGACTTCCCTCTGGAATATTAAACAAACAAACATGAGCTGACTTGTCTCAGGGTTGATTTAGATCATTGGTTCTCAAAGTGGGGTCCAGGGGCCCCCAAGGGTCCTTGACGGGGTTCCAGGGGGTCCCCATAAAAATGGAGAGTAGTTCAATTTTACTAATATTCTATTCACTAGAAGTTAGCCCAATGTATAAGAATGACTATTCTGATCAGAGGTTTCACTCCCACCTACAGTATAGACATTTACGGAATTCTCTACTAAATCATATCTGACAACTATCTCCTCAGATAGGGGTCCCGGGGACAAAAATCTCATCAAATAGGGGTCCACGGCTTGTTACATATCAATTTGGGGTCCTTGACATGAAAAAGTTTGAGAACCAATTGTCTAATTACCAATGGTTCAACTGTCAGCTGAAGAACTGATTAAGAATAAGCATTGCACTATAATTGCAGTATTCAATAAACAGCATCCAATTGTATATCATAAATATGAATAATAACCACATTAATTTAAACTGCCAAAATCAAAATGTATCCAAAGTGCTTATTCTGTTGTGTATAGCTATCATTAAATGTACAAAATTGTCCTATTCCCTTAGCAAGGTGTCCAAATGTCCCACTCAGAAGGGGTTTTATTGGTAAAACATCCCACTCATAAGGGGTGAGGTGTCCCTGTTACCATGACAACATTTGCGATACAGTTGACTCAAACTAGGTTGTAGCTGTTGGTTAGCCATAAACAATATGTTTTTCACTTGCTAGCTAGCGGGCTAACGTCAGTATACCTAATGCTAATGGCAGATTAGTGCCAATTAAAATACATTTCTAGCCAAAAGAAAGTCATGACAGTAAAGTTACATAACTTGCTATAAATACAATATATGTACCTTGTGTTTAGAGTGCATGGAGAAATTAAAACTCACCTGACAGAAAATATGAATTTTTTTAGTCCTATTTAGAACATGGGGTAGCGGTGCAATTTGGCCTCTTGTGGCCAAAACGAGTATTACAACAATAAACACTTGATCCTGACAAAAAAAAATTTCACATTTCAAAATTTTTTTTTTCACCAGTTTTCACAGATGAAAAGAGTAACTTCGAAAAATTATCCTTGCAAAACTTTTTTTTTCACCTGTTCTAAAGTCATAAATACAGGAGAGAAAACAATTTAGATCAGACTTAGAACATGGATCACCTGAATTTTTTTTTCTCACTTGCCTCTCAGGGCTTCCATAAAAATCACAAAAAATAACCTTATTTTTTCCTTTGTCTGCACCTTTGTCTTTTCTCTACTTTCTTTTCCTTTCCTTCTTTCTTTTCCTCTTTCTCTAGGTTCAACCAGCCAGAGGTCGCCAACAGGGGCCAAACCTAAAATAACACTGGACCCCTACATACGCCTCAAATCAGACAAGTTAGACTTGGTGAGTCCTGTCCTCCAGTCAGATAAAAAAAAAGTTATTTTAGAGACATGCTGCTGACTAGATTTCTCATGGCATGTGCTGCAAAGCATGTTTGGAGAGATCTGTTTATTCCTTGCTTTGGGTTTATTTGGCCAGATCCTCCTCCCTCTGTTTCTTGACCTTATCCTTGCTGCAGTGATGCATACCATGTACTTGTGCACTACTAAGTCATCTTAAAAAATCTTGAAGACTTTTTGCACCAAAGCTGCCAAATTACATAACTGAGTGTCCATATTCATTATAATGTTAATATTATTACTAAATTGTATTACCAAATGTATTTAATAAACATTTTTATACTGCATAAGTTAGGGTGAGGGCAGGGCACATTCCACATTCAGTTCTGACTTACTCAGGTTCAATTGTTTCAGACTGTGCTGAGAGTTGCATTTTTTGAGTTCTATTTACATTGACAAATCTTTCCATCGCTTTCTCTCTCTCTGATAGCTGTTTACCTGTAAAAACTCAGGAGCTGGAAATAGATCAGGCTGTGAGCTGTCATGTCATCAGCTGTAACTGCATATTTAAAATAGCAGTACACACATGTAGCATTGAACTCCTCTGACCTTGTTGTGGCCATGATGGATGGTCGACACAAAAGGCTTTATACTACTTTTATCACATAGGCAGTAGTTCCTCCCAACGCCTAGAAACACATGCTGATGTGGAAAATCAGTGGAGTTCCTCCTTAATAGGGTTTGTAGTATTAACGATTTTTATATTTATTGCTTATTTCTTCCGTTTTTATATGTTTTCATGGTGTAATATATAAATGTAGCTAGTCTAATGTAAATGTTGCCTTGTTTGTTTGATGACAAAAAAATAGAAATGTACAAATCTTTTGGCACCTTGGCTCAGTCTGAAGGCAGGCGTACCCAGGGTACAGCAGCTCCTTCTTTGGGAACTACTGCTCTAGTTTCATAACAGTAATGGCAGATAACATTGCAGCAGTACGTGTTCAGCCATTTTCACTGGTCAACTCCACCCAGCTGGGTGTGTCAATCTTGATGTGGGTGTTTTATGAATATTCCACCCTTCTGTCCAGCTGTGACTGATGCGTCACAAGCTGTGCAGACAACTGACAGACAAATGTCCTCTCCTTTATCTAGAGAGACTCTGTTCTTTCCAGATAACAGAGTCTTTCAGACTGCATTCAGAGTTTCAGTAAACGCTGAGGAAAAGCCTAGGGCTGAAATGTGTTCATTTTTTGCTGCTGTGCATCATTGAAAAAGTGATATATACTTATTTTTGAGTGCTGACGACTTCATTTGATATTATAGACCTGACATAATCAGCTAAGAGAACTAGAACATTTTTTTATGTATAGTACTTTTAGTACATTTCCCAACTTCATACTGCTTTCATTATTAATTTTAAAATAATAATAAATAATACTAACACCTCTCCGGATAAATAAGTCACTTAATGAACAAGACACTGAGCTTTCACAGTAGACACATTTCCTCATTCTCTCAGATTTGTGTCAGCAGCTGGAGGTAATATTTGTTTGGCAGCTGATAGATCTCAGTGATGACCTAAACCTGTGATGAGGTTCATGATATCAGTAGCTGATGGCTGGTAGAGGGACAACCCAAACAGCTCAGACTTTTTAGCCTCGCTACTGCCAGCTTTGCACATACTGCAGCTGCTCTTTCTGCCAGCACATACTGCCATACCACACCGCTGTGAAAGAGGCCTAACAGTCTAAATCCTTGCTAATGGCCCTTAGTGGCTTTGTCCTGTTTGTTTAGGTAATTTTTAGTATGTTTAACTGTGACCTGCCAAGGAGACGGATGTCTCTACAGATGTCAATTAGCATTGGATTTGTTCAATTCTGGGCCTCATGGTGATACAACAGGAAAGGTCAGGAGGTCATCAAAAGGACTGATTCTCTGGAGACTATAAATACCTAGTGACAATACAGATGGGAGATAAATGAAAGTTAAAACTGACATAAGGTAAAAAGTAAGGTGCTGTTCCACCATAGCCCTAGTGCTCCTTGTCAAAGATTCTCCAAGTGTGTGGAACTCCACTGGAGGGATTAACAGAATTCTTCCAAACACATTCCCTTATGGTATCTAACACACAGTGGTGGAGGAAGTACTCAGATCCTTTACTTAAGTAAAAGTACCAATACCTTAATGTAAAAATACTCCATTACAAGTAAAAGTCCTGCATGAAAAATCCTACTACAGTAAAAGTACATAAGTATTATGAGCTTGATGTAGTTAAAGTATTGCAGTAAAAGTAGTGGTTTGGTCCCTCTGACTGATATATTATTATATATGACATCATTAGATTATTAATACTGAAGCATGTTACTGTTCTAGCTGCTGGAATATAAATGTAGTGGAGTAGAAAGTACCCTCTGAAATGTAGTGTAGTGGAAGTATAAAGTAGCATCAAATGGAAATACTCAAGTAAAGTACAAGTACCTCAAAATTGTACTTAAGTACAGTACTTGAGTTAATGTACTGAGCTACTTTCCACCACTGCTAACACATCACTCCAAAATCTCCCATAAGTGTTAAATTGGGTTGAGATTTGGTGACTGTGAGGATCACATCATGTGATTCACATCATTTTCATTCTCATCAAAACATTCAGTGATCCTGTGACATTATAGAAGGATTTGTTATGTTTGTCCACACATTTATTCAGGTTTTTAAAAAAAAAAAAAAAAAAAAAACATAAAGCAAATTTACACCAAGCTTTCATGTCTTTCTGAATTTGCTTGCAACTTTTTTACAGTTGTAGCACTTCCCCCCCCCCACCCCCAAGCTCTCTCTTCATCTAATCATTGATCTCTCCCAGTCACAGGCTGCCTTCTGTATCATACTCGTGCTCTTCATTTGTACATTCTTTTATACCATACTGTATCAGCACTTTCTCTCACTGCTCCCCCTCTTACCCCTGCCCTCCAGCATCCCATCTCTCTGCTCATGGTCTCTGTTTTCCTCTACCTCATTCTCTGGCTTTCTGTCTTTGCCCTCTGTGCAGTTTTGTTACTGTTATTCAGCTACAATTTTCATTTTGTCCGGATCCTGCTCAGCCAGAGGTTGACCCTAATCTACCAATTCATTAATGGGATTAGAGAGACAGAGAGAGTTTAAATGTTGAATACAGGCACATCCTCTCTCTTGATCTGTTGGCTCCTTTGCAAAGCAGAGAGAGAGACAGATTATGGATATTTATAGTAATAGGTGAGGAAATGTCACAAAGGACAAAAACCCAATGAAAGAGGAGTGGAGTGAAACAAACAATGAACTGTTGAGTACAGTATAATCCTACTTCACTGGATATATGTACTTCAACCCTGTTTAAAGCAAGCAAAAGACGGCTATGATAGGGACTGACTATTGTGCCAAGCGTAGTTTTTCAGATGTCTTAAAGGTGAATAACTGGCTGTTATTCTATGTTTGTAGTTGTTAACAAATCCTATAAAAAGACTCAAACTAACAATCTGTTAGTCCATCTCCCAATACTTTGACTTCTCTGCTGTCTGTGGCTCTCAGTCAGGACCAGAGTTAACACTGTGGACATTAGGACAGGTTCTGTTTGTCTTTTCATGACCGGAGGAAGTTTACATTCTACAATAATACACAAATTACACATGGTGATTTTTCAAAGACTCACAGTCAATATTCTTATTCTGCTGAAAACCTAATTAAAATAAAGATATGTAGTATTTATCCATGAGAATGATATATCTGGCAGTATGGAGAATCCTTTAAAGTCACATGCAGACCATTGTGTATGGAGATAAGACCAATGTGAACATATAAAAGATGTAATGTTGAGGTTAACAGTTGAAAACAACAGTTGAGAGAGGTTCATTTAGCAGCTGTTCTGGAGCTTTCAATCATTAATTCCTCAGTAATTTGCCCAGTTGTCATGCAGAGATGTTCCAATGTCCTTTTTTTAAAGTACTGTATTGTGTCATTCTGAGACATGTTTCTTGTCACTTCTCAGTAAACTAACCCTAACCCTGTAAACATTTTAATGTGAAACAACTTGTGGAGATGAAAAGATTTTAAGACTATTTAAGATGTATAATTTGACACAATCTGCAGATTGCTGCAGTTTGATGACAGAACATAGCACGTGTATATGCTATGTTCTGTCAAGTGATGTTGCACCAAGGTATAAATATCTCCCTGTGCCTCTCTGTCTTTATCTGTGTCTGTGTATCTTTCTGTCTCTGTCTCTCTCAGGCTTTGTCCTTCCTCGGGTTGGATGTCACTGAAGAGAAAAGAAAGAAGTTGAGACAGAGCCTGACCGCAGACCCACAAGGCACTGTGGCCTATGGAGGTGAAGCACATGGACAAAAACACACACTCACACACAAACAAGCCACACACACACTTCCAGTTGTGTCAACAGCAAATTGAAAGATCTGTGTTGAAACACTGTCAAATCACAGGCTCTGTGTGACAGCTGTATGTCAGTTACAGGTTGTGTCACTCGTGCATTGTGTCACTTTGTGTAACAATGAGCCAGGTCTGTGTCTGCTGGTACACAGATAGACAAAGTGAATCTGTGTTGAATGCTCCCTACCTATGTCTGTAATGTTCAATTACAACAGGGGCTGCTTGTGCATATTTTTTCTATTGATAAATGAAAGTAAATGTTATGTTGAAATATGAAGTTTAATGAAGTGTGATTTAGGTGTTTTTTCTTCTGTATCTACAGTATATACTGCTGTAGCTTTACATGTGATGTACTGTGCAAAGTATCTGAGGTTACAGAAGACACAAAATAAAAATCACCAGAGTCTATACAGACACAGTCTCACAGTCTCAAGTCCAGATACCAGGACATGTCATGATTATTCATTCTGCATAAATAAGAAGAACAAGCCTGGTTTACTGATAGGACATCAGGACATGCAGAGGGATAGTGCCTCCAGCTAGAATACAAGGCACAAGCGTATTTAGCTTAAACTCTGTGAGCTAGTCATTGCACCTCAGTTGGAATTTCAAATAAAAAGTGACTTAGCTGACAATTGTAGCTGAAAACTCAACCATAGACACTGCCCTCTGCCCTCAACTGTTCACCAGCTCACTTTGTTTTGTGTCCAATTCTGCTGGAATTCAAATATCTTTTTTTCTTTGTCACCTGAAATGGCTTTCATGGTGAATATATCCAGTCAAATGTGCGTTTCTGCTGTAATCGTCCTGCACTGTTCCACACTTCACAGAGGTCAGCATATTGACATTGTCATTACACAAGTTAGTTAGTTTATTGACTTAAATATCACAATACAAATACTGTATATAAAATTACACAATCAAATAAAAACATTAGGTCCAAACAATATTCCATATACAAATATGTCAACACAGTAATACATTAAGATTAGCCAACAACATGGTCACGTTGTTACATTTTCAGGCAAGTGTGCAACATAACTAAGACTCTTGTCTGTGCTTATGAACAGTGAACTAAGAGAAGACTAAAAACTGACGCCCAGCTTGTGTGACCAAACTGTTTTAAAATGGTCAAAATTTAAGATACAGAGAAGCAATTTACAGCAAGTGATGTGAAGAACTGGCTGCAACACCACCAACACTACTAAAACCTGTTTAGTTACAAATCCACAATTTCAGGTTTTCTTGAGCCTTTAATGTCAATATGATGTTTGGACCCCAAAGCAGTTCAGATATGTTCTTAATCATCCCAAACTTCATATTATCTTAAAAAATCAACCAGGAAATGTAGTGGAAACACTACAGAAAATGTAAAACAAGTGTCCATGGTTTAATGAAACACAATGTGTTTTTAAAAAGTGTACAGAAGATAGTGGAAGAGAAGCAAATTTAAGATATTTTCCATATGTATTATCTCTTTGTGCACAAATACTTATGTATTTTTCTTCATGTTATTTGAGACCCTCACAAATGAATAATAGTTCAAACCTCATCTTGAGTTCAACTGTACTCCTTGGCTTGTCACTCTATCTTGTTTTTAGCAAATTTGAGCACAAACACTGAGATCTGAGATTTTACATACGTCTGTATGATACTCGTCTTTCATATCTGTTATATGTTGTCCTGGTGGACGTGGTAACCCTGCCATTTCTGTCATCAACAACTAACTATCTGTACTTGTTTGTCAACTCTCAGACTTTGTGGAGGCCACGCGGAACACCTTCCAGGAGAACCTGGAGGAGCTGGGTTTAGGGGCGGGTCCCTTCATGTTCTCCTATCATGAAGCAGCCAGTCTGATGGACACATCAGCCTTCCACTCCCCCGTAAGGAGTTCTCACAGCCTCTCACATGCCAGCACTCTCACACATTAAACAGAAAAGTTGACAACCTGCTGTAGCATCATTTGTTGCTATGAACAACATCTCTCATCTGTGTGGATAAAAACAAGATTTCAAATCTGTGAAACACTTGTAAATCATCCCAAGTGAGGTGTGTGTGTATGTGTGTGTGTGTCTGCAGACGTATGAATCAGAATGCAGCTACAGCAGTGAGGAGATGGAACAGTTTCAGACAGAGGTGAAGCAGCTTCAGACCCAGATGAAGCAGCTCAAGGTGAACATGCACACACACACACACACACACACAGTGTTGGTGGATGGAAGTTTATGTTCTGTTGATCATGAAGTTATCATCCTTGAGAATATTTTTGTAATGGCATTTTTAAGTACAGTACTTGAGCAAATGTACTTAGTTACTTTCCAGCACTGCTTAATGGAAAATTAATATTCTGTTCGCTGTATCATTATCATCATCATGCCTGCCACTATACTGAGAGGATTTTTATATTTTATGATTTAATCGGCATATTTTTATTGGCAGCTACACTTATCAGTTGTTCTGACACCTGACAGTGTAACATCACCTACTGTATAACTTTATGTATGTCTTTGCTGACTTCTGACTGATATGCCCACAAACAGAGGAGGACAGATCGCCTTATATAGCAATTTAGTGGTGTCAATCAAGTTTGTGCAGTTAACAGAGTTTAGTGAGTCTGAATGTGAACACTCGTATGAGCAAACCTCACAGAAAAAAGTCAGAAAGGGTTAAGATAAGAAAAGGAAAATGATACTTAACATGAACACAACTGACACATGTCCTTGATGATAGCTGAAAGAGGGCAGAGGGAAGTGTTCTCTCTGTTATGTAGTCTGGTTTCACTCAGTCAGACTATTGGCCTGATGATAAAAGCCTCCTGGGCTTAATGTGCTCCCTGTTTTGGCAGGTGATGCTGAAGGACATGGAGCACAGCAAGAAAACCCTGGAGGAGGAGCTGCAGAAGACCTCAGAGGTGGGAGACAAACAAGACACAAATACTGCACCTACAGTGTGTCCAAAGCAACTCAAGCAGCATGCTGTGTCATTTTACATCAGTTTAGATGTTGAAACCACTTACTTAAATGTAGAGTCAGTCATTCTGGAGAAAGATTGTTGATATCTGACCTAAACACCCAAACAAATACATCCCTCCCTTCGTGCTCCTTCAGAAGCTCCACCCCCCAAATTCATGGACCCGCATTGCCAAGGCAACGACCAAAAGAGAAATATGGCGTGATCCAGAGAGATCCATCAGCTGTAGAGTCACTTCTGTTCGTCTCACACTTTATCACAAGTGGAAAAAATATATATATATTCTCATGTGAGCACAACAGCACATTTACAGAGCCTGGGGTGTGTCTGAACATCAGACAGCTAGCAGACCATGAGGAGATATTCGCTGAATTTGACAAAAAGTGTATTGGATTAGAATCACTGACTCTACCTTCAAATGCCATTGAGATTTATTTACACATTTAAGAGACAGCTGTAAGTCTCTGAATGATGTTGCGTCTAACACACAGAACATCCTGTTGTCTTTCGCAGAAAGCATGTTTGACTGTGGAGGAGAACACCCGCCTGAAGAGCCGCCTGCAGGCAGCCGAGAGCGAGGCGGTGCAGCGGCAGGCCAGCAGCGCTGAGCAGGACTACGAGGAGGTGATCCAGCTGCTGGAGGCTGAGATCAGAGACCTGAAGAACCAGCTGGCCAGCAAGAGGCAAGCACGAGGAGTGGAGGCCACCAAGGTGAGTATCAAACAAGAACTTGTAACTATTTCTATTGTACACTGTTTTCAACTTCTACTACCCTATGTTTCAGAGGAAACATTGTACTTTTTACTGCACTGCAATTTTTGAGAGTTTGTACATTCCTATTCTACATAAAACATGACAAAATGGACATAATAGGTGCACTGGATACCAGTATTTCAAAAACATTTACACACTGTTTAGACATCTGGTATTAACCTACAATCTGTATCTGGATAGTGACTCGTGGGCTTTTGCGTTTACACCTGCTACTTATAAGCGGATGTCTGTATGCATTAGTGAGGCGCGGCTAGCAGACTTTGACCAGGTCAAACACAGTGATAATCTACTTATTGTTGCCATGCAGAGGAAAGGTCAGTCTATAGCTTTTTGATGGGCAGCTTGAGACAGCAGGAAGAGGCGGGATTATGTGACCTTTCAACTTGTTAAGTGGATTTTTAGCCTTGACAGCAGTGTGACTGTAAGGGTGACAATGTTAGTGTGCCACACTTACAGCGTGTTGGTCTTCCACTTTGGTCAGGACTGACATTTGTGTTTTTGAGTGAAATTTCTTGGCAACTATTGGTTGCAATGTGTTCTGCATGCACTTAGACCTTGAATCAAGTTGCTTTTCTCCCGATCCAGATACAGATCAAGTGTTAAAAAATTCTTAAGCATCACAAAAAAGGAAGGGAGACCACACATGAGTTCTAACTGAAAAATAGATTTATTGTACATTTATGAAACTAAACACAGCAAAACAAAGCAGGGTGGGAGCTACAGGAGAGAGGGCAAGTGGCTGACTGCCACCAGTAAATCCAGGTGAGCTGAATCTCCCTGACAACCCAACTCTGCCCACCAAGAGCCTGCAGAAAGAGGCTAAGGAGTCTATCCAGAGAGGGTCGTTACAAAAGTGAAGCTGGATTTTTGCTCGATGTAAGAGTTCTGTAGTTCTGCAGCAGTTCTGTAGATGCTGTATGTACAGTGTAAGTACTACTGAAAAAGAAACTATTGGCTATGGAAAGCAGCAGATTACCCAGCCTTTCTTTAGCTCCTTCATGTTCATGTGGAGGAAAAAACACAAGCAGCCAAGTTCTTGTTGTCTCCATGTGCCGTCTCAGTAGCCCTAGGAGCAGGCTCAACAGTTAGAATGGAGTCAAGCCCATAGCAAACAGTTGACTGTGCAGATGATATCGTATGATATCGTTCGAGTTAAAAAAAAAACAGAGCCAAGCTTTTCCATTCGGCTGTCTTCCTTCCTCCCTCCTCCTCCACACACTGGAAGCCCTGCAGCTCTGTCAGTTTGCTGCCTTCTTTTGTAGCTGCGTCTCTGTGAAATACATCAAGCTGCATTTCTAACAGCCCCGCTGACTGAGCCACGGAGCCCTGCCTATGTTTTCACCAGCACCCTGCTTTGATGAGAAGAAGGCTTTATATTCATTTGCTCTGGCTCTCAGGCTTACTGCCTCACTACCTGTGGCTTTTCATCTCGGGTGGTAAATCCTCTGGCTGCACACTGGCTCACAGGAATCAGCTGCTTCATACTGACACAAAGCAATATCCAGCCAAAAAAATGAGGACAGCCCTTTGTCATTCTCCTCTCCTGGAATCAGGGCACCTCACAATCATCAAATTCAGACTTTTTCTTCAGTATCAGTGGTAATCCAGATGGTTGCTGTCTGCACATCCATGGATACAGTGTGGGCAGCAAGTACTAGTAGCTAATTCAGCATGACTTCTCATGGTACAGATATATCCAAAATGTAAATGAATGGGGGCTGTTCTATCTACATGTAGGTGAAGATAGTTAATGTCTGATATTCAGACATTCAGCAAGGTTCATCCACAGTAACTTTTTAATAATATCAGTTTTCGATGCAGGATTAAACCTGAGTGATCAGTTATTATTTTTATTTCATGATCTGATATTGTTTAAAACATTTTGTGTGACACTTGACAGTAGATGGACACTGACGAACTAAAGTTAGAGGCTAACTTAAAGAACAGTCTCACAATTTTTCAAGTCTTTCTTAAAAAACAGTTCTCTTAAATGAACATTGAAACATGTTTTTCTTGCTGTAATCATTCCTGCTGTTCATACTGACCATTAGAAGATCCTTCCACCACAGCTCAACAGGGAAACACTGTCTGAGGAAACACAAAGAGGGAATTTGATGCTAAAAAGACTGTAAATGTGTCAGATATCCACTTGATATGACTAACTCAGACTGATGAAGCCTCATATAAGCTTCACATCAACTTTTAAATGCATTTTTGCACTAAATGACTGTGTGGACACACTGTGGATTTTGGCCTCCATCACTTACATTGAAAGCACATTTGAAGGGGATCTTTTAATAGTCAGTATGAACAGTAGGAATGATTACAGCAAGGAAAACCTCTTTCATTGTTCATATGGACACCTGACTGTTGTTTTAAGGCACACTTGAAAAATTGTGAACCTGTCCTTGAAAAGTGCAAAAAAAGGTATTTTCCCATGTTGAACCTCATTCATAACTCTGGAGTTATGAGCTTTCCCATTATTTCAAAAGAAATTATGGGAACTGAACATAGAAAATATGACAGTTTTGACAATTTCGAACAAATCCTGGTGTCAGATGTATATGCACAAAGACAGAAATACAGGCAGACAGACAGAAATACGGGCATTGTTTTCGTCAGAATTATAAAGACTTGCACACACATGGTTCTGATTTTACAAATCACAGTCATTGTGAAACTAGCCTCATTTTCACTCCAACAATTGGCCATAAATAGATGAAGATATTCAACAAGCTGCCTGCTGCACACGTCTTTAGACTTGTCAGTGAAACAAACGGGAAAGAAGAAGTGCAGTTTTACTGATTGATTGGAAATGTTCTCCAACAGCACCAGAGCAGCTGTCATAATGCATGACAGAGGTGCACGGTTATTATTTTTAGATTCCATCTTTCACGTTGTTTTTCCACCTTCACCTTATCATATAACCTGCAGCTGGCTCAAAAACACCTGGTCTGAAGTCTGTGTGAGGTGCACATTCTCACCTCACTTTCTATCTTCATAAATACCAGTGAATGTGTGGAAATGACGTATGCATGGTTTTGTGTGTAGGCCCTGCCCACTACTGGTGTCAGTGCAAATACAGTTATTACAGAGAGAGAATAATACATCTGATAGTGGCTTTGTTGTAACTGGTAATGATTATGTTTTATTTCTTCTTTGGGATCATCTGATTTTTCTTTGAAATAACTTGAAAGATGCTCTGATCAAAGAACTTTTCTACACATAGTGGCTTCATGTTCACCATATCTTCTACAGTTACACCCTCATATTTATTCATCTAGTGAACCCACTTATAAACAACACAGTCATTGATCAGATGTGTGTGTGATTGTGTTTGTCAGGAGGATGTGCACGACCTGAATAGGAGGCTGACAGCCATCGACTGCCAGCTGAGGAAGTCAGAGCTGAACAGGAAACACCTGGAGATCTCAAACAAGAAACTACTGGGCTTTGCACAGGTACAACTCTTTACCACTTTCACACAACACCTCTGTCAAACATTTTGGACTTTTCCACCAATTCTAGCTGTAAAGGCATTTGCTCTAATCATCAGTCATTTTATCTGTCTAGTCTAGATACAAGCTTAAAAACAACTGATTTTATTTCATTAATATATTCAAATACACAAAAAAATACTGTTTTTCAAAGTTGTTATACTATGCTTAATTTGTTTTTTAAGATTATTTATAATCACAAATAAATTATTCAGATTTGTAAGAATCTTCATGCACTATGTTGCTGTTTTAGTTAAGAAGCAGCAGTCAGTATAAAGACACACTTAACACTGTGTTAGCCCCCACTGGCTTACATGATGTTTAACATGCTACAGCTGTGTTGGTTAAGTCTGTAGAGTGTATTCATGTACATAGAAGTCACAGCGGTCACTAAACAGCAGTCTGCATCCTTCACCCTGAAAACACCTGCAGGTCTCTGTAGAGATCTTTCAGATGTTGGTTTTTCTGGTCCATAGCACAAAACGTCTGTGCCAGTAGCTTGTTTACTGTTAATACTGTTAATAGATATGAACAACAGGCATAGTCTCTATGACACTTTCAAACATCATGTTTCATTAAAACAGCAACAACCACAGCTTGAAATTGAAGCCATTGCAGAAGTACCTTAAAGTGCAATATCACTGATGGATGCTGGGTGCTGGCTCCAATATACTCTATATGTCCAGATTAACAACTCAATATGCTACACGTTCTAAAACGCTCCAACCAAAGTCCTGTCTGACCCAGACACCTGTTATACATCTTAACAATGGATAGTAAATTATATATAAACAAACAGCAAATACATGAAGTATCTTAATGATAGTTAATACAAGATATATGCATCATTTTTACAGAAACACAGTTGTTTATTTGAATAAACAACACAGAAAAAGATGATAACCAAAAGTACAGCTTCTTATAGATAAATAACAGTTTGAATTCTTAACTCTTTGAATTCCATCTGATGCACTTTTCTCCAGTTTCCAGAGGCTCTGCAGACTAATGCTAATGCTAATGCTAGCTCCGGGAAACAGCCGCTGACAGTCTTCATCGGAACTGTGAGGAAGACAGAGATTACTGAACTCTACATCAACATGAGCATTATAGTACATACACGCTAACATAAAAGAAAACTTGAGTGACTGTCTGTTCATATTAAACATGAATGACCAAAAGTATGAAGATATGTGAGTCAATAATAAACACTTCATAACTTTTATTCACTTGGATAAAGCCTTTGCTAAACTATTAAAAATGTTATTGCCCAATGACATTGATTCTATGGGCTCTGGACGTCCCTCTTGGACAATCTGCTCTCAAACAATTAAAGAATAAAAAACAAATTTTTGTATGAAAAATACAAAACAAAACATGCACAGCAAAACAACGTCATTATGGTCTCAATCTCTAACTTCGAGCCCTCAATACAGAAAGTGTGCTGGTGGTCATTTTGGAAATTATTGCTCTGTTAATAAGATATAAAAACGAATAGTAGCTTTGATGTCTGCTGGGTGTTGATTGACAGCTGTGATTGACAGTTTGCTCCCCAGCTGCGGGACTTTCAGTGAGTCGGACTACAAACACAAAACAAAAAAATTGGTTTTATCCGTCTAGTCTTGACACAAAGTGAGCTACCAAAATAACACAGACAAACTCTCTCTGTGGTGCATATAAAGACTTTACCTGCAGTTTGAGTTAGATGCGACCCAGAACTGTGGTGGAAAGTGTGCACCAGAGATCTTCACAGGTTTAAAATTGCACCAGATCCAAAAGGGAACATATCATGCATACATCAAAACATAGACACCCGATCTGAAAGACACCTGAGGACAGTCTAAAACTGATTCAGTGTTACTGAGAAAACTGAGACAACAGAACTTCACATAACTGGTATCATTATCTCTCTCCTCAGAACGTCCACAAAGTGTTAACAACACCCAGCCTGTTTGCAGGAGAAGTCAGGTAAGAGACCCTGAACATCTACAGCTCAACATCACGTTATTAGTCACTCACAGCTCTGCAAGTCATGCTGTAATAACTCTTCTTGTCTGTGTCTGTGTGTGTGTGTGTGTGTGTGTGTGTGTGTGTGTGTGTGTGTGTTGTATATCAGGAGCAACAGGTCATCTCCAGCCACAGAAAGCCCAGACACCCCGTCACCTCTTCCTGATCCTGCCTCACAGCTGGCTGCAGAGGCCAAAGAGCTGGTGCAGGGAGTCTGCTCTCTCACTGATGACAAAGGTACAGACTGCATGCTGGAGCACAATGAAAAAGACTAGAATACACTTGTACACACCACCCAAAGCTGGATTAATCGATTAAACAGACAATTCATTTTTATTACTGATGAATAACATATTTTTGAAGAAAATGCCCCAAAAAATCAGTGGTTCCATCTTCTCAGATGTGAAGATATGCTGCTTTTCTTTCATTTCTATGATATACAGTAATTAGAAGAATATACACCAAACACATAACTGATTAATGGAGACAATAATCTTCAAATTAATCAATAAAGGAAATAATTGTTAGTTGCAGCCCAACACCACGCAAGACAGGAATAGAGTAGACTGGACTGATACTTTTTTGTTATTTCCAAACAGTTTGTAAGTAAGAAGGAAGTTGTGAGTGGTTGACCAATAAATTAAGACACACATTTGAAAAAACAAACTAATCACAAGGTCCACTCAGTATCTTCCTCAGAAAAGGAAGATCTGAGGAAGATTGTGTGATATGATTGAAAGCTCCAGAACAGCCACTGAATGGACCTTGTGGTGAGATCATTCTTGTTTCCAGCATCAAGAATGAACTTTGAATCTTAATACACACACATCCTTTTGTGTTTTGTGGCATGTAGGCCATGAAATAGTAAACATAAAAAGAAACTCATAATAGTACCAAATGTATTCTAACATATTAGGATTGTTAACAATCTTCTTTTTATTCCAAGATGATAGCAGCTGTAAAAGCACAGAGTGACTCTGTCCAGCAATTGTGTTATTAGTTATTATTTATACCTGTGTTTAACAAGCAAGAAACATTTTTTCAACTTAAGTTTTACTCCACATTTTCCCCTCATCATGTGCACCACCACCTCTGCTCCCAATCCTCCCAGTTTGGGATCCACTGGTCTAGCTTAATAGATAAAAGCTCAAAGCCCTGCTACAGCTCAAAGCCCTGTGTAAGGCACATTGCTACTGCAATGTGCCTTACACCCCACAATATTAAAGTGACAGATGATTATTCATTTTATTAATATTTATTTTCTGTGTTATTAATTGAAAAAAACACCAAGATCAAAATGTTTTATCTTCAGTTCATTTGCTGGCAGTCTTCCATTAGACTTAGATGGTTTGCAGGTGAAAGTGAAGGAGGAATGTTCAGGGTTCTGCCTAAAGCACCTGTACTTTTTGAATTTGTTCCTGGCCTCTTGTTCAGTGTTCCTTTGTATTGTTTCATGTTTTTCTGTGACATGATGATGCTGATGATGTTTGTAACTGTTATGTACTAACTGTGATTGACCTGCAGCGTCAGCGAGTGCGTCGGAGGCAGCATCAGTCCTGGATGTCAGCCCTCCCCATATGTAAGCAACAAAGAGCCAGAGAGGACTGTGGGAGGACCTGGGCAGGCTGAAGCGCCAAACAAGCAGCTGAACCCACGATGGACGACACCGCAGTCAACAGACAGAACGCCATCCGATACACCTTTTCAAAATAGTGACATCACTTCAATTCAGTCAAATCCACACTTCACAGGGACAGATTGAACACAACAATTGAACAGCCAACGATTTAATGCCAAAGCTTGCTTGCACTCATCAAATTAGTATCTTCCTTTGACATATTCCACAGTGTTTATCAAGGGTTCAGCAGTGGGATATGATGGACTCAGCCATGACCCAAGGACTCTCAGTATTCAACCATTAATCATATGTACAGAAGTCTCTATGAGAAGTGCTCTGCCAAATAAAAAGTCTGCTGGAATTCTCTTTTGTGTTACTATGACAGCAGGTGGTGTTGGAGGAGCTGCATGAACGAATCCACAACACACAGACGCTGTTGTAAACCTTGTTAATACTCCTCTCTGACCTCTTTTCTAACCCACACACACACATAGATTCACTCCATGGGCTGCATGTAAAGGAGAACTTGTTTGCTTGGAAAGGACAATCCAGAGTCTTCCTCTGTGTCATAGTAACTCGCTGCCATCTTCCTCCATCGCTCGTTTGCTCTGCCCCAGAGGTCATGAACTGTCAAGCAAAAAGTAGAAAAATAACTGTCCCCCCACCCCCCACCGTGTCCCCTAACTCTCCTCGTGCCCTTATTCATGAATAAAAGGCAAGAAATGAAGTATTCACAGAGAATTTGGACTTGGGCGGTGTTCATTCAGTGTCGTCATATCACTGCATGTTGTGTCTCCTGCATCCAGGAGTAGCTTTAATGTTGTACATTTGGGAGCTGCTGTAGCTCCTGCTGTGTAAACTTGTGTTTGGTAGTCACAGAGTCTAGGCAGACATCAACATAGGCTACATGTATAACATTGGTTTTGTTTATACAGACAGCTGCAAATGCATTTAAAATACTGACATGTCCTGTAATTCAATCAGATTGCATCTTTGGTGTGGCCTCTTATTCTTTCTGTTACTGTTTTATATTAAAGGAATAACTTATGACTGGACTCCATTAGTCTCCTAATATTTTATTGCCACTACTAACAGTATTGAAGCAGTGTTTTCTTTTTGTCCCAGACTGTTGTCGTGTTGATGTGAGATTGCACAAACTACACAGACTGTGAACTGATGTCAGGGTTATTCCAGTCTGAGAGAGAATAATTGTAATTTATTTAACAAAAGCACACAAAAAGTCACCGCAGGACAGATTTCCTCAGTGTTTCAGGTGCAGGTGTGGTGCCATATATATCAAACAATGAAGGATATGATGTGGTGGAGAAAAGACACATGAGTTCATCTTAAATCCACAGAAGTTTCACCAGCATCGCCACACAAATATCTACAGAGCAACATGGTTTGTTAAAAATGGATAAACTGGTAAAAAAGAAAAACTGAAAATCGATTCTTAGAGAAAGTTGCAGAGCAATAACATTCAGTGTCTTATAGAACTTGCTCACATTTCTTCAAGTCTGTTGTAAAATGATACTCACATGCTCATATGCATGCTCACTGAAAGCACTGTTGGTGACTTTACTGTCCAGACTGGCGTCTTAAAAGCAATTTCAATGTAAGTAATGCAGGACAAACTCTACAGTTCTTGTTTGGAAGCTGTTTTATGAGGCTTCAGTCTCAGACACATCAAGCTGGTATCTTACCAACTCTTTTTACTATTCCTCTACAAGAAAACACTGCAGAAACACAAAGAAGAACATTGTTACTAAAAAGACAAACATCTGAATAAAGTTCTTCCAGTGTTTCTTCTTTGTGTTTCCAGTGTTTCCTTGTTGAACTGAGGCAGATGAAAATATTTACATAAGACTGCTGAAGCTTCATGTTAGCTTCAGATGAATTTAAGATTGCATTTTTGCACAGGACGAGGAGTGTGGAGTTTCTCTTCATCACCTAAATAGAAGCAGCTTTGGGAAGAGACCTCTTCACAGCAGTCTAGAAAGGAACAATGCTTACAGTGACCAATAATGCTTTTAATGTACATATGGACATGAGTAATGTTTTAAGACCTAAAAAATACGAACCAATAAAATCTGAAAGTAATCATAACAATATTTTACTGCCCATAGAATATAACAACTTGTCAAGCTCAGTCTAATTTGAGTTGAGCACAGAACTGTCAGTTAGTAAGGCCCCTCTACAATACTCTACAATCTACAATATGTAGACTTTCAAACTTAAAATACCTCATCAGAATATTTCCTTACAGTGATACTGGTGCCTTCTTTACAGTTTCGACATTATTTTTGCACTTTTTTTTTTTTTACACATTACCACAAGACAAGTACTCTTGTATGAATAGAGAAGTGTGACTGTCTCAGTGTGTTTGAGTCCTTATAAATTAAATGTCATGTGGATGATCAGGTCATGTCCATACAGAGTGTGTGGCATCTGAGGGGAAGAGAGCCACGTCTGCTCCTCACAAGCTTCTGGTCTCACAGTGGCCCAGGTAGGTCCATCAGAGCAGGACAGTCCATGATGAGGGGCTAGAAAGGTCTCTGGAAGGCAAAGGGGGGTGAGCCCACGCTGTTTGGACTGCGGAGGTTGGAGTCGTAGGAACTGGGTGTCATTCCCACAATGCCCTCTGACTGGGCAGACTCCCCACACAGGAAGTCATCCTCGTCCTCCCTCAAGCCCTGACGGACACGGAGTAAACAACAACAACCAGGTTTAAGTGACCACAAGATAACTCAGTCAATTCAATACATTCACATTTGAATATTGATGCTGTGCTTTCATACAGAATATATTTATGTCATTTTCACTTTCATACATGTTCTGTTTTTTTTGTTTATGTTTCATCTAGCAGACTTAAAAGAGCACTCCACCAGTTTTACATGTCAAAGTCAATTTACTAGTCAACAGGAGTACTGCTCAGTCTGTGAAAACAATGATAATGTCTTCTGTGGCTCAGGAGGAGCTTTGTCAGTTCAGAAAATAACCCTAATGATGTCATTGTGATGAAATTTGTAGCAGAAAGTCTGTGTTATAAACTGCAGTGTGGAGGTTGAAAAGTGTGAAAGCAGGGAAATGTAGGATCCATACAGACTAAGTCAGGAAATTTCAGTCTCTGCTGCTTTGATTTTGAATGTTTTTGGAGCTGAAATGATGATTTGATTGATTGATTAGTTGATCAACAGAGAATTAATCAGCATTGGATCATCAATTAATTATTAGTGATTTTTCCTTCAAAAATGCTAACCACTTTCTAGTTCCAGCTTCCAAACTGTGAGGAGAGATTAAAGAAAATGCTGCTCAGTTGGAGCCATAACTGTTTGTGTCTTTCTGTCTTTCACAAAGCCCCAAAACTGTTCATCTTTCTGTCATCTCACCTGCTGGCCTGTTTTGGTGACAAGCAGCTCTGTGTCTGCTAGTTCCTCCCAAACCTGGTACAGTGGCTCAATCAGCTGACCAGACCTAAACACACACACACAAACACACAATTTGTAGATGAGTAGCACCTCTCTTCAGCTTCTGACTGGAACTCATGGTGAGATTGTTTTAAATAGAACATAAAAGAGTCTTGCTGGTGTTGCATTACAGAGAATAAGCAAAGTCTTCCAGCTGGCGTACCTCTTGAGCAGGTAGGGGTCGAAGGGAAAGAAGCTGTCCAGAGGGTTGGTGTTGGTGGTCACACAGTCTCCTCCTCCAGAGCTGCGGACCACCGGCAGTACATGGCGGTTGTTCTTTTCTATGATGGTGTAGCAGAACACCACCTGATACTTCCTGCAACAAAAACACATCCGCTGCTAGAGGTGACCCAGGAGGGAAACATTTGCAATGTGTAAATGCTAAATAAAACACAATAGTTCTTGAGGACCTGAGTCTGTCCCAGTACCCACATTTGCAGTATTTATTTGCAGTATTTGCAAGTAGTCAGCCTACTTGTGTGACACATTTTCAGTAACTGCTACTGTGCCTGTTAAACTACAGGTGGGTGAAGGTTTCTCTGACTTGATTCATGAAGACATCCCATGACTTGCATAAATATGGCTCAGTCAAGCTCATACATTTGTTGGTATTATTTAATTTCCACATAATGGACAAATATGTAGGATCAGCCACTCAGTATTACAGGTATATTAAGGTGATAGTAAAGTATGCACATTCAGGAAGTGAGAGACTTACAATTAATAAAGCAAACAAATCAAGTTATCTAGAAGCACGTGGTTATACTATACATAAAAGACAGATGACTAAACGTCCAATCAAATACTCTGTTACAAGTAAAAGTCACGGTCTGAGTAAAAGTACAAAAGAATTATCATTAAAATATACTTGAAGTACCAAAATTTACTGTCATTATGCACGATGGCCCATTTCAGAATAATGAGTGTAAGTATATACCTATTACTTATTATATAAGTATAATAAGTCTGTACTTGAGTAACTGACATGTACTTAGTTACTTTGCACCACTGCAGAGTTTTAACATGAAGTGATAACTGTATGTGGAGGTTCTTCCATAACTGTTTGGACATGAATCATAATATTCACACTGAATCCAATATATCATAACCTTCTGATGACTGTTGATTCTTGTATAGATTGCAGGTATGTGAACTGGGACAGATACAGTGTTTTTTCTTTTATTTTATTTTATATCAAACAATGCACTCTACTGTCCACTGTGTGAACTGTGTCATCACTTTGACTTTAGGCAGCGCTGGATATACCAGCTTCTCTATGACTTTCAACTAACAATCATCTTCATTATCAATGAATCTGTCAATTATTTTCTCAATAAGTTGATTAATGGTTTAGACTATGAAATGTTAGAAAATAGTGAAAAAATGGCAGCGTTCACAATTTTTCAGAGGCCATGGTGTTGTCTTCAAGTTGCAAGTTTTGCCTGACAAACAGTCTGAAATGTTCAGATATTCAATTAACTGTCATATATGTCAAGAAAAAATAACAAATCTTTACTATTTTTGTCTTGAAAAACTGAAAGGATTCATCAATTATCCAAACAGTTTCATTTTCTGACAATCAACTTCCTGATTAATTGACTAATCATTGCAGCTCTATGCAAGTGTTCATGTTCATGAATAGCTTGGTGATAGCCCACTCCTCCTAATGTACTGTATGACTAAAGGGAAATGTGCTTTTTTTCTTTCTGTCATAGAGTTAGATGAAAAGTCTAAGTTACACACCACTGAGGCAACTTTGTTTCAACATTTTTACACCAGTAAATCTCAAAGTAAAAGTGATGATGCAGCAGAGCGGGCTGATGTGTACCTGGTGATGGCAGCAAACATGTTGGTGACTGACGGCAGGCAGACTTTGAGGGGGTTCAGCTGACACATCACCACTCGCTCCAGGTTCAGACTCTGCAGGTACTCCAGACCTGACACACACACACACACACACACACACACACACACACACACACACAAGTTTGCGCAGATTGTTAAGACATTACATTGACTGCCATTCATTATGGACAGACTAATCCTAATCCTAATCCTAACCCTAACCTTAAACAGGACCTCAGAAATGACATTTTGGTCCCCATGAGGACTACTAACCCCCATGAGGTCAGTGTTTATACTGGAAAATGTTCCCAAAAGGTAACAAAAACACACACACACACACACACACACACAGATATGAAGACAGATCTTCATCTCTATGACTTGTTATTGTTACAAAACTAGACTTGATGATTTTATGTTATCAGTGGATTTGTTGCCATATTTCACATTTTTGACTGTTGAGTTGAAAACATCACATGACTGGACATTTGTCATTATTTTTGACATTTTACACACTAGATTTATCAATACAATAAAACAAAGTAACAGATTTACAATAAAGATAAAGCTTACTTGTAACTCTTACCTTTGAATTGGATATTCAAATATATATATATATATATCTATATATATCACCTGTCAAGGTGATAAAGTGACTCATTTATCTAACAGAGTCATGTTTGAGCAGCATGTGATGCTTTGCAGGGTCTTGATGTTGGCCCGGTTTAGAGGTGTGTACCTTTCTTCATGTTGCCCCCCAGGATGGCTCCGTGTCTAAAGATGAGTGTGTAGAAGACGGCCTGGCAGGCTGTGTAGAAGGGCCCGTGCAGGCTGATGTCACAGTAGGCCTGTTTGCCGCTGCTGTCCTGACTGTCAATGTAGCGATGGATCCACGAGAGCAGCAAGTCCAGACAAGCCCGCACAGTGCTGCAGGAGAGGGGGAAGCAGAGAGGAGGTGGAAGTTGGATTAGAACAACAGTAAAATTCATTTAGAGGAATAAACTGCTCACTTTGTTTTCTGTAGCAGGAACTACAAATGAACTCACAGCACGGGGACGAACTTGGCTCGGGCCAGGAAGCTTCCCATGTATCCTGCAGCAGCCTGGCGGAGGACAGCAGGCTGAGAGGGATTCTGCAGGATCTTCCACAGGTGATCCAGGAAGGCCTCTGCCAGGGCCTGAGCCAGATGACACACAAAATACAATGCATACAAGACTCCATAATATTATGTATCCATATGTTTGTAAAAGCATCATCTTCCACCATATTAAAACTGATTTTTTCTGACTCAGCACAGTGGATGAATCTTAAAACACTGGCTTGGTGTTTCAGTGTGTAGACACTCCGTAACTTTAGCTACAGTGAACAACACGCACCACTACATCATGTAGATAATATAAAACCAGTAAGACTGAAGTCCGTTGTGGGGAGACTGGAGTAACCTGTGTTATGTTTATTGGATGTTATGGATTATGAGTTACTGTTAGAGGCTAAGGAAAGAAGGAAGAATGGGTCATATTTGTTTGAATAGTTAAATACATCAAACACATCTGGTCTGATCTAATGTATGTTGTGCAGCTGTTTGTTGTGTTTTAATACTTTGTCTTCTAATTATAAGCTGCAAGGTACTTAATGATGGGTTGTCAAATTCTATCAAATTGAAAGAGTTTGTTTTTTCTTTAAATCAAATCAAATCTTTTCTAAATGTAAAGGGTTCATTCCAGACACAGTTTATTTGGCAGTAAAGAAGACATCTTTCTGTTGTTTCTGACCTTTGAATCACTCATGTTAAATGTGGATACAGCCGATGATACAGCACAGCTGTTGTCATTAATCTGAACTCTTTTTCTATTGTTCAGGTGTGTCACTGTGGACAGAATGGCCTGGAAATGCTGGTGTGGACGTTTTCTTTTTTCTGAACACACAGGGAACACAACCAAGGAGTTCTGACCTGACCTCAGTCCAACTGATCATATGTTTGACTGCTGCAGACCAGACTGAAAGCTAAATGTTACACTCATGCCGGTGTGGAGAGTACTGACCAGTCTGAAGCTGCAGAGGTAAAAGAGTGTGTACTGGACATGACAGGAAGCATGTGTTGGCAGAATGAGCTTGTCAAACACACTCAACAGTTCTCTGTACAGCTCCTTCGTCCTTTCCACATGAAAAGAGCCTGAGAGAGAGAACAAAGGAAAGAGCAGTGAAGAGGATGGAACACCGTATAACCCACAGGGTTCCTGACACAAGGATACAAACACTTCTAAGTAAACAAACTCAACTTGACTTTTTATTGGATTCAAAAATGTGTTGAGTGAAAGTGCTTCAGTTCTTTTACTTTATCAGATCCTCCCTAAATCCTGCTCTTTCTTATTGGTCAGTCCCAGTTAGGAAAGGTAAGTGATGTAATTCAGATACCATTGAGATGACAGACATCCTTGATGTAAGCCAACAGAACAGCCATGAGACTGTCCAGCCTCTCAGCCACCGGGTGTGCCATCACAGTCCTAGAGGGGTGATCTGCTGACACGTCTTCATCCTGACACACACACACACACACACACACACACACACACGCACACACACACACACACACACACACACACACACACACACACACACACACACACACATCACAAACTGTAATACAAATACAATATTCTTTCTACAATGTGAGTGTGTACTAAAATTGTTATATATATGATTTTTATTTTCTTACAGACCTGGGTTTATGCAGACATTTGTTTTATATTAGCATGCTAAGCAATTTTGAAAGCCTGCTATAATTCATGTACTGTCATATGATACATTCTAAAACAACTCCTTCATACTTTGAAGTGGCGTAACTGCTTCATACCAACCAGTGTTCACTCATTCATTCATCTCACTTCCACTGATATTTCATTTGGATCATTTATACTTCAAATGATACTTAATACGCTGCTACATTGACTGACATTTCACAGTTTGAACACTAGAACT
Source organism: Thunnus thynnus (assembly GCF_963924715.1). NCBI lineage: Eukaryota > Metazoa > Chordata > Actinopteri > Scombriformes > Scombridae > Thunnus > Thunnus thynnus. The sequence goes on from NC_089533.1 coordinate 28,385,572, forward strand.
GACAATAACTCCTTTTGGAAGTTACACTTTAACTGCTACAACTTCACCTGACTAGTCAGCTCCTTTTATATTTTCACTTCAACTGATACTTCAGCTTCACCCAGCCTTTCACTACAACTAAACATTTGCCTTTTCTAGTTATATAGCTCATTTACTTGTCATACAATTTATTCTTATACACAACTGCTGAATACTTTGCAGTGGTGTTAACAGTCAGATGCACTGTGCGTTCAGTGGGCTTGTGGCTGAGTGCCACAGACAGAGTAGGGGAAGTCAGGAATTATTGAAAGACAGATTAACATATTGTTGGTTTTGGTCTTCTCATGACATCTGTCAATAATATTTGACAATAAGAAAATGATTGACTAACACCAGCTGTATCCTTTCATATCATTTGCTGCTGTTGTAAAGACTCAAATCACTGAGTATTTCTAAAAATGTCCATAATGAAAAAGCATTAACTTAAAAACCTCCAGCAAACAGTAGCTGGCTGTTACCATGTCAAAGAGTCCCTCCTCAGTGCGCTCCTCTGCCTGCTGGTCCTGCACCGCGTTCTCTTCTGCTTCCTCAATGTCTGAGCGGGATGCACTCACCTGAAATAAACACACACACACTTCACTATTCCAGGTGAAGATGTTGGGTGTGTGTAACTATTCCTTCCACTGACTTCCATGTAAAGCCTGATATAGCTGTTGTGTTTTAAGTATAATCATTTAGAACCTGAGGACCACTTACATCCAGTTTGAGCGTCTTTCCAATGATGAGCTCCAGAACATCTCGTCGAATGGACGGAATGTACACGGTCACTCTCAGGAGGTTGTGGACGTAATACTCCTGAAGAGAGCGACAAACCATCAATCATTACAACACCACTGTTCTAATGATTTATTTACAGCTCAGTACTTTTCTAGACCCTAACTGTTTCATACAACATGTTCAGACAGGAGCTAGAGTGGAAGAGACAACATTCACAACATTCAATATGTTATAATATACATGTAAATATAATGTGGATCAGGCTTGAGCAATAAAACACAAACCAACAGGCTAACAAGTCAGTTTCCTGATGTCACTAAATGCAGCACACGCTACTGTTTGAGGCATCTGACATGTGAAAACGTAGCCAGTTAGCCTCCAAGTGCACAATCACAACATGATGTGTAGCGTGTATGGTTCAGTTGTCTCTCACCAGTGTTCTGGAGGATTTCTGTATGAAGGGGAAGTTCTCTTGCAGAATGGGCATCAGAAAGCGACTTGTGCTGAAAGGAGAGGATCAACATTTACAGTACAATACACATGACCAGGGCAGCAGATGAAGTTTTGTGAAGATCAAAAAAACCAAGAATATCAGCACTTCCTTGCAACTGAGAAGCTAGACCAATCAATGAATTCAAATAATCCTTTTAGCACTACAGTCAAAGAAAATATTAAAAATATTATGTTTGTTAGTTTTCATTCATTTCAATGCATTTAATCATAATTGTTTACATTTATATGTGCCTCTCTCTCTCTCTCTCTGGTGTTCTATACATATATTTATTGATAGCAGTGCTATCTGCATATCAGTAAAAGCTTTTTGTTTATTTATCAGTGCAACAGCTACTCTTCCTGGGCTCCACAGGCAAAAATAATTAAAGCAATTTTCAGTAAATATGTAAATTAGTCATGACAAGAGTGAATATACATAAGTACCATTTGAATAAACACAGTGTTGGTTAATAATATAATCAGCAGTACTACAGCATACACGTTGAAATCAATTATTCACTGACTATCAGCCTACAGACAGAGAAAATATAAGTTCACAATATATTATATTCATAACTACACTGTATCAGTCATAAAAGCCTTTTGTCTAAACCATGACTCATTAGAATTTTTTTAATTTTTTATAAGTATTATTATTTAGAGATATTCTGATGAATGAAAAATGTTTCCAATTAATTTGTTTAGTTGTGTAACAGTGTTTATTCTTTGGAAGGGTTATCCATGAGAAAAGACAGCTAGGCCGTATTAGAAGACATATTCCCTAAAGCACAGTTAAAAGACCACTAACTAGCCTCTCCTCCACCTTCAGTATGCATACAGCAGGTATAGATTTATAACATTACATGTAATATTTTGAGAAGCTGATATGCTGAAATGGATGAATGATTAAATCATGACTTCCTGATGGATAAAAACACCGAGTTGTCATCAGGATGATTGGTAACTTACGATGGAACATATTTGGTAATGAGCTGCAACGCCTGGTGACACTGGTCAAAGTTCCTGGGGAGGTCTGAACAAATAAAAAGGCACAGCAGAGTGTTAACTCAATGCTATTTAACCAGAAGATTAGACAATAAGGATGCAAGTTATACTTTAACACTGCCTGCTTCATATTCACACTTCTTACTGCCCCTCCCTCTAAACCTCCCCAAATGTGAGCAGGCAGCCAAAACAACTATCACACACCCTGGTCAGATAGAACATACACTCAAAGTCCTGGAGTGTTAAAAACAACCACTTCATATATGCTGATTTCAAAATGAAATAAGAGAGATGACACTTACTCTCATCTTCATCATCCGAATCAGAGATATCGACTCCTCCTTCACAGATGGTCACTCGCTCTGGAAACAAACACACACACACACACACACACATACATTATTCCTCCATGAATCACTGATGATATTAGATGTAAACTCACAACCAAGTGAAAGCATGAAATTAAAACAAACACACCAGTGATGTTAAGACTAGGGGTGTGCACGAATACAAAGACATTATTCAGCAAAGCACAAATATTGGGTTTTTTATGAATATTTGTTTCATGCAAATATTTTAAAAAATATTAGTAGAGGTCTGTCTGCAATGAGGTGATGAGTAAAGTTTTAGCTCAGTAGTCAGCGCAGTCGTCTATGATCTGGGAGACTCCAGTTCAAGACCCAGTGTGGGGACCTCCTTCATACGGTAGTTTATTTATGAACACTTATTGTAAGACTTTAATTTTCTAAAATTAAAAGTGTAATAAAAACAAAAACAGGATTTTTAAGCCTGTTTCCACTTTTACTCAAATACAAATACAAATACAAATAATTTTGCTGCCTCAACAAATACAGATACAAATACAAATACTGGGCTTTCTGCACATCCCTAGTTAAGACCAAAATTTTAAATACCACTGTGAGGACTTCTATTCATTATTTCATTTTTGAACCCTAGGGTTATTCTACCACCAGTCAGAGGAACGTACTGGGAGTGAAGTGGGAGACCACCATCTTGAGGCAGGCACACAGGTAGACAGTCTGTGCTGACACCAGGTTACTGAGGAAGGCCATGTACTCCTCCACCACAGGCTGGCTCCGACCCACCCAGGGAAGTCTCTAGAAAAACACACACACACACACAACCAGGAGTTTCAGCATGGAAGCACACACTGGTTATTGTGTTTCCAATTATTTTCAGCCACTGTTGGTCATCATGTCAGTTATAGTTAGCTGCCTGCTGAACACTCCACATATGAACACAGAAGTATTTACAAGCACCTTTTCTTTGATTTTCTTCACTGACTTAGTAGTTTTATTGTTTTATTCTCTCCTCATAATGCAGACAAAAAAAGGACACAAGCATTAAACACTATTTTATCAGATGAAGCTGTTTGTTTCTGAATAATTGGTTTTGATATCAGGAAGTCAGTATCAGTCTACCTTTAATGGCATGTCAGAAGTGAGCAATATGAATAAAATCCTTTATTATTTTAGATTTCATTTTATACTGTACTACCAATATAGTGTTGTAATAAATCTTCTGGAAAAATCAAATGACAAACTGGTTACGGAGAATGTTTGTTTAGTTTATAAATAGTCAGATAATTGAGAAAACTATTTCCCAGAGCCTAAGCTGACATGTTGAGATGTCTTATTTTCTCCCACACCCAAACATATTCAGTTAACTATCATATAAGACAAGGGAAAGCAGTAAACCCTCACAAGTGAAAAACTGGAACAAGCAAATGGTTCCCTCAACATTTCACTGATCAGACAATCAGGAAGAAATTTCATCAGCCATTTTTAATGATAACAGATTGATTGTTTGAGTGATCAGACAAAGAAAAACAGAAAATTCTCACATCTGAGAATCTAAAATCAGCAAATGTTTTAAATGATAGAAAAATGACTGCAAGGAAGATTATCAAGTAAGTGATTATCAAAATAGTTGCTGATTAATTTCCTGTAATTGGCTGTTTTCTTCATGGACTGATGTGTAGACGGTACATTAAGGCTTGTTTCAGACTCACCAACACAGTGTAGATGAGCTGTTCATGGTCTTTGGTAAGCTGGGTCACACAACTCCGAAATTCTTGTAGCCAGCTGATGATCTGGGCATCCTGTCAGAGGATGAGAGTTCATTCAGCTACAAAGCGACACACAAGCCTTTCTCCAGGTATTACACAGATCCCAATACAGCTCAAACACACTGATGCTTTACTGTACCTTTATCTCAGGATCAGCCAGCTGGTGTTTCAACAGCTCGTAGTCACCCGAGTCTCCCTTCAAACAAGACAAAAACAGCAAATCAGACACTGAAAGCTGACAAACACCTCTTGATAATATAGCAACACAGAGATTGTAACGTTATACATCATTAGCACCTTCAAGAAAATGTTCTAACAATGTACCGAGCAGCACTTCAATGCAACAGACTCAACTTTTTACTTAACTTAAAGCTTAACTAAAGTTACTTGCCGGATTGAAATAAACTCTCATAACGTTACAACTCACCTGTTTGTGTTTAGCTAATGTTTCAGCAACAGTGCCTCCAAACCTGACAGTCTTCATAGGAGGACTGTTCAAAAAGTCCCGACCATCTATCTCCATATTTCACTGCTCTCATGGAAAATAAGGCTTGTTTTGCTACTGTGAAGCTAACTGTACGCTAGAAGAGCGAAACACGAGCTGGTTCCGTTGTTATTAACGTCATTAACAGCCGAATGTTAAACATTAATGTTACTGCCTTTTGGGAAGGATTTAAAATGTTTTGAACATGAATGTCCGTCTATGTTGTAAGTAAGCAAACGCGTGTGTGAGCACCATCTTCACAAGAGGAAGAACACCGTCTGTTTACGGAAGTGAACATCGGTGCTGCGTCAAGAATCTTCCCCTACACTCAGCTCATAGGGTTATAGGTTCCGGTTGGTCAGCGTTTCATGAAAAAAACCAACAACAACAAAAAAAGGAAATACATTCAAAGAACAGATAAAGAGATATATAATCATATATAATACAGATATATAATACATAATATAGATATAGACATATAGGTACACCTGCACATGCAGGAACAACCGACCTGCCATCAGGTCAGTTCTTCTGTGGCAACTTGGGCGTCTCAGCTGCTTCTGTCTCTTCATGTAATCCCAGACTGACAGGGCTTTATGGGGGCCAAACCATCTGTTGCAGGACTCCTTGTTCTTCTTGTTGATAGAAGAACATAGTGCTTTATGACTGGCTGTATATTTGGGCTCATTGTCATGCTGCAGAATACATTTCGCACTCACAAACCTCCCACCAGCCCTGTTTTTGAACATTTTAAATAAAAAATGTCATTTATGGATATGAACTTTTGATGACAAAACTATTAATAAGGTAGTGTGTTTGTTTTGAATTGCAGACATCATCAGACCAAACAGTACATCTCTAAATGGTAATGAAAAATGAACATAAAAGTTGCAACAAATAAATCTGGAGAAATCATTCCAAAAACAACATTGATGAAGTTGTTTAAAACTGTTGTCTTTGGATTTGTTTGCAATGTTTCATATAAAACCTCAACAGAGAATGGTGACATATCTGAAATAGAGATCTCCTTTTTGTGTTCCAGGTTGATATACTAGATAAAATACATGTACGGGTTATAGGCTGCTAATGTTCCTATATTTAGCAGTGCTCTGTTGGCTTGTCTATTTTTGATACTACCACTAGGAGTGGCCAAAGTGACATTTTCAAATCCTTCACACTTGCGCCAAAATACAAAAAGAAGCAGTTGGAGGAGACATTGTGAGACTATATGTTCATGTAATATACTTGTATTGAGCCACACATAGAATATATGGGATGTATGAAGACTTTCTATACCAATTTTGTAGGATGGTAAGATGGTAAAATATCTAAATTATGTGGTCATACACCCAACTCTACTACTTACTGCTGAGTTGTAGTAAGCCAAAATTTATTTACTACATTTTATATTTTCTTATTTGCACCAGCCATTAGTAGACTTATGTGTTCAAACATTACTTGAGAGGCTGGTCCTGCACCTCAGAGCTCTGCTGAGGGACTCCTTTCAGCAGATTACTTTTATACTGTAGGTGCATCAGAGGGGAAAGAGTGTGGTTGAAGTGGATTTCAGAATCTGTTCTGCTAGAGGCCATTCAGCTTAAAGCATATCAAATTATTCATGTTCTACCAATCAGTGTTCTTTGAGGTGGAATGGACAGTGGTGGTGAGAGCAATAAGAGCTTCTTCCATACCGAACACAAAGAGTAATGATATCTTTATGTGGCACTTGTTGCATCAACACGTCGCTCCAATATCTATCATAGGTGTTCAGTTGTGTTGAGATCTGGTGACTGTAAAAGCCACAGTGTGATTCACATCATTTTCATGCTCATCAAAACATTCAGTGGGCCCTCATGACCTGTTTGGAAAAATTTACATGCTGATACATGGACTTCATGTGGAGGTGTATTTGAATATGTTGGTAAGTGGTATAGGATGTGATAGTACGAGAGGGGCACCTTTAGCAACATGGGAATCACACTGGCTCCCCCAGCAAAGAGCACAACAATAAAGCACTAATAAGATGAACTATCTACAGGGGACATGAAGAAGAATTTACATTCCACAATTACACATACTACACATGTTGAGTTGTTAGGACTAATTCTAATATTTTATTTTTTTATTTTTTCCCTATCTTGGCTATCTCTGTATAGACTGTTAACATTCTATACTATGAGGTGATGAATATGGCTGTAAGAATTGCATGTGCAAATGTGCTGAGAGAAAAAGTATAAAATTTAAATTTGAAAAATAACAATAAAACTCAAATTACACACCAGGAAATCTTATATCTATCTCAAGTTCAGCTGTTGCCTCATTGTGACACTGATGTAGAATTATGATGTGCAAAAACTATTGTGTCATATTAAATGGAACATTATCTTGATATGTTTACTTAAGTAGAGTACTTTTTCCACCTCAGGCAATGTACATTAAATGTTAGTGTACTTGGTTGACATGAATCGATCATGCAGGCAGACAGTATGGAAGCAGAGTACAGCTACAGTCAGAGGAAACAGCAGCACAATAAACCCAGCTTGTTCCAAAGGTTAGACACTGAGGCTTGTTATCACCAGGGGTGGGAACAGGGAGGCCTGCTGTAAGCTACACCTTTCTTTCCACAGCAGTACTCTGTTGACCAAAATGAGCTAAGACACATCTATTGACTACATTACATATTTACTCAACAGTAAAATACATATGAAACTACACAAGACTCAACAGTACATATACACACATTTTAGCACAACAAAACTCAACAATCCATATGCACACATTACAGCAGAAAACTCAACAACAAAGTACAAAACAACAAGCACCAGATCACTCATGACTACATGACTGATCCCCTGTTTCAGTTTGAGTCTAATATGTTCACAGTCATGATTCATTTTGAGTTCTGTGGGTAAAAAGTTGAACATGTTGATCCCCCAAACAGAAAAGGCCGTGTGTCCAAGTGAGGATTTACAAACAGGCTCCTCACAATTCCCAGCAGACACACCTAGTGTTCCTGAGCCAGAAACCCTGAGAGGAACCACCAGGTCACTGAACACCTGAGGAGCCTGATTATTTAGGCTTTTATAGGTGACTTTAAGGTTATCAAATTCAATATCAAAACTTAACATATTTAATTTCTTAAGAACATGGCAGAACATGTGCAATCTTATTGGTTTCCTGTCCAGAATTTTAATTGTTTGATTATAAATCATCATAAGGAATCATCTGTCTTCTCTGTTTCAGGTATGTACACATGGATGAAGCTTAAATTGACATTCTTCAGACTGATGGGATGTGGCCAATATATCTATATACATGTACTGTGTCTCTTCTTTGCCTCTATCATTTCAATAATTTGTTAAAATAAGTTCAAATTGCTGTAAAACCACACTGATGTAAGAAATTGATGTAAAAAAGATACTAAAATAACATTTTAGCTGTAATATCACATATTAGTGAGTCATGATCACATACTATCACATGATGTAGCACTGATCCATTTGCAAGACAATTTAACTCATGATGCAGCCATGCATTGTGAAACAGTGATAAAAAGATATGTGTATACATAAGTGAATTTCTGTTGTCACATTATGAATTGCTGCAGGCCTGTCCTAGAAATGTAACAATGTGTATTTATCTCAAACAGACTGAATCCAGACACTAACATACTGATTAAAGACATAACATTTATTAGGAAAATATACATATTTAATAAAGACTCAACAACACTTCACAATCAATTATGAATAATTCTTCATTAAACACACAAAGAGTAAAAAAGTGGAGCATCAAGTGGAGTCAGCTGAAGGCACTGCAGGGAGAGGGCAAGGCTCTCCTCAGTCCAGTACTGCAAGGATCTAATCCAGTCTCTGTGGGGAAGAAGATGAATGAAACATCATTATTACAGCTTGTGCACAGTGTGGAGATGAGTTGGTTTTTTTTAATTCACAAGTGGTGATCAGAAAAGTCATGTCATCTGTGAATAATGACGTTTTGAAGGAAGTTTCAGGAAAACCTTTGCTGCTGTTTAAACTGGGCTTGTCTTTCAGTGAGCAGCATGAACTATAGTTAATAATTATCCAGTGATAAGAGATTTTTACTGCCACGGCCACAAATAGTCCTTTTAGTTCCGCATTTAAACTACAAACTGAAAGAAAATGAAGTTATACTCAGATAGGATGATGCATTCTTAAAGAAGATCTTTTCCATGGTTCTAGTTTTTATTTAATAATGATAATTCATGTTCAAACCCTGTTCAAATGAACTGATTTAAAATAGGCCAACAATTACTTTTGCGTCCATAACCCCAATACATTTTAGATGTATTTGTTTTATCATGTTCCATATTGATCAAACAACAGACACACAAATTTCAATGTAATAAAATAAACTTCACTTTGTTGTCATTTTAATATTCATTTTTACTGAACGAAACATTTGTCGGATCAATGTGAGTTTGATATGTGTTTCTATTTAGGAAAATATCGAAATTAAACGTTTTTGTTTAGTCATGGTGGGCTACCTAAGGCAGGTATATGAAGGACCTCAGCTACCACTGAAGACACAAACTGGTGATACTTCTGAGAATTTGGGGGAGTCTAATGACCCGAGTCTTACCTACAAATACACACAAATTACACATACGTATAAGTCTTCAGTTTTTAGGTTAAATAAATAATGAAAAAATAAGTATACACTGTGTAAATATATATAAATAAAATAAGATTTTATATGGATCTATTTCTTATGCTCACCAGAATAAACCAGTTTCACAGGCCACTCCTGTGAGAGGCCTGTGAAACAGCCGTTAGACCATCAGATAGATAAAAATTACAGAAAATATCACTGCACAGTTTGTAAAAAGGAAAACGAATATATTGAAAGTAAATAGGCTAAACAGATTATCTTGTTGGCTAGTTTAAAACAGTTGCACTGGAGAGTCCTGGCTACAGCCCATTACACGTGCAGGCCGTGGAAGAAAGGTTGAGCTGTCATGACGTGTTTAAACATAGACTCTACCAAACTGAAACCTCACTGCTCTCCATCATCCACATTTCATTGTTATATTTCTTAACCTTCATATACTAAATGAATTGTTACACTGTGGCTAAGTCCTCACCGGTCAGCTTACATTATGTAGTTGAGGTCTCTGTTGCTGTGTGCGGCATGTCTAGGCTACGTCACAGACCGCCACTGAAGGGACAGTAGTGTGTGGGGTATCCTCATGCGGAGTCATCGTTGTCATGGCAACGACCACCTGCTCCCCCAGCGGTGCCAAGGTCGGCCCGGCGGCTGACCTCTGCGTGCGGGTGCTTGACGGTCCTCCGTTCCTGCGGAACGAGTTCCTGATGCTGTTGGACACGCGGCTGGACAGGCGACTCATCGCGCCGCTAAAACCGCCCTTGTCTTTCTTCAGTAACCCGACATCATCCTCCAGCTCCGCCGGGGGCACCTCGATGTTCCCAGAGTACCAGAACACCCACCAGATGAGGCTGAGGAAGATGACGATGGCGCCGGCGTAGATAAGCAGGTCATAGAAAAACACGTTCACAAACACCCCGATGAGAAGCACGAGAAGTCCCACAATGTCAAAGGCTACTGCGAGCCAGAAACAGAACGCACAGCGGCCCAGGCCCCGGTACTCCGGTTCCATGTCAACATACAGTATATGACCCCGGAGAGACGCGGGGGCCTCTGACAATAACTGCTTATTTCCCGATGCCTTTGTGTCGTGGCATTGGGTTTCAGGGCGACTGTCAGGTGAGCCAGGTGAAACGCTCTGTGTCGCTCAGGTAGCCTGCCTGAGACTCATAGAGGAGGGGCGTGGTGCCCACTGGAGGAGGGGCCGAGAGATCTACCTGGCAGGTAAAATATTCCCTCTCAGGAAATAGACTATTGACTCGGCTGCAGGTTTTATAGCCCTGAGTGTTATCCACATTTGTTTTGTCACTGTCCTTATTGTGAAATACTTACTGACCTGACTGACAGGCAGACATCAGGGGAAGAACACATAAGGTTACCTGGCATGCCAGTGTCAGTAAGGCTGATCATAACTAGGCTAGAAAAAGTTGGGAGTATTTATGTGTGGACTGGGTCTTCCAAGCCTATTATGCAGTGGATATAGTGGTGGATCAAATAACAGGAACATACAGGAGGATACTGCAGTATGCAGTGCAGGGCAATAGCCCTGATTACCTTTGTGAGCTTAAAAAATAGGTTCACAATTTTTCAAGTGTGTCTTAAAACAACAGTCAGGTGTGCATATGAACAGTGAAAGAGGTTTTCCTTGCTGTAATGATTTTTTTTTCACTCATTGTCTTAATCTTCATCTAAGAATGGCTGAATGAATTCTTTGATGGGTGTAGGTACTGAGGGCTGAACGGTGTAAAGTCTGCACTGCGTGGGGAGAGGAGAGTTGAATCAAGTTCACAAAAAACTGCTGTAATTTCCCCCAAAAAATTTAATTAACAAATCCATTCACCTATGAACCGAAACAGAAAGATGAGAAAGTGAATGATGTCCAACATTCTATATTAACAGATATTCATGTTTGCATCTGTTTCTGTGTCATAAACAGTTGTTTTCTGACAGCGTATTTGCATACTGCACGCAGACAGATGGACTGCAGGTTAGATCATGTCAGATCATTTCATTCGCTTTGGCCTGATGCCACAGCACAAAGCTAAAATGTGTGTGTGTGTGTGTGTGTGTGTGTGTGTGTAGGGGTGGGGTCTGGGTGGTCTACAACTGGTGGCCATGTTGATGTCAGAACAATCAGAGATGGATATGTCCACTGGCATTTCTCTGCCTCGGTAATCCTGTTCTAAAGGATTACACAGGCCAGCCAGCAGCCACAATGAGCAGAAAGGCAAATAAATAAATAACAGGGACCAACGAGCATGCAGAAGAGCCTCTATGGATCACAGTGGGACAGATGGACAGCAGAAAATTACCCATGTGTGTGAGAGAAAATACAAACTCCACCATTTTTACTGCAAACTTTGACATTTTCATCAAATAAAATACAGAAAAGAAACAAAGGTTCCAGTCTGAATTCCCCATCAGTGGTGTTTGTGGTCCACTTGGAGCCCCATGCCATGGTTGACCTTGGTGAGCGCTTTGTGTCCCAGGCTGTGTTTGAGCACGGGGATCCAGACCAGACCAGTGACCAGCAACATCAGACCCACAGAGAGGAACAGCGGCCCCAGCAGGTAGGAGACATTTCGCACCTGTGTGAAGTAGAGCAGGGACAGAGCTGTGCCTGATCCAAACAGCAGCATGCCAACACTGATGGCAACCACGGGCTTCAAGTAGAGGAGCCAGCAGGATGCAGCTGGGGATTCCTGATGGTCAAGGGACTCTTGGACAGGGTTGAGAGGTACGGAGGCTTCAGTGTCCTCTCCGTCCTGGGAGGAAGGATCCATCGTTGATATGGTGACTGCTGTGGAGAACATCATCACACTGGAGATAATGCGCACCACACCACAGAACAAAGTCTGATGGCTGCAGAATTTCTATATTTTTCTTATTGTCAGCAACCAAACCAACATCCGTTTCTCAATAGCTGCCCCACCCATGGCTCTCAGCTATAAGCCCACTGGTTCCTACTGAAGATATAAACCTTCATCTTTATATAGTTTCATTTTTAGCCATTCTGATAAGTCAGTCAGTCGGTCCACCACTTTGGTCCAAATGGAAATATTCTATTGGATGGATTGCCATGAACTTTTGGTTCAGACATTCATGTTCCACTCAGGATACATTATAATAACTTTGGTAATTCATAGCAATATCATCAGGTCAAATTTTTTCAATATTGACCTGACCCAATATTGACCCAATATTTGTCCAATATTTTGTGTTATGACCTGCAAAACTAACGACATTCCATCAGCCCCAACTGTACTAAGTGCTAATTAGCGAATATTAGCATGCTAACACACTAAACTATGCTGACATTAGCATTTAGCTAAAACCACTGCTGTGTCAAAGTACAGCCTCACAGAGCTGCTAGCATGGCTGTAGTCTCAGTCATTTCCTAAAACAGCTGGTCACTGTAGTTTTTAACAAACCATACTCAAAGAGGAGGAAATAGTGTATTTGTTGAGGACTATTTTCAGCTGCGGATTAATACACATTTTGTGCTCTATTGAGTGTTTCTGGCAGCACGATGGTGTGTGTGGGAATACTTGTTAGTAGATAAATCAGTTGTTGGTTCGAGTCTGCACATGGCATTTGTTAACAATCAGAAAGATATGTAATGCCAGAGTTATTGTTTAACAAGATAATTAACCTTTCAAACTATTTTAAAAACAGGTTTCTGTTCTAGATTGAGTGGGGTAAACAATCAGGAAACTTTCTCTGAAAAATCAAACAGAGAATGTACAAGAAGCCTGAACTCCACCATATAAACATGTCCCACAGCTACACAACAGCTAATTCACCCACAGCACCTACAGCATCTCCTCAGTCTGACAGCAGAACACAGATTGTTGTAAAGATCTATTGTATGGATCAATATGAATGCTCAGTTCAGAATCTTCATCTAATTCAGTGTCATTTTATCAGCTATAAAAGATACATTTAAATATGAAATAACAGCAAATCTCCACCTTACCTAAAGCCTTTCAGTAGACTATGTCTCCCTGTTGGACTGATGCTGACCACAGAATGACTGCTGCCGGACAACTGCACCCATCAAAGCCACACCCAGAGATCACCCTCCACCCAGCCTGACAGCCTCTTCCACTCAACAGCACAGTCACACTCTACTACAATGAAAAAGATAAAGAATTTGATTCAATTTCATTTAAATGATATATTAGATATTAAAACTGTAATTTCAAGAAAAAAGATGTAGATTAAAGTTGTGATAAAGTTAGATTTTGAGAATTAAGTCCTACTGCTTGACCTGTAGGCCTGTCAGTTATAGCAGGTTTAGTGTTCACTTGTCTAAATTTTTACACCTATTTTGTCTTGCTGTCTGCACACTGTACATGTAAAATACACTGTCAGAAAACACTGTATGATGCAGCACAACTGACCAATAAACTTGACTGGGATTTTTTTTTTGTTAGTTTTGAGAAAAGCACATCATTTTTAAAATATACTAAGGACCTTTTAATTCTTAATATCATTGATGAAATATCAGCTTCCATCATCATCTGTCATCACATCCTCTGCTTATTAATACACAAATATTTTAACCTTTGACAAGACTGTTTGACACTTCAGCTTTATTTGAGATTTCTTTCATCACAGTCATCTTCATCAGCCAAAAGCTGGTGTCTGCTGTCCAAATTCTTTAAAGAACAAATGGCAAGCTCTTCAACTTCACTGTGAGCAGTTTTCACTGGAACTACTTTCATCTGCAGGAATGAAATCTGTTCTGGATAATCCGCCTGAGTAACAGTGAGACTCTTGAAAGAGATTTTTTCAAAGCAAAAACCAGTGGTATAAAGTAACTGAGTACATTTACTCAAGTACTCTACTTCAGTACAATTTAGTATTTACATTCTCAGCTTCTTTACATACTTTTACTCCACTACATTTCAGAGGGAAATACTACATTTATTTGGCAGCCTTATTAGTTAATGTGTAGATTAAGATTTGATCAGTTTATAATCTATAATTCATTGTTACAGATTAAACTGCCTCACAGCAGGTTACACTGTATAATATACAGTATATCTATATATCTATAATATAGAACAATGTAACTCTGACAGTGGCCATTCTGCTGCACAAATCATTTTAATTTGGATACTTTTCTGTACAGCTTGCTGATAACACTTATGTACTTTAACTCGGATAATATTTCAGTATTCATCTCCATTGTATTTAAGTGGAAGCAGAAATCTCAGAGACAGATCTGTCAAAACATGGAAAAAGTGATTTGGGTGAACTCACGAGAGTACTAGGTGCTGTTTATATCTAAACGGAGGGCTTATGTTGCAAGTGAATGAAATGATACATGTGGCAGCTGCAGACTGATAAACATATTGTCTGCGGATCTTTTCATAGTCTGGCATCACTGAATCCATCTGAGAGAAGTTTTCTTTTACAACACCGGCAAGCTCTCCAAACATGACATAAGAGTTTGGTGTGAGTGATAGGTGCACAGACACAGAAGACTTTACATGCTGTCCTACCTGATATTGACCTGTTTCTACTTCACCTTAGAAAGTCATCTTCAACAGGAAGTGTTCATATCATGGTGATTATTACAATTATTACAGTGGCAACGAAATTCAGAACACCTAAACTAAAAAGTATGAGTGAGAGGTGCTGACAGTAGCAGCCAGCAGTGCAGAGACACCACCTGCTGCAAAGCTGCAGCTGACAATATGATGGCAGAGAAACAGCCTTGCTTACCTTACTTGTCCTTCTGTTGCAGCTCACAGTGCACATTTCATTTCCTCATTCATGAATAATGCAATTTATAACTTAGGGTAGGACGAATGTATTTGCTCTTCATTAATAAATCAGACCTGAATGAGGGCGCACACAGTCACAACTATTTTAACAGTTCATCTTACAGCGGTTGCTTTTCTAATGTCAGTACACTTCCATATTCAAACGTCTTCATTTATCATGACTGTTGGTCAGCCTCATAAGCAAGTGATCGCACGTTTTAAATCTAGCCAGACACACACTGGGTTTTTAAGGTTGATGAGCTGTAAAAAGCTAAAGATGCTATTTTTCATCGATTAATAAATGTGGTAATTAAAGGGGAACTCCACCAATTTTCCACATTGGCGTGTTTCCCAGCATATGTGAAAAACAGTTGTATAAAGCTGTTTGTGGCTCCAGAGGGAGCTGTGTGAAATCTGATAAATTACCTCAAGTGATGTCATTTGACACAGCGCTGGTTGGGGCTGAGGACTATGGAAAAAAATCTGGGGGAGTGGAGTTAGAATGAGGTGAGGTCCTACAATGTTAAATCTGTGGAGAACTCTTTTAAAGAACGGTACTCAAGGTGTGTAGTGAGACATTTTACAGCGTAAAAATAACCTTATCAGTGCTCTCTGGTGGACAGACTATGTAATACAGACACTGTTGCTAGGTTACTTCAGGCACATACAGCATTTCTGTACTGACATTTGTATCTGATGAGCCCATAATACAGACCCAGCCTATCTGGTGCTTGCTAAGAGCTTGTGAGGATACTGTTAATAACCGTTTTTGATATAACTTGAAAAATAAATCAGTATTTTGACAATACAATTATTTGTGAACATGTTGGTGTTTCATTCAATGGTCGTTGAATGAAATTAATCAGCATGATGTGTAGTGTTTAATGTTACTGACAGGTGCTGTGAACCCACAGATGTTGAGCAAGTGATGGACTTGAAGATAAATTGTGAAATATGAAGCCAGCCACTGGAAGTTGCTCTGAAAATGAACACGCTTCGTTTTCCCAATTTAATATTTTATTGTCATAGTTGTTTGCTTTAATAACATTTGAACACGCTCAAGCACACAGCCAGAACGCCACATGAGAAACCAAAAACTGGGTAAAAGCAAAAGGGAGACATGTACACCCAAGATAAACATTTTGGTTTCAACTGGTGAAGTTCTTTCAAACTATTTCTTTTGCAATTTAATTCTGAAAATCATTTTTTATATTCCAAGCAAAATCCTGGTCCACATCTGTTTACAGATATAACTTCTGCCATTTGTCATTGTCATTTATGAAAGCAAAAAAAAAAATAACTGGAAGAAAAAAAATCATGTAATCATGAGTAGACCAGAGTAGGGAGGTGGGGAGAGGTGGAGGGAGGGCTAACCCAGAAATGGCATAGCTGAGCTCTCAATATGAGAAAGCTGACTCGTGTGGACTTCATCTTGGTTTTTCATTTGCTTAAAAACAGGTTTTTCTTTTTCACATAAGTTTTTTCTGAAGCTGATCTTCGGCACGCAGAAGGGGGGTGTGAGAGGGAGGTGCCGTCGCCGCTGATAACAGTGTGGGCGGGTTATGACCGAGCTCCGCACGTTTCTTCTCACCAGGACTTTCAGGCAGCTCTGTCCTCTTCAGTCCCGCTCAGCAACCAGCTTCAGCACCTTACCGATGGCGATGGTCTTACCTAAGACACAAACGTTTCTGTCAGCCTCGCTAGAACTGCTGCTTATCACAGGATTCATCACATACTCTACTGTTTATACTGCCCTAGAATATACAGGCAAACAGCAGTAACTACAGAAGACAGGTCGAGTAAGAGGGGTTGGAAGATTCAAGGCTACTTAGCCAAAGCATCTAACAGCTATACAAGTTAGCTACTGCCTCATTAATATGGTGTGACAGTCAAATTCTAAAGAGTTGGAGGATCACAATTGTTTGTCAATCACAAGAAACAGGCCTAAAGATGGTAAATTAGCTTTAGCTCAAGCTAGCAGTAGAGTGCAGTCACTGCAATTTGGTTTTTATCTCTATTCTTGCTAATTCTATATGTAGGGTTCTTTAACATTTCTATGCTATCATTATTTGTAGTAAAACAGCTTTCAAAAAGTCAGATTCTAGTCTTAACTCAGTTTTGACCAAATATGTTGGTACTTCTTATACCACATATATATATATTTCACTATGAATATCCAACATCTTGGCCACAGACATTTCCTTCAGAATGAATACAATTATCTGGCCCTCAAATTTACTTCATACTATGCTATGCTGGGAGACATATCCCTCACCATTTTCTGACATTTAATACACTAAATGATTAACCAAAACAAAATTTTGGAGATTGACTGATAATTAAATAAGTGTTATTTGCAGCCCTGGTCAGCAGCAGCTGGTTCTGAAATTCAACAGCCTATCATCATCATCATCATCATTATTATATTATTATTATTGTTATTGTTATTATTGTTATTATTATATTAGCACAGACTTGGAATATGATCTGTAACAATCTAATACCCCTCCCAGCTGCCCCACAGTCAGTTCAGGTGCTCTACCTTCGTCTCGTAAGGTAAACCGTCCCATCTGAGGAAAGTCTTTAAAGGTTTCGAGGCAAATGGTTCCTGCTGTGCGCAGACGGGCGATGCAGACCTGGTCCTGTTTGACGAATCGTGGTCGTGTCTTACTCTTCTCTCCTGTCTTTTTGTCTACCAGACAGATTAAGGCCTGCAAGAGGGAGCAGAGTGACAGAAGTTGAGCAGGAACAAGGTATGTCACATTTTTACACTTCAGGTGGTTAACAGTGTTTGATTGAATCAAAGCAACATTATGAACAAAGCATCCAGCCACAACATCTGTTCAACCAAAAGCTTGACCAACAATACAGAGCATGTTGAGAATAGTGAGAGCATCGTGCTACATCTGTGCAAAAGTCTTCTAACAAACACTGTGCCCACTCTCTCCAACACATCATTTTCCAGGACAGCTTCAGTGAGCCAGAGGCTACAAGCTAAGAGATAAATGAGCATTAGGCCGTACCGTAATTTGCACTTCTTCAATGCAGGTGTGAATGTGAAGGACTGCGTTGTAACCTGGACAGATGATGGATTTGTGTTCAATGATGACAATCTGTGAGGAAAAGAATTACAGGGGTTATGAGAGGGCATGTCCAAAAACAAAACAAAACAACTTTTTGTCAGTTTAATGAAGAATTTCACTGGCTACTCTGCTGGCCACGGAGCAGTTTATTAAAAAGGTATTCAGACACTGGTAATGGGGGAGGAATGAACACACACACACACACCAGCAGGACTCCCTAGTCCTACAAGCAGCTCGTGATCCCTCATTGGCTCCCCACCCACTGCCACATGTGCTGGTTGGAATACAGATGTGCTGTTGATGACTAAGTTAAGCCAGGTCTGTATAGTGGTTGGCAACCCTGGAACTACAGTGGATTTAGGTGTACAAGCACGCTTTTCAAGACCTTTTTAATAGCACATAGAATGTAATTTAATAGCCTTTTCACAGTCACACCATGATGGAAAACCAGTCAGGACTATTAGGCCTACAATTATTTATTGAGTACATATCACATTTTTAACAACATTTAATAACTAACATGTAATAAGTTATCACATTAAGTTCATGTTATGATAGTATGAGTTTTTCTGAGGTTAAAGCTGAACTGGTTTGAGAGTTAACCATTTAGAGGCTGAGATGTGTGACCTGACCTGGGCGTCGAAGGTGCGCCCCGAGTGGCAGAGGTTCTCAGCATTACACAGGATGAAGCCAGGCAGGATCTCCTCCTCCTCGATGCCCTTCAGCCGCAACTTGAGGTTTTCACCCGGCCCGGCATCGTCCGTCTCCACGTCATCTGACAAGAGGCTCAACACCTCCACCACGTGCTGCACGAGGAGAGAAAAGACAAGGAGAGAGGCGGAGGCGACGATAAAGCTTGATGGTGTCAAATAGAAACTAAAGCATTAAAGGCATGGAAGTAGTTACATTAGGGAGCAATAAGACAATTATTCATATTAGAGCAGATAACAGTGACAACAGATCCACTGTTTCCTCAAATGGAACATTCATTTATTTGCTTGTGCTGTTAAAATAAGGATACATTTGATGTAATTAGGTTAACGTTCATTTTAAGGAGCAAAAAAATGCAAAACAGTTAGGTTTCACTCTCATTTCTCATCTTTCTTGGTTCCAACTGAAAGGAAGAAGAAAAGACTTGTGGGATATCTTACCCTGTTTGGCATCATGACCAGCTGCTGTGCTTTACTGATGGAGCCCGACTCTAGTTTGCCCAGAATCACAGTGCCCATGTCCTGCAGGAGACACAGCAACAAGACTGTTAGACTGTGACCAATGACCAATGATAGAGTCTCATGTCTGAGTCTGACAGCTGCAACACAACACTGATTTAGGACATTTCCCTGTCTGTACATTAAACAGCCTAGATTCAAAACACAGACAGTGAGTCAGGAGGAGACGTTGGGATTAGAGGGCACTGAGATCAGGCACTGAATCTTTTACGGACAGAGCAGTAAGTGTGCTACTTTTAAAAGCTCAACCTGTCATACTGCTTTTTTCTGCCTTTTTCCAACAAAGATAGTAGTGTTAATTTTTTTTTTTTTTAGTCTTAGTCCTGTGTCAAATGTCCTCGCTAGTTTTGATCATATTTAGTCAACCTCATCCTGTTTTTTTGGGTCAAGTTTTAGTTGACTATCAGTTGGCCATTTTAGTCTTATCTTAGTCAAAGAAGAATCAAAACTATTTTACAATAGTTTTAGTCAATGAAAACTGTTGACATTTTAGTCAAACTTATTTCTATCAATTTAAGGAATACATCCAGACATGGAACATGTTCTGATTTACATATTTATTTTGAACATCATTCAACAAATGGGGCCCAATACTCTTTTTCAAACTATTATAAAACAATAAGAGTTGTAAAGGCAATAAAATATTTTGAAACCAATTTTTTTGTTTGCCCAAAGTACAAACTTACCTTTCTGTTCTGAACAATGGAAACAGGAGTAGATAGCTTCATAAAATTGAAAAGAATACTGTCCACACACCAAGTGCAATCTGCTTGCATTAAATAAATAAATCTGAGCTTGATGTTTGCCCCATGGACTTAATAATGACATATGGTTAACGAAAGTGCTGTCTAGCAAGCTAGTTCACATGCATCAATATTAAAGGTTAAACAAGGCAACCAAGACAACGTCACATTATACACTGTTACTTTAAATCAATGCAGCTGTCTACATGGGCCACGTAATGCTTCATGTTTCACTCACACTATATACACGTAAACCTGACCTGAAGTCAATTTTCCTCTGTTTTATGTGTGTAACTACAGTCATTGTGTATTGAGCACTGAGTGTTTTCAAACATGGGTGACCTACGCTCAACACTGAACCTGAACGCAGCACTCACTGCTGCTGCTGCTGCTCAGGCTACGCCTCTCAGGTCTAGAACATTTCTCTCCTCTTTTTTGTCAACCAAAATAAAGAGATTTTGGTAAAGTTTTTATTTTTTAAACTACATTTTAGTCTTTTAAACTACATTTTAGTCTTTTAGTCTTTTTTTCATCAACAAAATAACATGTTGATAAAGTCACAGTTAGTGCTTAATGACGTTGGTGCCGTCTTGTCATTGTCTCGTCTTAGTCATGGAAAAAAAGGTTGTTGAGGAACATATTTAGTCAGAGTTTTTGTTAATGAAGTTAACATTAAAAGAAACAAATCGATTCTTACCTTGTATTTGTCTACAATAGGCAATCTGACAGGGCCATCGCTTGATCTGTTGAAATTTGGCAAACTGTCCAAGTGTGGAATGAATGGTAAACCTCTGCAATGACAAATATGAAGAGCAGTTAGAAGAGCTGGACCAACAACAATAATCTTCTGTCTAATCCAGTTACAATAGTGAAGGACTTACGTGTACCAGGAGCACATATCAGTGGGCTCCTTCAGGTTGGCTCCCGTCAGCCCAGAGCATGGCATGAAGTGAATGTCTTTCTTCGGGTTGAAGCCCACCTTCTTCAAAAATGGCACTAGTTTCTCCTTACACTCTTCATACCTGAGGGTTCAGACAACAGGAGAGACGTCAAAATCTTCAAATCACCCCGACACTACATCAGCTCAGTCACACAGACTGCCAGCATCATGATGTATACAGAGGACATGTACTGAAATGTCCCCATTCTGGCAGTGAGAGTAATTCTAAAAACACTGTCATTACATGCTTGTGTCATAGGCTCCACCGTAGCTTACTCTGTTGTCACACAACCCCCACAAAATGACCGTTTCACCATAAGAATTTGGTCCAGTCATTTTGAAAGTGTAGAGGAGCCACAATTATTTTATCCCCATTCAAGTTAGCAGAAGGCTAAACAGAAGTTAGCCAGCTTGGCTGGTGGAGGTCTCTGGTGTGCATGCTCTGCCCATAGAGCATAGAGCATGCTCAGTACGCATTCATCCAGCCAGCGTGGGAATGTCAAACCAGACACCAGATTTAAAAACTTTGTATACTGTGAAATACAGAGACATTTATCTCCTTGTGATAAGCTTAATCAGCATTTTGTGAACTCATTTGGCAAAGGCTTAAATGTCATAATGCTAATACCTGGTGTGTGTGTGTGTGTGTGTGTGTGTGTGTGTGTGTGTGTAGTGAGACTGTATGGTGCTAATGTGTGTGAATGCTGCAGTCAAATGTTCAGTGGTGGAAACGGACTATTCTAGACATTAGATACTTTGTCATAGTCATACTTTCATTTGACTAGGAGGACACATTGCCTCGTGTAATGTGTCATGTAATCATGTCTCTCTGCTGTCACAGTGATACTTTCAAACGCTTGTTATGCTGAAACCATGCTTCTCACCAGATACACAAAAAATGTCTCTGCAAACCTACACACAGAAGGGTGCTGTGGGTGATGTAAACATACTATATACCAGAAGAAAAGAAACTGCTTAGCAGAGTTAATTGTGGATTTGACCCCACTCAGCATGTTATAATGTTTCTTCACCAACTATCTGGAGCACAGTGACCATCTCCTTTGTTTTTTTAATTATTTAGATACAAATGTCTTTAATGTTCTAGTATGAGTTGAGTTTTGAGTGCTGTTACACTCCCACCATCTGATCATTCTTATCCATCTACCCACCTCTCCAGGCTCCAATTGACTGTAGGGTCGTCCATTTTATTCACCAGAACAATCAGGTGCTTCACACCGGCTGTTTTGGCCAACATGGCATGCTCCCGTGTCTGTCCGCCCTTCTCAAAACCAGTTTCAAACTCGCCTTTCCTGGCAGAGATCACCTAGGGGTCAACACATTCATTTAGTCAGTGTCAGGGATTTCTTGTTGTAGCAAGCTAGCATGTCACATGTAGACATAAAGATGTTACAGGTTACATTAACTTGTTTGCAGCCATTTGGTTTGATAATAATAGAATGGATTTTTAAGCACAGGAAATGCTCTGAACTTGGATCAATCTAAAGCTCTTTTCAAGCACAAAGTTCCAGGAACTATGCATCCAGAGGAACTTTGAACTGAAAGGCCCTTTTGATGCCCAGACGGTTTGTGTTGTTTGTGTTTCCAACACATCTGAATAACCGTGTAGATTAGGCAGATTGAATCCATGACAAATTGAAAAACTGCATGTTTGAGACACAATTTCCACGAGGAAACAACACAGTCGTCCTCTTCTTCTTTGTATTTGCTGGTACAAATGCAGAGGAGGAAAAGGAGAGTGAAAACTCAACGTGCCTATCTGCACAATAACGACTAAACCTTCATGAAACAATCAGAAAATAAATGTTTATTTTCTCTCATTCTCACTGGCTTTGTCCTCTCTAACACTCTCTCTCATTCATTCTATCACTCTCTCTCTCATGTTTTTTAAAAATGTGCCTGGAAGCCGTCAGTAAAATGTAACTTTATTTTAAACTTTAATAGAAAACAAGAAATGTCCACCACTCGTTCTAATAACACTAAAGTACTTCCTTGTTTTATGAATGATGGAGCAGCTGCAGTACCTGTGTTTGACCAATCAGTGATGGTCTTCCCTCCAAGCCTCACCCCTTAAACTTCCTGTACCTTTTGGAACATACGACTAAGCGTGGACTTGTTTTTTTAAGCACCTGGGATTATTCTAGAGGAACTAAATATAGTTCCAAATGCATGCTTAGTGCCCGGGTTCCTCTACAGGTTCCTGGAAAGCTCCTGTGGAGGAAAGACCCTACTAGTTCCAGAAGAGTCACTACCCTCAGTGGTCTGGGAAGTATCATAGGAGTTGGCAGTAGTGAACATAACAGGTTATTGCTTGTATCAATATCAGGACTTGGGAAGAGGATTTACTTAACCGTTGTTCATGTTTAAACAACAGTTATGTTGCTGACCTCCTGACAATCAGACTGAAATTTTGTTCTTTGTTTCAGTGACAAAAATCTGGGGAGGGGATTAAGGGGGCTATTGTCAGTGAATAAATGCTCCTGATGTGCATTTACAGATGTTTCTGGTGGAGTGACACATCCACCCACTGAGCCATGTTCATCTGCATGAGTGACGGCTTTTAAATCCCTAATTACAAATCAGTTTGCTGTCTCTTTTTCATGGATCTGACACTCTGCGTCTCCATTCTCCATATGCCTGCCCAATGTGCTCCATCAGAGTAGTTAACCTTATGGATATGATATAAGATAATAATGTTAAACAGAACATGATGCTGTGATAATGTCGCACCAAGCACAGATGCACACTTTTAAAAAGGGCGCCGTTGCTTGACTAGAGGAGACATTGCTATTAAATAGAAATTTTAAATAAAATGTTCATTTGTAAATGTTTATTCATGTAACTTTGACTGTATTGATTTCATCAAGCCACATTAAAGGTTTGATTATTTCAAAGCTCGGTCAGACGCTGAGCCACGCTCAAGCTCACTTAAGGTGGACTGACCTTTAAGGTGGACCAGCTATTCTCATTTAGTGCCAATCTCAGCCACTGGACAACTCTAGTTCTAGAGATGCTGTGGAAATGCTAACAGGGCTGCAATGAGGGAACTTATGTTCAACTTTAATTTAACAGTTCAGTCTTAAGTCTTTAATAATCTTTTCCTGAACTCACCAGTACAGCCAAGTCTGCTTGTGATGCGCCTCCAATCATGTTGGGTACAAAGCTCTTGTGGCCTGGAGCGTCTAGGATGGTAAAGTGCTTTTTGTCTGTCTCAAAGTATGCTCGGCCCACCTCCACTGTCTTGCCTTTGTCCCTCTCCTCTTGGTTGGTGTCCAAAGCCCAAGACAGATACCTGGGAGACAGACATGTGGTATTCCATTACCGATTTGGTCACTGGTGGGAAATCTAATAAAACAAGAGGCTTAACAAGAATTTATATAAGTCTATTAACAACAACTACTTAGAAGGCACAAAACATATTTCATTAATCTACAAGTCAAGAAGTCAACAGAGGAAGATTCATGAATGCGAAACAAGATTTGAGCACATAATCCAGTTTCTTTCTGTGTTAATGAAACTCAACATTTCCTGCAGGTGTTTCACACTAAAAGCCTACCAGCAGTTCAGAAAGCAAAACCAGTCAGCACAGAGCATCTATGTTCTAGATTTGAATAGAAAAGCAAGTTAGGCCAGACACAGCAGCAGTGTGCCCACTCACCAGGTTTCCCGGTTCTTTTCCTTAGCTTCTCTCTCGTACTTCTCTAAGGTTCTCTTATCTACCATGCCTGTTAGATACCTGTTGGTGATGAAGGGGAAAAAATGGAGAAATCCATAACATATCAAAGGCTTGATGTGGTGAATGTGAGTGAACCAAGAAAGGGAGACTGCTACTCACATGATTTGTCCGCCAATGGTGGACTTGCCAGCATCTGGAGAGGAAGCACACAGTGTGGGTTTAGATTAGACTTCTAACATTAAGCTACCACATCAGCAGGGGCTTCCTCAACTTTTTGAGTAGCGAGCCAAATGGGAAAATTGCTGACTAATCAGCTTTTTACAAGTACGCATGTGCATGACAAATTCTGAACCACTGAACATTTGACTATTTGTTAAAAAGAGTTCCACTCTGTCCGTCTGCACTGACACTCCCCCCCAATAAATACAAAATTAACAAAAAAGGTCAGGAAGCAGTGTCTTCTATTTCAAGACCGTTAAAATCAGTGAGCCAAGCTTCCAAAATAAGGTCAGGCTTGGACAGAAATCTGGTTCTGATGTTCTGATGTATATATATTGATTATACTTATTTATTAGGACAGTGTACAGTTTTTAACATAAAAGATGCACTGCCCTGGAGTTAGCTCAAAGCTAATTTACATCCGCAGTCCCCCACAATCAAAACATGCAACAACACTGTACATTAACCAGGTTACTGCGGTGCATCTAAACACTTTCCCTGATTACCCACCTAACCTGGTTTCTCTGAGTAACCTGGTTACTTTGGTGCACGTAAACTGATCATCTATTTTGAGTGATAACAGGCCATAGTGTTAATAAGTGCACTCCAAACTTGTTAGGGGCTACATCTCTAATGTAACAGTGTGAAGGTGGAGAAAAGTCAAGTGCAATCTGTCAGCTGATGACAGACACATCAGTGTCTGCACACTGAACAGCTGAGTAAACAGACAACAATGGACGTGGAACATAAACCATGGCAGCTGGAAGAAGAGTTCAGCCTGACTGACACATCTCAGGTCCTTGCTATGATTTGGATGTGCCAGCATGTGCAAGAAGCATTTTAGGTAAAAGTGGTAAAAGGGAATTAGCAGTGACAGCATGATCGCTGGGTGTATCAGTATTATTCACTGAGAAACACTTCCCTAGAGTTAACGACTGGTTTAGTCATGGGATTTGTTGACAATAACAAAAATATAGAACATACTATATTCTAAATATATATTATAATATTTACATCACTCTGGTCATTTTACAGTTAATCTAATTGGTGTTGGTGCTCCACTTTGCTAACCAGCAATGCTATCAAGTCAAATTGACTTCACAGACATGTATTCATTTGCACTGACCTACGTGTCCGATGAACACAACATTGATGTGTTCCTTCTTGGGGGCATCTGGCTGTGTGAGTGGAACCTTGGGCACTGGTGTTTCCTCTTCCTCCTCCATCATCTCTGGAGCCGTCTCCTCCGTTGTTGCTGCCACCGCTGGGCCCCGGTCCCCGCAGGAACCACCTCCTGGCTCTTCCTCGTTAGGCTCAGCCTCTTTCTGGTCCCATGGCTCCTCTGTGGTCATCTCTGTGTCGCCATTCTCCACTGGAGCTGCACGGCCACAAACACATTCACTTCACTGTCATTGATCACAAAACTATATTTTCCCTCTTTTTGACAAGCTCCTAAAACAGCTCAATTGGGTGATTTTTTTTTTTTTTTTTTTTTTTACAATTTATGCACATTTAAAAAAAAAAAAAAAAAACAGGTTAATATGTATAATAAGCAGCACATTGAGTTTTTTCCCTTCGTTAGCTGTTACCTACAGAAGCGTGGTGCATTCACTTGAGAAAAAAAATTCCATTCCTGCTTGAGAGCTTGATTTCATGGAAGCTTGTGTAGTTGAATGCAGCTTTATTTTGGTTTGAAACATTGGGAGATACTTGTATCTTTAAGTAATATAGACGGTATTGTTATTAGTTTGTCGACTTTGCGCAGGCACCTCAGAATAGGCAAAAATGTTTCATCAAAGCCCAAAAATAGAAGAAACAAACACAGCAGACTGCCTACAGAGCCAAGAGGTTGTTTTAGTTTGCAATTTCCACAAACAGGTACAGTGGGATGACTCGACTGGAACACTGTTAGACAGAGAACTAACTCTCTAACTGTCTCTAATCTGGACCAGCAATCTTTAGGATTTATCTGATAACCTATTGGCAAAAAGTACAATACACTATGTTCCTAAAAGAACATAAAGAAAATGAAGGCAAATGCGTGTATATGTATCTTTCAGGACCGTTACCTCACTCACAGCCCGTCCTTACCATAATTACACTACTTTAGGCCCAACCAAGTTCAGATGGTGACTGGTTTGACCACTGTGGCTCACATTACCACAGTCAGGATTTTGAGGTATCTCGTTAATTCAGAAAAACACAGCAGATTTTTTTTCCATGAAAACTTTTAGAAATAATTATCTCGTAGTTACCAGAAGAGCTGTCTTCGTCAGTTTGACTTATATAGCCCAAAATCACAACTGTGTCTCCAAGGACTATAATCTGTACAACATACTCAAACCTCTTGTCACAAAAGACTTTGTTTACTGATCAGTGTCCTATTGCAAAAGGAAAGACAACAAAAGAAACAATCAGTAACTAGAAATATCACCTTCTGGTCATATGTATAGAGTTTAATAAAAAGGTAGTAGGAGTATTTTGTGGCAAAATGGAAGTTATCACTATATTGACATGTATAATTCACTATATTGCCATGTATAATTCAGCCTAGGCTCTTCACTCACTCATCACAAGGTCATAGTGACATTGACGTTTGACCACCAAAACCCAATCATTTCGTCCTTGAGTCCATGTGGACGTTTGTGCCAAATTTGAAGAATTTCCCTCAAGGCATTCCTGAGATATTGCGCTCACAAGAATGGGACAGATGGACAACCCAACAATATAATACGTCCGACCACAGCTGTCACCGGTGTGACAGGAAAAAGGATGCTGATTCATGCCAGAAAACTAATTGTTACAGTGCAATTTATCACACAACTACTACAAAAAGCCATGAGAGATTTTGCCTGTGAAGTCTTACACATTTCTTTGTTGTGTGATTTTCCACCATTCTCAGTAAGATTTGGACCGCCACATTGACTGAAAATGAAGCGAAGCTATTTGTTAGGAAAAAGTGTCCTCTACTGTTGATGGTCAGACTAAAGCAGAGCAGCCTAAGGTGGTGTCTGGATAGATTTTACAGTTTACATAAACATTCATTAGCACACAAATGTCTGCTAAACACCTGGCAGTGCATTGTAGTGGCAACATCTGCTTTGGAGCCTCATCACATTTCTGTTTATGCAATCTTTGTGAATCCAGGAACTGATTTATGAATTATGTTTGGCTCCATGCTTGTGTTTGAAAATAGCTTGTTATACAGTGAACCTTCACATAGCCATTACATGGGTAGCAAATCGTGATAGCTACCATAGCATACCATCTTTAAAAAAAAAAAAAAAAAAAAAAAAAACTTTCTCAGGGAATCAGAGGGAAGGCACCACATTGCTGGCAGGAGTTTTTGATAAGTTCTCTCTCTATGAAATGCAGCGCTATAGCAACACAGCAACGAACGCTTTGCAGCAAAAATGGAGACCAAATAGGAAACAATGATAGTGCACTGACATAAACCCTCCTACACAGCTCAGTAATACTGCAGAGAACAGATCCTGGTTCAGTGTGTTCCCAGCTCCGGTTCCTTCAAATCTGTTGTTTTTGTTTTACTATTTAAGCGTGCAGGCGAAGCACTGAATCCAGCTGCACATGACGGGCAACCTTATGAAAAAAAAGGATTTGTTTCCGCTGTGTTTTTGTACTGAAGCAACAGTTGATGGAATATACGCCTGCCTTCTGTTTATACTGCCAGTCCAGTAGATGTCACCTATTCAATCCCAGGAAACACACCACTTGGGAAAATGGTACACAGGGTGAACTAAACACTGACAGAGTGGTGCGTCTTCCTAGAGGAGCATCTTTGACTCAATTCAATTAGGTGAATGTAGAAGTATTCACAAACAGCACTGACACTCAATGACAGCTTTTCATTTTAATTAGCAATTCTATCAAATCTTAAAGTTACTGTTACTTTCGTATTTTTTAAACCCTTTGAACCATAATAGCAAGTATCATCTAAATGTATTTGTTGTACAGTTATTGGAACAGCTACTAAAATAAGATACTACCTGCTCTGCAAGTTTTCAATTCAGCTGGAAATTTACTACCAACAGACTATTTAAAAAGTGAGACTGTGTCTACCACACGTCTGAAAACAGTGGAGCACACAAGAAATTTGAAGTCCCCCGCTAAAAAGCTTGAAATAATAAATAAAACAAATTTTAGGGCTGCATCCACTCTTTTTTTCCCAAAAAGGAGGAAACAGCAGCTAAATGATACTGTTGGCTTCACATGGAACTAAAAACTAGATAATAGCTAGAGTATGGCACACAGCCTGCAGATTGTTCTCACATTCTTCTCTAATAAAGCACAACGTGGTACAATGACGTAGAAACACTCCTTAAAACGTCCACCATGTTGACCATGTGTCCTACTGATGAGAATAGTCCCCAGCTATGTACTACTACCTGCTCTCAATCACCAGGTTGAACCCTGGATTGAACACTGGATGTATCTACAGAAGGAGCAGAGGAACAACTCATTGATTTTGTCAATCAGTGTAAGTGGCCATTTGTATACTATTCATGACACTTCTCCCATGAATTGGGGTCCTACACAGGAACGCCCTAAAACAGTAGTTACCAACTTTGTGGGCTTGTGACCCGAAAAAAAAGCAGATATAAGAGAAGTCAGAAATGAAAATTAAACATGATGTACAGCCAAAATGTTTTTTTTTCCTTGAATTCCTATCTTGTTTATCATCTCACAACTCCCTCAGATTTATCGCTAGATTCCTTTGGAGGTTCCTGACTCCAAGGTAGGGAACCACTGCCTTTAATGATATATTACTTTTACCAAAATTTTCCAGAACAACAATTGTGTGCAGCCCCCATCTTGTTTAATAATGCAAACATTATGGATCATAAGTAAATCAAACAGATAATTCCTCACTATCAAACACAGGAACTCACATCCCACATTCACTATGAAAGCAAGTTTTAGATTCTGTGTTAACATTACACACACGACACATGAGGTTGGGAGAGAAGTCCTTGTATTAGATACTGTGTGCAGATTTCAACCAGTGGGGTAGGAGAAGTTTTATAGCCTTTAAAAAGTGACATTAGCTCTGAGCTACAATGTCTCATTTCATATAGGACTGAGCTACACCAGAGACCTGCCTGATCTGTTCACACCCCGACTACCGTGGTCACCAGCTGTTAGCATCCACCCAGATTTTTACAATTCCTTTTCTTATAATGATGCAATATTATTTCCACATCACAAGTGTAACACTGATATTACAAGCATTTAAAGCATCCTGGTGCAACACAACCTTTATTAGAATGGCTGCAGAATTAAATGACTGATAAAAATGCAAGCAGAGCTGCTGTACTTATTGTTGGACTTGATGGTAAACATTAAAAGTAATGTCATCGCTTTTTAATACTCTACTATTGCCAACAAAGTAACAGTGTGAAAGGGAAAAATACACAATGTAGCAGCTACAACATACCATACAGACAAAGGCTATTCAGTTTAAAACTCAACTGATTTTAAAGTGCGGGTTCACTCTAAGCCTCTGTACACTTTGTGGTGTTAACTCCCACTGAAATAAGGCCATGTCTGTTTACTGTGATAAAGAAACACAGCCCCAATGAATCTACTCACTCTGAGACAAAACAAAAGACAAACTGATGCTCATCTATAACGAAACCCATTATTCAGTTAGTTTGTGGTCAAACGCTGCCACTTTTTTGATCTGCAAAAAAGCACTCTCTGGCACATGCACAAGGAGGTAGATACATAAAACAAACACTACTAAAAAGGACTGTACAAAAAGGGGGAATGGAGCTATCAGGTAAAACTGAACTTCTGTAATTGGGTCTCAGTAACCCATGACATAACAGTCACTATAGGCTTTGTTAATCCTATCTGTTCAGTGAGGGAGTGCACATGTCAGGACAATGAGGAGAGTGGTTACAGCATGTTTGTGACACATGGGAATCCCGCTTAAACACAACCTCAATACATACCAGCACTTTCTGACACCTCCATAGTGGATATTTTTTCAACAGCAACTGGAAAAAGAAACAACAGCAAAGTTAATGTTTAAGTTAATTTAAAAAGGAGACTGACCTGTTCCACTAACTACAGGACTAATTCAGTTAAAGGAACTGTGAGCAGACTTGAGGAATTTCTAAACTGACTGTAGGTATGATAGAAAGTGTTTTTCTATTATGTTCATTAAGGACATTTCACTGTGCCTTTAGAAGCCACCTCATCAAGTTAATGTTGGAGGAAGACAGTAGGACCTGGTTACATGGCCAACTGTTTAGTCGTGTCAAACACCTCCATACTTTGGAACACAAACATCCAATCTGTTAATATTTAGGTTGTCCATGGGTAGTGTATATAGGGACAATAGCGGGAGGTGTTGAAACCACTGAATGCTGAATCTGAGCAATACACTGTCAGTCATACAAGATATGGGAGTTCTGTGAATATATGGCACGCTGCTGTAAATGAAAACATTTCCTATGATGACTCGTGTTATTGCAGCTTTCAGCCTCGTCCAGCTCTCTCGCCCGGCCTTCACGCGATTTCCAATGACACATTTTGGGTCCACTGTTGACCAGCAGTGCGTCAGAATATCCACGTCACACCAAACACTCACGTTCCCACTTCTTTCTTTCTTTCCAATGACGGGCTAAGCTTTAATAATCAAGTGAAGTTGGAATGTTCAAAAATGACAACATGGACGTTATAACAAGCGCCGCTTGCTTGGTGGCAGTTTCTGAGTAACGTTACAATAAGCAGTGTTTTGGTTAAATCGCATTAACTGACGCTGGGCGGCACGATTGTGAAAGCACAGCAGCTAAGGAACATGCTACCGCCGGCTGGTTGCACCAAGCTAACGCCGGCTGGGTTAAAGACTCTATATACAGTTGTGACAACAAGCTGTACAAACACTCTATAGCCAAACGGCCGGGTAAGATTAACATTATATATAGATTGTAGTCAATGTTACAAAGCGGCAGGCGTCTATATTCCTGCTTCACCACACAGCAGCTAGCGAGCATGTCGCGCTTCAAGGAACGCGTGTCTGAAGAGCAGGTAGCAGCTAGTTAGCAGCTAACAGCGAGCTAACTGCTAACTAACGTGCCTGAACTCACCCGCAGAGTCGAGGTCTTCCGAGTGTGCCTTCATGACAAAAGCCGGGACAAATTCGGCGGCGTTTACATTGGGCACAAACGGTTTCGCGTTCACATTCAGGGTTGTGAAAGCGGATTCAAGTTGTCCGTCGAGTGTGGCCTCCACATCGTCCTCTTGTTCCCAGGAATCAGGGGCAGTGTCTCTCGGGTCCATCGTGGCTCTTTGGGTTTTTCACCACTGTGAGATTTGAGCTGCGCAGTTCTCGGTTCTACGTCAGCGTCCGTCCGAACCCCGGTGCTAAAGGTCACCTCTTGGACTGGTTGAAAGCGTCCCAACTGGAAGTGTGATGTTTAGTCTCCGGTTCCGGTGAAAAGAAGCAGCCGGTGCCTGTCGGCGGAGACGCCAGAGAGAAATGTTCGATTCAGCACTCCCAGAGACAGTCCGCCTGAGCTAACGCGTCCCTTCAGCCGACGTGCTATGCGCGGTGACCTCTGGGATATGAAGTCTCTTTCGAAAGTGGAACACAGTGGCCATGACAGACTCGCAAGACACAAGAAAACTACATTCCCCGAAGACTAGTAACTGACTGTTTACGTCAATAGTTTCTGACCTTTTCAGGAACCGCAGATTCGATTCAGGTTTTGCAAATGGAGAATGACTTTTATATGTTAAGTGATACAACTTCATTCACTCATCACATGGTTTGCATATATTCTTTGTTCGGAGAGCGCATTGAACTTGTAGATACAATATTTTAAGTATCACAGAGAATATTCTACATATTTTGGGATTTGTAAAATGCATCATAGCCATTTGTTGAGAAAGTTTTTTTCAGTACTTGTAACTACAACAGTAACGTTATAACATTTGCCCTGGCAAAGCATACTCAGACTAATGAGAAAAATGATGACAATACGACAGCAACATGCTGGGTTTAAAATTTAATAAAAATATGTTTGGTTTTACAACACACCAATCTCAATCACTTTTAGTTATCTAAAGTGATTCCGCTTTAATTCCCCTTTCATTGTATCCATTTTTGCATTTCAACCACCTTTGGGCACAAGAGGTGGATCACAGCTTTGGCTCGCAAACTACACTGAGAAAATCTAAACAAATCAACAGTAGAACAGTGTATAGTTTAATGACCTCAATCTAACACAAATATGATATAATAACCTTTTACTACATAAAAAGTTACTCTGCAATAATATTATCTGATGGAATAAACTGAGACATATTTTTGTACACACCTGCGTACGTGATATGAATCGTTACAGATTATGTTGTAGTTTTAAATATATCCTCAGGCAGCAGCCCAACCATAAAATGACCTATTCATAAAAAGAAGCACATGAAGGCATGAACATCAGGGGACACAGCCAACTCTGCTTTCAGAAATGTGTTGTGATTATTTATAAGTACTTGTTATTATTATGTGACCACAGTTAGTCACTCATGTACTTTGATTTGATAAGATATAAAAGCATTTTTTATATATATAATGCAAGACTTAATACCTATGCAGAAAAGATGTAGACAAAATCACACCTTATAATGTATCCCATCCAATTCATATTGCCTTCAATTGTACATATTTTGCCATGTGTCCAATAATGTTTATTCTTTCTGTCTGTGGTGCATGTGAAAATGTATATTGTCAAAGGTGGTCTTGGCTATAATAACACCAAAGTCAAATTCATGTCCTTAACTTTGTGTTGTCTGAGTCCTTAATAAGTCATGATGCCCCTTCCAACAAATTGAATGCCAACTTAAATTTAGTACAGTCAGCACTAGGTAGTATGATCATCTGTCGTCTGTCTATTTTTCATCCCTGGGCTTGAGAAGGATATAAAGTCATTCCGGCCATAGTCAAAGTAAGATGACGAGTCTGTTTTGTTTTTGTCAAGTTAAGTCTAAAGTCATCAGATTCATGATATCTGACTTGAGCCCACGCATCTACTAAATATAAGTATTTATTAATCATTTTTATTTGTATCAGTTTGACATTGTTTTAAATATTTTCTCAGTTTCTTGTTATAAAATGAGAAGTTTCTCCTTTTAATGAGATGTTCATGTCATAACAAGTTATTTTTCATGCTGACATTTTTTTCCTCAGTACTGCTAGATGACAAATTATTTAGTTTTAACATGAAACTTTTTTTTTTTTTATAAAAACACATGATATCACAAAACTTTCTCATTATGTATCTATAATGGCATACTGACTTATCTCATGAAAACAAGATGTAAGTGGGCTGCTTTGCTATTGTTCTGTGCACCTGTGTGTAACAGGCTTAGATCAGTGATCGTCAACAATCATGCTACAAATCAGTACTGGTTCGTGTAATGTACCAGACTGCAGACATTCTTAGACAAGAACAGACATCTCCTACCCATCTGCCACCCTGTCTTGACACGACATATGACCAGATGACTTAAAATGAGCTTATATACACTTTCAATCCAGCAGCCTTTCTCACATCTGAACCAAAGCTCAATCAGCAGTGAAGGCCTGATTACCCAACTGACAAACTTCTACTGATGGCCTATTAAAAACTGAGATACCCCAGAGCCTTTAATAATGGCTTACTGACATTTATATGACAATAAGATCTGATGGCTTATTAGAAAGTTATTAAGTCTACAGTTGTAAATGTTAATAAGCTGCAGCTCTCATCTAGAAGGTAAGTGGTCAAACAGTCCATTGGAGGGTCTTCCTGATGAATGAAAGAGCTAAAGAAACAAAGCTGATTTGATGCTTCACAACCTGGCAACACAAACATTTTCCTTATTAATGGCTTATTAGCTTAGGATCTATAAAGCAAGTAAATGATTAATAATGCTTATAAACACTTTGTAAAGGATGACTTATCAGAAAGTGGTACAGAAGTTTCTTGTTATAACAACATGCCAACTTACCATGTATTAAGTTAGTTTTAATGAGATGTGTGAAATAATGAGAGAGTTATGTGATAAAGTGATATGATTAAATGGGATATAATGGCATCATCATTCTAAAGTGAGAAATGTCTTGTCATAATGTGAAAAGGATCTTGAAACTGAGCAAATATTTTGTCACGGTGTCAGCAATACTCTGAGGTATTAATGCCTGATATCACTTTGCTTTTCTGGTCTTTCATTTATTGCTCTGTTTGTCAAGCATCTGGGACTCTTGTACATTTACAGATGTATTGAAGTATGTATATGGACTAAATGAGCCATAAACATGCCAACTCACAACAGTAAAGAGGAAGACTAAAAATGAGATTAGAACTGAACCACAGAAGGCCGTGGCATGATGTTAGGACTACAAAACTTAGAATTTAATCTGTTGAGAGACAGAATTTACACAAAATATGTCAAAGCGTTTCTGTGCTGTAAATTAAAAGGTAGAAAACATTCAAGAAAAAAGATTCTGCTTATTAAATACAATCAGTCAGACAGACATGACAGGCAGGACGGTCCAGGACATTTCATCATATCAAATCAAAAGTTCTTCATCAACAGTGTTCTTGGAAGGTTATAAAGTTATTGATTTAGCTTTGCATTATAATCACATGACAGAAATAATCATTAAGAAGATTTTGCTTCATTTACATAATATACGAAATAAAACAAAGAACAGTAGTAATTATCTACAGAACAAGTGCAATAAAGCTGAACTCCATTCTTTTAAAATCTTCATTTATCACTGTGTTAATTCCTTTATCTTATCATACCATTGTATTATAACCATATTTTTTAACATTTTACAGTAAATATTCCACCAGTACCTGGCTCAAAGTACTAAAGACTACTTCAAATTTGCCCAAATGTGTTTTTTTCTTTAATTTTTTAGGCATTTTCAGTAGTTTTCATTTTAAGCTTTTACATTCAGGCACCAACATTAGAGCAAACTTCTGCCAAACCTACAGAGGCTCATTCACTGCCATTAAATTCCAAATGGCATAGAAAACAAATCTGCATTGAGAATAACCCCTCACTAATGACAAGCAATCAGTCATGTTGTGTAACGTTCCATCAAACTGCTCAAGAAAAAAAAAAAAATTGCTCATGCTATAGAAGTTCCCATCACAGATTCACCACCACTGTCGCTTTTTGATACTTCCACTTCCTCCTTCTCCCATATTTTCTTTATCAAACTATTTCCAACACTGCCAGTGACACATTTAGGCCCCTCGACAAGGTGCAATAACTGAGATCTTACAGGTTTGTTACATGTCACACTGTGCAAAATGGTCTAATACAACCTTGGTCACAACCTGTGTCAGACTGTGTGATGAATGTCTGTTGAATTTTAGCTCAATGATGGAAACAGAAAAAACCCAGCTGGTGTCATCCATTTTTAATCCTCTCCTGTTTGAAAATGCAGCAAAAACAAGCTCTGCCACTATTTTTTCTCTAACTTTATTTTAAAAATGAGTTATACATAAATGCTGATGTGGTATCTAGATGTATATGTGAAATGACAGTTATTTCATCTTGTATTCTGATTGGTTGGTTTGTAGACATAAGTCGTTGGGAGGATTGCTGTCAGAATTGTGATGAATGCTGTCTTTGGTCTCCAAAGCTCTTAATGAGTCTCATATTGACATCTAAAACCTTCATATGAACTCACCATGCTTCTCTCACAATCAATTAAGTTTTCATCTGAGACAGGTCAAAACTGCACAGTGTGTAGGGACCTTTAGGATCCACCCTAAAAATGTCTGTGAAATAGTGCTGGTGTGATAGAGACACAGCAGAATAATCTACAGTCATGCAAAACACAATGGGCCTCATGCAAGAAGCACTCATACACACACATTTGTTCTGGAATGTATGTATGAGGGATTTAACAGAATTTTCTCATGCTTAGAATTCTGTCTGCGAATGAAATTCCCAAGTGGTCCAGGCCAGTTGTATGTACAGTTTGCCTTTCTCCACAAAGGAAAACATTTGTTTAAGATTTATAATTAAATATAATAATGGTATCAACGCAAATGAAACACATTACAAAGGGTTAATCGTGTTACAAAGAAGTTTAGGAGTTGGTTTTTTTTAGATGTTATTGGCTTATTTTGGCATTCTTTTGTTCATCTAATGTGACTGTCATCCCCTTGACCTCCTCACATCATGGAATGATTTGCTTTAGCAAAACATTTTATAGTATCTACCTTCATGTCAGACAGTAATGTGTCTACTACTAGGCTAAATGAGTTGTGTTTTCATCTCCTGATTTTTGACAGCAGGATTTGACTTCCATATGTTGAAATTCTTCTTTTTACTCTTCAGTGTCATTTTTTGTGAATGAAACTTGCCCACAAACATATTGAAAAAGGTCACC
This sequence comes from Thunnus thynnus, assembly GCF_963924715.1. Taxonomy (NCBI): domain Eukaryota; kingdom Metazoa; phylum Chordata; class Actinopteri; order Scombriformes; family Scombridae; genus Thunnus; species Thunnus thynnus. Next base: position 28,423,148 of record NC_089533.1, read on the forward strand.
TCATATAACAATTTAGGAGCGTCAATTATGCTAATAATCAAATCTCACAAACACATCTCCTCATGAGCAAGTGGCATTCATTAAGTTCAAACAAGCAATTAATGACAAGGTAGTGCAGTTATGAGAGTTTGATGGAATCAACCTGGAACAACGAACAAATCTCACAGAACAAAAGAAAGGGAGATTTAAGAGATGAATATGAAAATGTTCTAACATGAGGCCCAATGTTTCTTGAAAGCTTCTATAAGCAGTTTAGCACACTGGTGGTCCCAGGCAGTCAGATGTAACTGTTGAACCTACGTGAACTTCTACACACAAAAATCCTTTAAATCAACATTAATAAAGTGCACACATGCTCATAATCACCAGCCTGTACTTACTGTGATTATTTATACCAAATGATATCAAGGTGAATTTCCTCACCTAGCAGAATCAACTGAATGGTCCAAAACAAATAAAGCACCTGTTTGGCCCTCTAATATGGCACTTGTAAAAGGTTTAAAAGTTAATCCTCAAAGCACAGTACTTTGACCCAGGTCTGGAGGGATGTTTTTGGCAAAGAAAATAAATATTCCTCATACTGTAAATACCTGCAAAGCAGTGCACCTCTATGACACGTTTTACTCAGGTTGCATTGTTGACAAAAATAAAAAGAGATTTACATAAAAATGTAAAAGTTTGTACTACTCTGGCCCCAACTGCATGTGCAATTATAATGGTTTTTTTCACAATAGCCTGTGCTGCATTTGTATTGTATGACACCAGATAGATAGATAATACCAGAGCCACTGCTGAGATTTGGAGAAGTTACTCAAAACATTTTTGAAAAAAAAAAAAAAGTCTTAATTTTGTGGGAAAAAAGTCATAATATTAAAGCTTATATTAAGCAATGGGAACAAAGTTGCAATTTTTACTTAGTCAAGGACGTTGAAATGAAATGATTACAGGTGTTGAGTGAATGTTGATGTTCTGCTGGTATCTCACTAACCTCCAACAAGAACTTTTGGCAGAGTCAAATTCAAACAGTCATGCAGAGCAACAGAGGAAGTTACAGTAGAAAAATGACTGCAGTCAAAACACAAGTCTTTTACAGGGAAAAATGTAACTGTAGAGATGTGGACAATCTCTAACCAATCCATCTGGAAATTTTGTTGACCAGCTTGTGGTTTAGCATCATGACCTTTTCTTGTAAAGTTTCAACAACTTTATTAATATGACTTTTTCTCATATCATAACTTGCTCTGGCAAAATTACAACTTTATCACAACTGTTTCTTGCACAATTATAACTTAATCTCGTAATATCATCAAATTACCGTAAAATTCTAACTTTATTTGTTTTCCGTGGAAAATTACAGCTTTATTCTTGTAATATTGTGACTTTCTGATACTTTAGTGTCGTAACAATCTGACTTTTTTTTCCTCAAACTATCCCAACTTTATTCTTTATTTAAGATTTTTTCTCCCCCAGCAGTGGCCTTGATACTTCATCGTAGTATTGTGGGGCAGTGCACACATGGAGGGAGTGTTTGAAGCTCATACGCAGGTGACTGGTATAATCAGTAGGCATTAGGCGTTAAATAGATTAGGTTTTGCACAATACTCTACTCCTTCTATACAGATTTATTTTAGCATAAATTATCATAGTAAATAACTGGGTGGATTAGATATATATCATCTATTTACAGTGAGGTGCAATCTAAACATTTTAATTGTAGCAAGACTCACTGCTTCATTTCCAGTTGAGAGGTGAAGTGAATGGACTATTAAATGGAAACTCTGGTCCTGAATCAAACATTTTTCTCTTTGAAGCTAAAAAAAATCTGTATACAATATGGCTACTCCTCTGCTCTTTACTCACACCCTGAAGTCATCAACTGAGTGTAAAACTGTAGAGACACTAAGCAGGGCTGGATGTCACTGGACTTTAAAGGAAAAATCCACCCTTAAACACGTTATCACTGCTTTTGGCATGTTTACATTTCTGGCTGCATTCTGTCCTTTACTGTATTCTTGTTATCCCTTTGAATAAATCAGAGATGATGCAATGTTCTATCAAAATATTAGTGCAGCTCCAAAAGGAGTTTGACAGCAAAACATTTTTTCATCACCCCAAAATGGGAAAAACAATCATACAGGGGGATATTCACCAAGCAGGCAGGTATAATCATAACTCCCCTGACAGTAGCCTCAACAGCTCATGTTCCTTTTTGGGAGTTGTTTAAAGGCATTCTGAAAACTGGGGGAAAACACAGAATGCTGCAGCCACAGGTGGAGGAAAAGTGGGTATGCCAAAATATCATATTAGAACATTTTATCACCAAATCACTAGAATGCACTGAACTGAGCATCACAGTGTAAGAGTGTCCAGGGGAGAATGTATCCTTGACTCCTTGCTGTCCTAAAACTATAGGACAGAGCCAAATGAGAGAGACAAACAGCCCAAACTATCTCTGTCTCTGTTTTCTTTTGGAAGAATTAGATTCACAACATAATAACATTTCTTTTTAACATCTGTTAGGCTGGTACCATTTAGAGGACGGCTGGAGGACACTTGCAGAAAGAGTTGTCCTATCCTCTGCTCTGCTCCACCTCTTGGCCTTCAGGGGTCCTCTCCTCTGAGGCCTCTTCAGTCTCTACCTGCATGTGCTCCTGCACACACGACTCCTGAACTTCTTCTGGTATGACATCACATGTAATCTGCACGTCTTCCTCAGGTACGGACGGAGAGGAGGGTGGGTGAATGCTACTGCTCAGAGTGGTACCCCCTTCCCCGGTTGTTTCCTCAGCCTGTCCGATGGAGCTAGTTTCACTGAAGGAGTCGGAGCCTGCCCCGGAGCGCCGGAATAACCTCTGACCTAAAATTGAAAGACAGGAAGTGCAGATGGTAAGTGTGATGTCATTGAACAAAGAGAGAGAGAAAGCTCAGAGAGTACAAAGAGAAATTCCTATCCACAATTTTCATTGCTCTTTAAAAAGGTGAGACATCAGCTTGCAGGCTATCTGGCAGTGAATAGGTAACCTGAAGCAACAGGGGTGAAAACATTCTTACAGACAGAAATGGACAAGAAAAAAATTGTGACTGCTCTGCTTGTTCTTGAAAAACAAATTCAAATCAGGCAGTCCGTCCCTTACTTGACTGCCGTGCACATTATTATTTTATGTGTTGGATATTGCCTGCTATCATGTTTTGGTGTTGTTAAAGTGAAGTCCCATTCCTATTTAAACCATTTTGAGCCCTTGCAGCCTCTCACACTCAATCACTTACCTGGTGACGTTAATTCAGTCTGTGAGGGTTCAGGGCTTAGGGCTTCAGGGGGTCATTGGGATTGGGCCTGACTTTGAAACTGAAGGTAAACCTTCATTTTTTTTTCAATCATTGTTAAGCTGTCAATGAAAGTCAACATTTCATGCACAGATGTATCAAATTAAAAGCTTCCTGTGGCTCAAAGAGTATGATCCCTCTCTTTACTGGCAGGCATTCAATGTGAAATATCTGCAGGAAGTGTTCAGTTGTGCTGACAGTAGTTTAAAAAAAACAGCCAAGTAGAAGAGACTGGAAATGATTTGTGAATAAAACCAGTATGTATTTCTAAAAAGAGAAAGTAAGAACCATAGGGAAGTGAGTGTGATACATTTACTATGTGAGCTATTAGAACACAAGGTCATTCTACCCCCTCAAAGTTTTTCAGAGACTAGTCTCTGATAAACTACTGGCCACTGACTGCTATTATTTGAGAATCTGCCATAATTTGAACACCATCTTAAAATCCACAGTAGTCAGAGACAGACATGGATGATGCTACCTGGCAGTCTCTTTGATGAGGAGGTGGGAGAGTCTTGCAGGGAAGGCCTGCCTGCCTGGGCCTTAGTGGAGTATGTCACCTCTGTGGAGTCCAGGGAACCTATGGACACACCCATTAACATGCAGATGTATGTTAAACACACCTAACACACACACAAACAAACAAACCTTTGCTATGTACTTTTAATGAGAGCTAATCACGGCATAAGAAACACAGTGCCATGGTGTATGTAGCAACATACCGTACCAGCCAAAGGTTTGGACACACTTTCTCATTCAAATGAATGGAAAGTTGTGTCCAAACTTTTGACTGGTACTGTACACTCAACAAGCACTTTAGGAACACCTGTGAAATCTAATGCAAACCAATGCAAAAGCTCTGCCATAAATTCTACTTTTACCAAGCATATACATTTTCAGTTTTTGTTGACATTATCAGAAAGGTGATAATTCTACTTTATGTTTATTATTGAGGTCCTAGTGGGTGGTGGTGGTGGTGTACTGACTCACTGACTGACTGACTGACTGACTGACTGGCTAACTGACTGACTGGCTAACTGACTCATTGACTGACTGAATCACTCAATGACTAACTGACTCACTTTCAATTCAGTTCAATAGGCTTTATTGGCATGACATTTGACATGTGTTGCCAAAGTACTATTATGAAAAATGATCAAAGAAAATGTTAAGGAATGAAATTAACAAGAATAATGTGAACAACAATATTAGTCAATAGAATAAAATAGATAATGAAATGAATAAATTAAATAAAATAATGTCAAATGTGAATAATATTCATCTACTGATAATAAAAGATGTTGTTAATAGTAGGGATAACACAACACAGCCATTAGTCTACATAACAACATAAAAACAAAACAAAACAAAAAACCAAAAGGAGATGGTGGTGGTAAGTAGAATATGGTAAGAACAAGTATATTTATAAATGTCTATCTGTCTATATGTCTATGTCCTACTGGTTGTGTCCTTTGTTGTGGCAGGAAGTCACATATTTAACAGCCAACACTGCACATTCTTTCTTTTCCCCCAGAATGACGGCTCATTTCTCCCTTTCTGTCAGACTTCAGGATTTGGGTCAATTTCTTTCAAATTTTGGAAAGAATTCCTCCCTAATATTTCAGTAGTTTTGACATTCTTAGAAAGTGTAGAAAGTGTAGTTCTGTCATCACAATGGGAACGCAGCCTGTCCTCTCTGGGCAGCCAGGTCTGCCTGTGTCTGCCCTTCTCTATTGCCAGACTATGATCACTAAGTCTGTCTTTCTCAGGTTCTTATCAGATACTCTGCTTAGGAAGTCTGCCACAGTATAATGGCTGTTTAGGGCCAAATATGTTGTTATTTTATGTTGTGAGTATATAACATAATTCCAATAAGTGATGCATTTTTCTTCTTCTTTAGATATAAATTGGTTAGGTCTAATCTGAGTGACTGTGTAACTTCTCTGAGGCTGGCTAGGGTTTGTGATGTCAGAAGGTGAAAGGTCAGCCAGCCTTAGGACCAGTTGGTTGAGGGGACTCATTCTTAGGTTCAACTTTTGGCAGGTAAGGGCTTTATAATGGTAACAGGCAGTGTCACTCTTTTTAATATGGCTGCAGAATTTGATAGATCTTTTTTGAATACTTAGAAATAAAGGATATTGGCCTAATTCAGCCCTATACACACCAATACACTTGCAGAAATCTGTATGCAGGGCTTCTATTGTTTTTTTCCCTTTTTTGCCCAAATATTTTATAGTAAGGGGCCCTGTACCTCACTGCCATACAATGCAATCGACTCTATAACTGATTTAAACATTTTAGCCATGTCCTAGTTGGAATTTGGATTTGAACAGAATTCTAGATGGCACAGAAAGCCCTTTTGTCTTCTCTTTTAGTTCCTTCACAGCAGAGCAGAAGTTTCCTGTGGAACTAATTTGTAAACCTAAGTAAGTATGGGTATTTATTTGTTCTATTTGGGTCCCACCTATTTAAATGTTGGGTCATTTCTTTGTAACCTTGATCTTTTTGGGAAGGTGATAATTTTGGTCTTTTCCATGTTAACTGTGAGGGCCCAGTCTGACAGTACTGATGGAGAAGGTCCAGGCTCTGCTGAAGACCCTCTTTAGTAAGAGACAGTATGACCAGGTCATCTGCATAAAACAGACACTTGATTTCTGTGTCTTGAAGAGTGAGACCAGGTGCTGGTGACATCAATGTATAGCCACTAAATGTGCTTGTTTTTGCCACTGAGAGGCTCAAATTGTTATTATAAGTGTCTGACAACATTATGGAAGGATCATACAGAGAAATAAAACTGACTCACTCTCCAGTCTGTTTGTTATTCTATCTAACCAAGACTCGCCCCAGGAAGAAATCTTGTTCTGAAATCTCCGGATAGTTGAGTTGTTATCGAAATCAGCTAAATATTCAGCCATGACTTTGACAATCTTTTAGGTAACACTAAGCTACTATTTCTGTACTCCAACACACAAACTCCTCCTGGTTCTCCTCTCTCTTACTCTGTCATGGCTGAATATTTAGCTGATTTCGAAAACAACTCAACTCTTGCGAGATTTCAGAATGAGGCACATGAACCATTTCTACTGGCAAAATGCGTTTATATTATTTATTCATTATTTGCATCTGTATTTATTGATATTCTGATTGTGAATTCATTATTTAATAACCCAGAATATGATTAGGGTGTCTTTTGAACACTGGAAATTATTCATTTGGTTAAATGTTTCAGGGAAAATTGTAATTATGTATATCAAACCCTCATATCAAACCCGACGCTGAGGAATTTTCAGCCTAACATGTGACTGAATGGAAATGACAATAAATGATGTGTAATATAAATGTGTTTAAACTGTGTTTCTTGCTGGCAGACAGACTCTCCCTGACTTTAATCTTATCTATAGTAACAGTTAACAGGAGAAATAACAGATCACAACAAGAAGAATCTTTCTAATAAATTAAGAAAACTCTTTATGGTTCTTTTGTTGATCAGACCTACAATTACCACAAATGTTTAACTAGATGACGAATCAGAAAACAAATAAAATATAAAACCTAGAAGTGATGCACTTGAGTTGAATCTGTAATCTGTCTCCACTCAGTGATGTTGTGATGTATCAGATCAGTCTGATCAGCTATAGCGTCAAAACAATAACTGATATCCAATAAGGGGATGTGTCAGCTGGCAAAAGACATCCGTGAAGGCTGCTTTCACGTATCCTCGCTGATGGCGCCTCAGAGATCCTCCTTGCTTCTTGGAACACAAATAAGAGCTTTGGGATGGCCTTCAAAATGGCGGACCAGAGCTACTTCCAGTACAAGCAAGGAGCAAGGAGCAAGGAAAGACCTTACTGACTTGCTCACTGACTTACTGAATCATTTACTGACTTACTGACTCGCACACTGACTTACTGACCTACTCACTTGTTCACTGACTCGCTCACTGACTCAATCAGTTACTTACTTACGGATGTACTGACTTGCTCACTGACTTACTGACTGACTGCTCACTCACTCTCAGAGGCTTGTTGGTGCCTAACAGACACTCCTTCGACACTCTAGCCCTCATTTTCTTCCCCTCTGCACCTGATTTTATGTAACATGTATGCAAGAGGCCACTCAACGAGCAAGGAGACTCCACAAATACTATTCAATCATTCACACACCTGTTTGCTAACTGTGTGTGCACTGCAGTTACTTTGTCTCACATACCAATTAATGTCAATGAGAGAACGTTTTCAGCAAATGTTTGCAGTACGTGGTGAGGTCTTCAATAATGATAACGTGGTTTCAAGTTCAGAAACAAATCACACAATTTAAAATAAGGTTATATAAACTGATGCTGGGTCTCACAACCACACAATGCATGCTGTGTAGCATGTGCAGCATGAGTCTACAGCATTGTTCACTTGCTCCTTCAGCCCTCAGAGGGCTGATTTCACAGGAGTCCAGTGGATATTTCAGAGTGCTGGAGTGTCACTTATGTTGACAGGGATTCCCCTGAGGGGAAATGAATGAGGGTTTGTTAAACCACTATTGAAACACACTGACACAGAGCAGGATCATTCATTGGCCTCCTCTCTTCAGTACTGCTGCTGCTGCTTCATGTCCATGATCTTTTTCTATGATGTACTTCCAACACAGAAAAAAGGTTGTTCTAAAACAATACCTTATCCTCAATACCTATTTTAATACTTCAGAACTTGCATTTCAGACTACCACAAAGCTCACTTTTGGTTCTGTCATGTTTTAGGTTGGACCTTGGGTTACATTTGATATGACAAGAAAATGACTTCAGAGTGTCATCTGTCATCTCACACACATGCACATACATACATGGGCATGCATGCATGCATACACACACACACACACACACACACACACACACACACACACTCACACACTACCTGCAGCCAGGTTGAAGGTCCTGCCCTTAATGGAGCTTTCAACTGGAGAGAACCAGTTTAACACAGAGCCAACCAGAGGAAGTTGTCTTAGCATCCCCTAAAAGACACAGAGACAAAGGAAATCAAATGTGTGTGAAACTTACTATAATGAGGACCATATGTTCACTAGGGATATGCAGAGGGCCCAGTATTTGTATCTGTATCTGTTGAGGCAGCAAAATTATTTGTATTTGTATTTGTGCTCGAATAAAAGTGGAAAGAGGTTTAATAATCCTGTTTTTGTTTTTATTACGCTTTTATTTTATTACAATTACAATTTTAGAAATTTAAAGTGTTACAACAAGTGTTCATGAGGTGTTCCCTTGGGAGCACTTCACTTGAGCCTTTAGCTCAGCTTGATCTCTGGGGAACACCCCCAACACCGGGAGTGATGTCCAAATTAGGAAATGTGCATCATGTAGTAGGTGGATGTGAATCCCTTCACTGAGACCTGCTGATAGATGTAACAGCAGAGCAGAGGAGAGACACTGAGATAGTGATGTGATGGTGACCTGTGCACTGATATTTGACATGTTTTTTTTTTCTTCCTGAAGACAAATAATTTTTAAAATATTTGTATGAAACAAATATTTGTAAAAAAACAAAACACTATTTGTCCTGAATAATGTATTTGTATTCGGGCACACCCCTAATGTTTACTACATCTGTCCTCTAAATCCTTACTTAACGTAACTCTACTCATTATCTAACTTTAAACCAAAACTTCAAATCCAAATCCACCTTTGTTCCTGGATTCTCAAGTCTCAACTCTGACTCATTTAAGGAGTGAAGATCAGTCAACATGTTGTCATTTTAAAAGTAGAAAATTCAAAGTGAATTCACACAAAACATAAGTGATAGAAGTCCACACACCTCTTCCATGAGTTTCTCCTCATTGGCTTTTTGCAGCTGCAGCTCTGCCTCCAGGATGCCTTTCCTCACCACCTCTGTCATGTTCTCCAATAGCTAGACAGTAAAATAATCACTACTGTTTAGAAATGTAATGTAATGTATGGAACAACACAGTGAACATACGTATATTATAATGAATACATCATGTCTATTTATATGTCATTCTCATACAGAATGCATTTTCTGCAAAACAATCCTATCCTATAAAATGTTGTTACCCTTCCGCTCTCTTCTATGTCCCTTCCCAGCGCAGCTATTGTGTCCACCAGTTCTGAAACATCGACGTCCTCTGTTACCATGCTCACAAAGATACAGTCCTCTGTCCCAAACTCAGGGCCTGGGAGGAGAGGTGGAGATGGAAAAAGAGAGAAACAACAGCAAAATTTAGAAAGATAAATACTGTAAGCTACTTTTTTCATTCTTCACAAGCCTCTGAGATGTGAAAAGGTACTAACCAGTGGAAAAGATGATGTCAGTGTCAAGGTCTTGTAGTTTCTTCAGCAGCTCAGTGTTGATTTTCTTCAGCTCCTGCTTTGTCCTGCTCTCATCCATTCCTTCAGCCTGTGGCTCGTACCTGAACATAACATATCCATCCTGTTCTGATGTTTGATTCCTACTGAGCACTGCAGCAAATCTTTTCATGACAAATCTGAACTTTGTTAGAAGGACAGCGTGTATTAAGGACATGCTGGCTTCATCTATCTATTAAAGTGATGCCTTTTGTCATTCATTCAGAGGTGTCTGTTACATTGATGTTCCTTAGGGCTTTATTCAGACATGACAGGACAACAATGGAAACATCCACAATGCCTGCATGACATCTGGCTTCTGGTTTTAACAGGGACCACTTTTATTTCTGTGCTAATCTTGATACCACCTCATTTATCCGAGGAGGTGCTCTGACTGGGATTCACACCCCTATCACCCATCTGCTAAGCAGCAGTCTGAACTCTATCCAGCTGCAGTAAACACATTACCTAACTCTCCTACCACTCCACCTGACTGACTGAGGAACTGGTTTTATCACTCTAACCACCACCATGAAGCTATTCCACCAGAACACCACTACACTGTAAGAAATGGGGGACAAAATCCACAGCCCTTTTCATGTGCACAAATATAATGTGAGGCATTAATACAATATGAGGCTTCAGCAGTCTGGGTGAGCTAAATCAAGTCAGTATCTTCCAAAGTTACAGCCTATTTAGTATGAAATTCTCTCTTTTTGTTTCCCCTGAATGAAAATCCTGGCTGAGCTTTGGTGGAGGGATACATTCTGGTGGTCCTATATAGATTTGTTGACGCTACTCGGCCTTCACTACTCAAAACGTGCTCAGAGAAAACTTCAAATGCAAAGAAAAAATGGAATCAAAGCAGCCTGAGTACAATCTCTATACAATAGTTGTTCCCATAAAACCTATCCAGCCTTACTGAACAGCCCCCAGGCCAGGCCAGCTGAGCTCCTCCATGTATCTGAGGGAGGGCGAGTGTCGGTGGGTCTCCTCTCTGAAGTCCTGTCTGAGGGACATTGTGGAGCTCATCACAGGCACCAGCTCTAACAGCTTCTCCACCAGGTCCTCCACATCCTCCTGCTGGGTCCCCAGGACTGGACGGGAGGGAGAAAGTCATGGTCATGACTGCTAGCTTACATTTATGACTAGAGGATACAGGCCTGTGGTGAGGAATAATCATTATGTTTCTTTTATTGGTGATGTTTAACCTTTGCTGGCACTAGTTAACATTTATTAAAAATACATCTTGGAATGTCATGTTTATGTTTGTGTGTGTTCGTTCATGTTACCTGCAGCGGTCAGGAGTGGGCTGAAACGAACACAGGTACCCTCATCTTCAAGCTCCACCACATCTATCCCACTGTTGGGAACCAGCTGGGCCAGCTGCTCACCCAGCTATACCCCAGGAAAAGCATTCATTTAAAAAGAAAACATCAACTGTGTGGTCGGACAACGCAACAGTTAAGTGTTGAGAACACTGACAAAGAAGTAATGGTTTTATTCTGTGGCAAAAGGTTCAGTTCTGCCTCTTTAAACTCTTGTTATAGCCCCCAGTGGTGCCAGTAAAGAAACAAAAATCCTAATTCACTCAACTTAGACCTGTATGTGGCAGGTCATCATGCAAACATCCATAAATCCATGGTGAAATTCTAAATAGTATCAGAATCAGGACCCGTATTCATTAATTAGCTAAAAGTTACATTTTGGACTTAAAAACTTAAGAATAAAAAGAGCTTCTGAGGTCTCTCAAGTTGGTTCAGAGTAGATCCTGCATAACTAAACCAAGCACGCCTCTGTTTTCCATCTGATTGTACTAAATATTATTGGTTATTATGACTGATACAGCATAATTAACAATGGAGTCATTTTAGCCTTACATATTTTTTGCATTTCAACATTTGATAGGATGCACCACTTCATCTTTTTTCTTTTTTTCCCATTTATCAGGGGTGCAAACCAACAGCAGGAACAAATTTGACATTGATTTTGTTTGTAATCACTTTCTAAGCATCTTAATTGCCTGGACTTCAATCAATCAATCAATCAATCAATCAATCAATCAATTTTTATCTATATAGCGCCATATCACAACAGAAGTCATCTCAAGGCACTTTTCACATAGAGCAGGTCAAGACCGTACTCTTTAATTTACAGAGACCCAACAATTCCCCCATGAGCAAGCACTTGGCGACAGCGGTAAGGAAAAACTCCCCTTTAACGGGTAGAAACCTCAAGCAGACCCCAACTTGTGAGTGTGGTACTAAATTCTCCGTATAATATGATTTCTCTGACATACCTCGTCTACCAACAACAGTCTACCTATTTATATAATTATATATTATAAATATATTAGAGTGTTGTTCATTTCACACAATATGTCACAAATAATATGAGCATTCAAAAAATTATAAATATACTGTATATATTTGCAGAATAATATACAACTGAGTTTTAGACCTGGAAACCAAAACTATGATCTTAAAGAAGCTAAAAGGTGCCATAGAGCAGAGGGGAACTGAAGAGTTATTTTCTGGTCATCACTACAAGCAACATCTTTCATAATACACACAGTCATTTGATCCACTGTTATTATAGAAATAATGATTGGTGCAGCTTAAACTAGCATAGGCACAAAAATTAAAGTTATAGTCCATGTTAAAGAGGTGAAAACACTCACCCATCTGTTGAAGGCATCAAGCACCTCTTTCTCGCCAGCACAGTAACCCTCCACTGAACCCCCACTGGATGCTAACATATAAGGAAAGGAAATAGCAACTTAACAACTGTATAGTGTGATAATATTGGTTTTGTATAATCTTCTTTTTCTCTCAATAATTGTAGGAACCAGTTTTTGAGCATGAGCATCTGCTGGGAAGAGGTCATAAATCATCCACCAGGAGTCAGTAGACAAAAAACATATTAAGGAGGCCAGCCACATCAGAAAGCAGAGACCATCCTTGAACAGACACCATCTCCCACAAACTTAGAACATGTGATGTCACCTGATCCAGCTCCATTCACAGAGTAAAGAAAAATGAAAGCTCTGAAAACTTTTAAGTGGACTTTAGAGTTTAAAAAATGTTACACATTACAATCTCTTTTTGTTTTAAAACTTACTTAAACTGCAAATATGAAAATAAAATATAGCCACAAGCGGCAATGAGTGGGGTCCAAGCAATAAAGGCAGTCTTCAACTTAATATGATCTTCAGAGGATTTTGAAAACATGCCACATGCATAAATTGCCACATGGTTGGTAAGTTTGGTAAGTAAAAAAGAAAATGTACATTTGTACATGTACATGTACAGATTACAGCAAGATATTGAATATCAGTGCAGACGTTTGACCAATCTGAACATCATCTGAAACACTTGATATCTACCATCTAAAGAATGTCTGTGTCAATTTTGGGAGCATTTGAATGAAGACTTTTGAAGATATAGATACTGATTTAGCACATTTTGAAAAATATAGCGTGACGGACGTCTGAATTGACTTTGAGTTGCAGTGAGGCAAACTTTTGTCACACACCAGTGGATGTGCTGAAAAAAATTCAGCTCTTATGGACCTGTAGTTGTTATGATTTCTGAGACACATATACTTCTAGAGCACAAGAATAATACTAACTGATATAATAGGGTTCCAGCAGCTTCACTGCTTGGACCCCTACAAAGTTCACCACAGAGATTCTATTCGGTGGTACATTACTATTTCTGATTGACAGAGAGTCTTCATTAAAGTTGGCTCAATCATGTTCATAGGGTCCAGGGAGTACAACACTTACCAGCACTCATTTCCTGGGAAAATTTGAATAGCACCACAGGAGAGTTGAGTTCATCCTCCACCTGTTGGACACACAAAGACACAGATCAGGCATCTGAGACTCAGTGATTATTACAATTATACTTAATAAGTGATCTACTGTATGGCATGCAAAACAATCATTAGTTAAAAGGGTGTGATGTGAACATGGATTTAAGACTTTGCTTTGTGTCCATGCCTACTGAAGCTACTATATCTTATTTCCATGGTAATTGCAACTGAATATCACATACAGTACTTGAATCAAAATATCAAACTGAGCAGCCCAAACCAAAGCTACAGCTCCAGTTTAGAAGATTTGACTGGATAGTTGAATTAATACATCATTGAATTTCCACTGCATTGGGCATTTCAATTACTCCATTATCACTGTAAAATATTTCAGAAGAAAGTCTATGAACCATGCAACCAGGTTATTGATGCAGGCAGTACCTGGACACATCTGCATTTTTAAGTACAGTACTGTGCAAAAGTTTTAGGCACTAAAAGTAAAGTGAGGATGCTTACAAAAATATTGCTATAAATTGTTTTAATTTATCAATTAACTTCTAACAAAGTTGAGAAAACACTAGTAACCTAAATGAAATCAATATTTGCTGTGAGCAGCTTTGCCTTTAAAACAGCAGCAGTTCTCCTCGGTTCACTTTAACACAGTTTTTCATGGTAACTTGCAGGTAGGTTGTTGTAACCATCCTGGAGAAAGAATGTTCTTCTGTGGATTTATTATTTAGGCCATCTCAGGTGCTTCTTCATGTAATCCCAGATTGACTCCATGATGTTGAGATCAGGGCTCTGTGGGGGCCATACCATACCATCTGTTGCAGGACTCATCATTCTTCTTGTTGCTGAAAATAGTTCTTTATGACTCTAGCTGTATGCTTGGGGTCATTGTCATGTCATGAATAAATTTGGGACCGATCAGACACCTCCCTGATGGTATTGCATAATGGATAAAAATCTAAACATCTAAGGTGCCTAAAATTTTTGCACAGTACTGTATGTCACCCAGGGTTGGTGTCTCCTGTTTAGTAATCTATTAATATTTGTGTCAAATTTGGCCAGAATCGAATTCACCGAACCATTGATCTTAGTGAAGTTACTTGTGATACATTTCCTCATCTTTTGAACCCCTAAGACAGGAAATAAAACCCGCAGTGAAGCCCATCATTGATGACATCCAGGTGAAAGGTTAGGGCAAGCATCATGCCTGGGTGGGGCTGAAATGAACACTAGTGTTTCTGGATTGTTGATGTGAGGGTCATGAATAATTCACAGGCATGTGTGGTGTTGTCAAGTTAGAAAACCAGCAAGTTAACTCCAATATGTATTACACATAATGAGAGCCAAAGGGTTACTAGACCCAGGCCAGGCCTAAAAGCCTCAGTATGCTTTAAACAAATTTCTTGATGGATTTGTCTAAAGACATCTGAAATCCCCTTTCCTATGGTGGAATTGTTCTGATATTTTTGTAACATTCCAAAACAGACAAACACACCCATTTTATGCAGTGGTTGGCTAGGTGTGTCAAGGAGGGAAAAGGTGTGGGTTCTTCACACAACTTACTTCCGTAATGTGGAACACCATGAATGCCTTTGAGGACACTTCAAACAGATAAAAATAATTTTGCGTATGCATGCAGTCACAGTATGTTGAATAAAGGCAGACTGCCGATGGGCTGAGGCACAGGCACCAGCTCAGACAGTCTTTTCATAATGGCTTTCTTCTCTCAGTGTTGGACCTCACAGACCAGAGCGCATACATCAGTGAGGAGAGGTAAAGTTAATTCATAACTGCTATCAAAAGTGTATGACCAGCAGGAACCCAGCACTAGATGAAGCATCAGACTCAGACAGAACCCAGGAATTAACAATCAGCAAAGCTATGGTGGACAACAAGACATCCATACCAGGAGCCCGTACATACAACTAGTAAGGTGTTTTCAACCAAGCAGAAAGATAAAGGAATTCAGAAAAGAAATTTTAAGCAAGAAAAGAGCGAGCAAAAAAGATGACAGAGAATAGGTGACAGTAATTATGGTTGCATTTCACATCATTAAAGTTGCTGTTACGAGCAGTGCCCCCTTATGTAGAAAGGAGCCAGTTAAGGTGGCTGGGGCATCTGATTAGGATACCTCCTGGACGGGTCTCTGTGGAGGTATTCAAGGCACCTCCAAGTAAGAGGAGACCCAGGGGCAGGGTCAGAACATGCTGGAGGAATTACATATCCCCCTGGGCCTGGTCTAAAGAAAAGGATGCTTGGGCTACTTTGCTTAACCTGCTTCTACTGCATCTTGATAAAGCAGGATGGGTTAAAATTATATGGGATTAAGGAGGGTAACTGTACAGTAATTGTACAATGCATTTTAAGAAGACAAAGTCTACAGCCATGCTAGCAGCTCGTAAGCTGTACTTAGGCACAGCAGTGCTTTGCACTACATGGTATCATCAGCATAGCAACATGCTCACAATGACAATGCTTACATGCTGATGTTTATCATGCTCACCACCGTAGTTTAGCATGTTAACATTTGGGTATTTGGTCTTAAACCAAAAGGTATTTGGTTTTAAGGCAAAGTATTGGACCAATTGAAATTTTGATCTGATGATAGCTTTAGATGAAAAGTTAGGGGATTACATAAATTATTACAGTTCTTCTTGTTGGGAACAAGAATGTCTGCACCAAAAGTCATGGTGATCTATCCAATAGTTGTGGCGACGTTTCACTCTGCGCCCATAATGTCACCCTTGTAGTGGCATAACATGAAGTCAGGAATCACCAATACAACATTAAGAGTCATCCTCTGGGGACCATGAATCTCTGTATGGTAATCCAAGAAATATTTGTTGAATTTTCCAGTCTGGCCTAAAGAGGTGGCCCACCCAACCATTGACCTTGCCATCCCTAGAGCCCCACCGCTTCCTTGGCTAAAAAGACAACACAACCTTTGGCTTATTGTCACACCCTGCCTGGACTTTGTGTGTTTTTTGGTCTTTTTATGTTCTTGTGTTCTTTGGGGTCTCCTGGTTTGCACTTCTGTTTAGTCCTTCGGGTCATATGGGTTTTCTTGGGTGGTGGGTTTGGACTGCCTTTTGTTGTTTAGCCTGGTGTGTTGTGTACGTTGGTTTGGGTTCATGATGGTTCTTGGACAGGTTGGTGTGGGTTGTATTTAGAGTATTGTGTTTTTTGGGTTTTGGTTTTGTTACTGTGTTTCCCTTGTGTTTTCATGTACTCCTCCTCACCTGCCCTGCTTCACCCTCGTTAGCCCTGCTCTGTGTCTTCCCTACACCTGCCCTGTATCAGTCTCGTCAGCCCTGCCCTACTTCCTGTGTTTCCTCAGCCAATCACTCTCAGCCTGCCCTTGTGTCTCGTCACCTGTTTCCCCATTCCCTGATTAGTTTAGTCTGTATTTAAGGTCTGGTTTTGAGTTGAGTCTTTGTTGGATCATTTGTGTTGTCTCGTCTGCATTTCCAGCAATGTTTATTAATGTGCACTGTCCCTGTTAAATAAACCAACAAATAAATAAAATATATGATCAACTGAATCTTGAGTTTGATTCTGCTTGTCACAGCCTACCTATCAACTGAGAAGGGTCCATTGAAGATTGGAGCTCAACAGCTACAACTGTATCAACAACTTGCTGAAGCATTCTGGACTAGCTACAGTTTCTCCTGTGATGACTTGTGAAGGCCAGAGAATTTAAAAAGTCCAGCAGATACAGCACCATAGGATGAATAATTAATCCTGGAAATGTTTGGGAAATCTTTGAGACATCTGACTATAATTTCAAAACCCTTATAAGATAGGAAACAACAACATCAAAATGATTTAACATGTTTAGGACATGCTGATTAACAGCAATTTGAAACAATTCCTTTTGGGGGGTTGAATGAAATGTTCAGTGTGCCGACATATTTGCTATATTGTTAGGTGTTTGTTTCTAAACTACAAAAAGAAATTTGCCAGACAATTAGGTGATTATTCAGTACTGAGTGATGTATCCATTCTGCCGATTTTAGTCAACACAGAAATTGCAGTAGCAGTTGCTAGTAGCAGTTAACTTATTGTTTTTCCACTATCATGGCAGAAATATGCTGGTAAGTTAAGAGTTAACTTACCAGCTACCAATTACAACTTAAAGGCCTTTACACACTGGGGGCATTTTTTTCATGCTATTAATTCGCATGTCAATATGTTTTTTTCGAACTGTTGTTTTTGTCATGAGTACTTTCACACAGAATGCGAATATTAATCTCTGAAAGTCAACTCACAACAACCTATACGGCTACAATGACTTCATCAAGTGTGCCAGCATTTTTCAGGGCACAGCCATCAATGAGCACAACAACAGACCTGTTTCAATCACTGAACAAATCAGAGATGTGGGCAGTCATTCAGCTCCAAAGAAACAGGCTAAAATGCTAAAATGCTATGTCAAATAACTCCAGTCCTAACAATTGAAAATTAGGAATCTCAACATGTTCTGCAAAACCTTGAAATTGCATATGATTGAGGTTAGCATGCCGTGAGCATGACAGGGAAGTATGCTTAGTGGAATAAACAGCTTGCTCTCTAACAGTGAGACAAATTTCCTATAAAGTCAAGAGTTTGCACATTTATACATATGGATTATGGATATTTACGCATTCCAACACTAGGTCACAATATCAATAATATGAATACTGGAATTTTTATAAATGTTTCTTATTTTAAAGGACCAGGGTGTAGGATTTAGTAGATCTAGCAGTGAGGTTACAGATTGCAACCAACTGAATATCCCTCCCCCTCCCCTTCCAAGTGTGTTGGAGAACCGTATATGTAGGTGGCCGTGAAACTCGCGAAAAACACAAAAGGCCCTCTCTATAGTGTTTGGTTTGTCCATTCTGGGTTACTGTAGAAACATGGCGGTGCAACATGGCGGGCTCCATGGAAGAGGACTCACTCCCTATCTAGATATGAAGGACTCATTCTAATTGAACGAACACACAACAGTTCTTATTTTGAGGTGATTATACATTAATTAAAACATGCTTGTTAAAATTATATTCCATTTCTGCTAAGTTCCGCTAGATGCCACTAAATCCTACACACTGCACCTTTAAACTAAAATAAGTGATGAACTGCAACAGCACATGACACATTCATTAATTATTCATGACCCTTCTATTTCTTCCAAAGGCAACAAAAACATGAGTGTGGTGAGGCATTCCCTGAAGTACCTCAAAGAACATGCCTGAGTGGTCCACATCCTAAACAATTAGGAAGAAGTGAACAGTCCATCAGCCAATGGAGACCCAAATACTGCTGAGCTTATGTGGGTGAAGGAAAATGGTCAGGAGTGAAAAGAGGAAAGAAAAGGAAGAAAAAGGAGAACAGAGGGGAAGTGGCAGGGGAAGGTCGGAGTGAGGGAGACAGGCAGAGGCTTGGTCCCACCTACAATAGAGAGCATGAGAGAGCCCAGAACGTCCCGCAGTGAAGCCCCGGAGATGGGCGGAATCGGCGACACCACGCCCTGGAACCAAGGCAACCCACACTGACTATGAACTACAGCTATACATACACACACATACATACAGAAAGCACTCACACACGCGCCTATTGGTACATACACATCTCACTAACACAGTGGTACTAAAAACTCTGAAGCATCTTCACATGAATGTGGCTGACTGTGAGAAAACTACCAAGCTACTATGAGTTTTAGTACCACTGTGTGATGATTCTGATCCCCAACACTGATTGTTCACTGCATCTTGATTACAGTATGGGTAATGTATAATTCTACTAATCCCAGACACTCACTAGGGTGAATTTACATCACATTAGATATCAGAGCAGTTTGCATTTAGTGGATGCCAGTGAACAAGCCTTGAAGTCAAGTCTGTACCCGAGGCTGTTTCAGTATCAACATAACTCTAGTTTTACCATGCTCAAAGCCTCGATGAGAGAGATCTCTGCCTCAAGCACATCCTATAGACAGAAATGGGTTTTGTCTTTAAACAGCTGGAAGTCATTTCTTCATGTTAGTTATTGATACATAGATAGGCTCTGAACCTTTTCACTCCTTTAAACTGCGGTAACTGCATTACGGCAGTAACACAATCACGTCCCACCCACCACAGAGCCAAGCTGATCACCACTCACCACTGAGTGAGTGGCTCAAGTGATGGGACAATCGTTATTCTCTTAGGCTTGACATAAAGAATGACGTGCCTGCCGTATGCCATATTCCTGCTGCAAAATCAGCCTCTTAGACTACAGAGGCTATAAAGAATAGACTACTACAGGGATAAATGCATTTGAAAAGTTAACCGGTGTCTAGGAACCAATTATTTTATAACACCTGAGGTTTAAATTATTTGTTTTTAAATGGTGGTTACAGCAATGGTGAATGGCTTTACTAATTTGTGCGGTAAGGAAAAAATCAATACCATGGCAGCTCTACCTGAGATGTCTAATATGCAAATTAGATCACTTATTAGCCAATATTTCTATGTCAACATGTGTTTCACACGTGACGGGGTGGTAATTATATAAGATAACAATCTATGGGCCAAGTTGTACCAAAATCTAAAAAATCGTCTTATTTGTCATATGATGAACTTGAGGTAGAGTGTTCAGATTGTGTCTACACAAACACAAAGGCTTCTAGTTTCACAGTGGCATGTGCAAAGCTGGCAGTAATCATACTGAAAAGGTGAAGCTAATTGAATATAATGAGCTGTGTTGCCATCTCAATTACTGATATCATGAACCCCATCACAGTTCAACAGAAGATGAACTGTCAAGTGTTAGTTTACCACTGAAATCCATCAGCCTTAAGACAAACTAATATTTACCTTCAGCTACTGACAGAAATCAGGGACAAGCACTTGCTCCATTAGAGAGAATGAGAAAATGTGTCTACTGCACCTTTGCATTATTTAAAAGTGGTGATAATCTCCATTTTTCTTATTGTCAACAAATCCCATGTGCAGTCCAAAAATTAACAATTAATTGATCTACTAGCAAGTATGGTGTGTGTATCTAAGTCTGATATATCTTCTTTTTCCATTGTTGTCCAAAAACTATTAAGATCACATCAGTGAGCCACACTGTTGCACTGAGTGACATGTTCCTTCATTACCATGAACACACACACACTGTAGTTTATTTTGACTTAGTCCCACACACATCGTCCTGCTGCCAGAAAACCAGCAGCAGAGCACCAAATGTATATTTGCTTAAAAACTACAAGGACCATCTGTTTTCAGAAATTACTGAGCCTTATTTAGAAATGAAACTATGTATTTGTGAATCGTTTTTAAAGAGTAACGTCTTCAGTGGAAACCAATGGGCTTGGGGCTTAAAGCCACAGGGTAGGGAGGTCAGAAAGTATTGAGAGATGGACACTTTGTTGGTTGTGGTGTGTTTATGACAATAATAAAAATATAGAATAACACCAGACTTCTTTATCCTTTAACTGATTCTAAAGTCCAGTCAAAGCTCAGCACATCAGGATCAACACACCCACGATTATCTGCCATACAGCCAGTTTACCGCTGTGAAATTAGAGGCCAAAGTTAGATTTTAGTACTACTTATAGAATTCTTTGTTATGATGTCTGTTATTTCATAACATATTTTGTTGGAAATGTATACTTTTATCATCATACCTTAAATGTCATATTTTTATATAAGATCCTCAAGTTTGTTACTTTTTTAATCCCAGCTGTGTAGTCTTTCTGTCAGTAGTTAAAACCAGGCAAGGCAGCATGTAGTGGACAGTGCTGTGAAAGGTGACTGCAGCACCACTATGACACAAATAGTAGGGCTCTATATTTAGTAAGGTACATGCATGAGGGCATGAGTTTTAAAACAATTAGTTTCTTATAGTTATAAAACAATACAGATTGGTATTTTCCAGTATCTGGACAGTATCTCTGGAGTATCTCTTACTTGGCATTGTCTTCCTGCTTCTTGTTTGTGTTGTGTTTCTTCACTTATTTGAGCGAAATAGCCATTATAAAGTTCTCACAAAATATCTGACAACCTGTTCACCATTTATTATGGTAGACATTATGTTATTATCTATGGCAGAACATCAAGAGATCACCTACCGATGTTTTGATGGAGGTCAAAGTTTTTAGCTTCTGCAGCAGTTGCTGGCTCTAGACGGGAGAGAGATAAAGGTGAAATGCCTGTTTTCCATATCTAACAAAGTAAAGAATATGATTTCAATGATGCTTAACTTGTTAATATGACATGTGTGTCAAATGTAATTTCTGACAATAATTTATTGCTGATGTTTCAAATATTATATTTTTATGTATTTCAGTCAGCAGTCATTAACCGCAACTCTGTCTCATCAAGCTCCCAAAGATCTAATTCTTTGTAAATCTTGAGGGTCTGGAGTTCACACACTATCTCACACACTATCACTCAGTTTGCATGACTTCACCTACAAATCAATATCAGCTGTGAGCTACAGTGTAATTATACTCACCAGAGCAGTGGCATGTCTGATCTTCTGGACAATTCCATTGTGACCGAGGTACTGCAGAGAGAGCCAGAGAGGCAGCGCTCGTAGCTTCTCCACTGGCTGGCTGGAGGTCAAACCTGCTGCCAGAGACTAAGACAAAACACAGAGAGAGAAAGAAGAGAGGCATTTAGAGAATGACAAAGACACTGGCCATGGAGGGAATACTCCTGATCTATAACTAATGTTAATTGATAAAAGCACATCTGAACATGGATAGTTCAAATACTGGGTAAAACTACCCTAAAAAGGTGTATTGCATCAATTGCTTTGGAAGTGTACTCTATATGAGCCTACCAGTGCTGGGTCTTCATGTCTGTAGAGGGTGACAGCAGTTACAGCAGGCAATCCCAGCCACAGACCTGGTGTCAGTGTCATACTGTCACTTTTGGTGGCTGCCTGGAGGGGAAAGAGCAATGTTCACAGATACACACAAGTCACAAAGTCAACATAACATGGCATTTCCAGGGTGTCTGGCTTCTATAATCAAAGCAATGTGGGACAATAACATTTGCCGGGATGGCTCAGAAGTTGGCAAGAGTGGAGAGTGGAGACTGAGATGCTTTCCTGTCTTTTTTCCTCCAACACACTGTGCACAAATTATTACATTGCTGGTTTCATCTCTCTGTAAAAATAATGGCTTTGGGGCTCTCAGGACCATTGCAGAAAGAGTTACAATTCTTATTGATAATCTGCATCTGGTCCACAGAGGGAGTGTAGCACTGCTGAGGAACAACAGTTCTTGAAGTAACGATATGACCCCTTATCACCGGTAATGAATACTTCAACCAAAGAATGTTTTTTCCCTCTCAGATTATTTTATTGTTTAAATCCTTTTTGAGCAATTCATAAACAACAAGAAAGCAAAGATCAGATTAAGATTCTGAATAAAATTTGGTGCAGCAGAAACACAGTATGTTTTCTTCTTCTTTTCTATATTGTTAATCCTCTCACAACCCCTTAGATTTATCTTGCAACTCCTTTGGGGGTCCCAGGCCTTAGGTTAAGATCTACAAAACGATACATGGATGAAAACATTTTAACATGAGATTACCATGACAGCAGATGTAGCCTGACCCAGTGCCAGAGTTGCCAGGTTGACTCTGAAGAAGAAATCACAGCATGACAGTAAGTGTTAACATTATAGTAATGGGCGAAGAGACTTCAATGACTACACTGGACTCATTTTGGAATATAAAGGTGAGGCTGCATGTTTATCTTAAAGAAAACACTGACAATGTACGACATCTATTTTATGACAGCGGGTATGTTTACATGCACACTAATATTCCACTATTATTCCAAATATGACAATATCTGGAATTTGATGCGGGACATGTAAACAGTATATCCCATTTGGATATTCCAAATTAGACCTTATTCCAAAAGTAGCATTTTCTGATTAAGATTTGATGATGATGGGATTTGCCGATAATATTCTGGTTTTAGGAGCATTCTTTGGACATGAATACAGTGCGTTCAGAATATGCATCTCAATCAGTGTTTTTACCACAGTCTGTGACACACGGCCTCTTGCCCGTTTACCCCTGTGCAGGCAAGATGACATATTCTGAAGCAGGACGACAGACGGAGGAGAGGAATGAGAGGAGAGTGGAGAGCTGTTCAGGGTGGGCTGGAAAAACAGAACGCACCTTCTCCATCACAGGGACAGAGCGGATTGGTTATTATGCTAACATGCAGCCATGGACTGATGGTGAAGACTTGGTGTGATGCACCAAAAACACTCCGCAGTGTAGTAAATATCATGGGCCAACCATGCCTGTAACTATAAATTTATAATATCATATCACTGATAAATATCAGGCAGCAGCTCACTAATGTTTTTCACCTGACTGGTTTACTTCACTGCCTGTAGAGATCTTGTGATTTCCACTCCCACTGGAGCAGAGGGAAACCCTGAAAACCCTCATGTAAATGAGAATATAAGTGGAATATTAAATTTCATTAGACATGTAAACAGCTTAGTGGGAATATTGCCTTTTTCGGAATAAGGGCCATAACCGGAATATTTTGTGCATGTAAACATAGTCATTGGTGTTACTACCTGAACAGAAAAAAGCAGTTCAGAGATAAACTGCAACCTCTGCAATACATTTTCTATTGTGTGCCATGTGGGTGCATTTGGGTTGCTTTAAGACAAACATTTAAAGAGGAAGCTCTTCCAAAAGCAAACACTAAAGCTAACAGTATCTAGAAGAAGGAGGGCAGAGAGGGAAACAACATACATGTTCATGGGATATGTGTGCTGAAGCTGCATTGACATTGCATCTGATGTGGAACATTTACTTACAGCTGCATATACAGTATGAGGCTATCTAAATTCATTTGGTGAACTAATGTTAAACATGAGGTGCATACATTAAGAACATCTATTATAGAGGGTAATAAAATGACCCACCCCTCCACATGGAGCCACATGGTGTACTGATCACAAAGGTCCTTCAGACGACCAAGCTTGTCTGTATGGCCAGCCCCAGGAGTACCTGAGAATAAAAAGTCAAAAGTCCACATCTACTCTCATAAAAAATTATAGACAATTGTAGACAGTGAAGTTTGGTGTTTGAACAGGGTGTTCCTTCACCTGCATTGGCAATCAACAGCAAAGGAAGCTTCCCAGCTTCTATGTCCTCTTTGATTAGTTTGTCCAACAGGGCGACATCCTGATAGTGAACGATATGATACAAGTCAAAATCATTTTCGTTTTAACTACCTGAAAGTTAAGTGTGTTTTGAATTTCTCCTACCATTTGGTGTTGGGATCCAAAGATGGTGTTGCATGGGACTGTGCACAAACTGGAGAGAGGCAGGCCGAGCTAACAACACAGAGTGACATAAAAATCAGTTCCTATTTATATATGCACAGAGGTGCTTTGAGCTAAATGCTAACACCAGCATGCTAGCATGATCACGATGAAATGCAAACATGCTGATGTAACAAGTAATATTTACCATTCTAGATTCTTAGATTCATCTGAGATTACCAAGTTAGCACGCTAATAATTGCTAAATAGCCCCTAAATACAAAATACAGTTGAGGATTTTAGTTTTACAGGTATTTGGTCATAAACCAAAGTAGTGGACAAATTAGGATTTAGACCTGATGATGGCGCTAAATGAAAAGTCAGGGGATCACCAAATTTATTAGAATTTATTGCCTGGAGACCATATCTGACCAATGTCTGTGCAAAATGTCAAGTCAATCTGTCCATTAATTTTTGAGATATTTCTGGACCAAAGTGGTGGACCAACCAGTTGACAGACCAACATTACCATCACTAGCATGGCTAACAATACAATGTAATCTGAATGACTATAACAAAATCCTGCATGTAAATGTGTTCTAGGGCTGTCTTTATAACCCTGTAATATTGTGCCATAACATAATATAATAGTAGTAATGTTAACAAAATAATATTTATCAAGTGCCTTCACCCACTGACTTAATACACCCTGTGCAACAGTGATGTAGTGTTGCACTTGAGTTCAATGCTACATCACAGCTGGGCGTGGTCACAAGCACAACAGACAATACATGAACACATGTAGCATGTTGTGTTCAGAGGTTCAACAGATGTCTTTAAACAAATTTTTTCTCCAAAAACATGTTTCTTATAGTACCAGTCAAAAGTTTGGACACACCTATTCATTCAAGGGTTTTTCTTTCTTTTTTTTTTTTTTTTTTTACCATTTTCTACATTGTAGATTAATACTGAAGACATCAAAACTATAGAATAACACATGGAATTATGTAGTAAACAACAAAGTGTTAAACAAACCAAAATATGTGTCACCTTTTGCTTTGATGACAGCTTGGCACACTCTTGGCATTGTCCACACTTTTGATTGGTGCTGTATATGCACCAATGTTTCATGTTGTATTCGTGTTAAACAACTGCACAAGGCACTTTCCTAAATAAAATTCAGTATAACATTAAAATTCTGAATAAGTGAAGAATATTCTGACCAGGTATTCAGTAACAGCCTTAATCACTACAGAGCTTTTGATACTTAAATATAAAATTCGGTCAGCACTCAAAATGTATTGAAGCTTGACAGTGAGCACTACACATCCACAACATAGTTATTTAAAACTTGAAAGTGATGTAGGTGGGTTAACTTCTCAAAAGGTAGTTTAAAAGTCCAGGAGCCTTAAAGGCATCTCAGAAAAATCAAAAAGTCAAAACACTGAGTGACAACAGTTTCCCTGCTATTGCCTCATTTTTCTACAGACAAAAATTTATTCAATCACTACGAGAGATAATTCCATGAAACTTTGTAAGTTTGTGTGTTCCACCCTTCCTACCTGGCTGCACAAGTGCTGTCCCAGGCCAGGCCTGCAGGAGGCGCTCTGGTAGATGATTGGCTGTTTTGAGTTGAGGACTGCATAGCCCTCAGAGGCATATTCTTCATAACGGGCATTGATGACCAGCCGACACACTTTGACAAGGCCATCCCTGTCATCTTCATGGAAGTAGGCTGAACCACTCTCATACCTAAATGACAGATTACATTGGTGTGGATGAGACAAGTCATGAGAATTAATAAGGCCTAGATTTATTACATAGGCTAAAAAAATTCTGATAAGAACATTCGTGACAAAACTAATGGAGTTCAAGCTTTCTTTTAAAAAAGAACAAGCTGTGAAATTATCTTAATCTTTTTTTATTGATTGATTTTTATTTATCTAAATAACAGAAAACTACCTTTCTCTCAATACAAAAATTGAGCATGCACATGCATACATACACATGTACATATCATATACGTATATGTAAGCATACATCTATATACGCATGCTGTATATACAGTACATACTGTACACATGGTGATAGACATTGTATTAATACATTCTATCAACAGAGTAAACAAACTAAAACAGAGTTATTATGATGGGATACTGAACAATTATTAAATATCTGTTAATATCATTATTTTTGAACATTCTTTTGAATTTCTGAACTGTACAGCATACTTTTAAATCATCATTAAGATCATTCCATAGTTTCACCACTCCTGAACTTTATTCTTTAAACAGACCATTTTCATTCAAGGAAATATTTGCTCCTCTCTTTGCAAACATGTTTTAAATAATTAAAATATACATTATTTTTAATAGTTTGTAATTTAAGTTGAACAAAAACACCAGTCAAATTGTAATCACTATGATGCAACATGCTATCCTGTCCCGCCCCTTTAACACTGGCATCAAAAAGATGTAGGCCTCCCTTCACAGCCAATAACTGTGCAAATAAACCACAAGGAAGTCACTAAAGCAATGGAACACCTTGTGCCTTGTGCTTGTGTGTCAGAGACTTTAAAGAGGACTTTGTCGAGCTGCCATGTCTAAAACAGCAGTGATAGTAAGCTAATGTGCTCCTTCTGATGCTTGTAACTGTGTAATCATCATGTCACCGAGGGACATGTTTTCAGTAGCTGTACTGCAGGGTTGTAGCGACAGGATTACCTGAACAGTCTGCAGAGCCACAGTGTGGTGTCAGACAGGATCCGAGTGGTCAGCTTCCGCAGTCGCTCTCTGTCCAACACTGAGATGTAGGCTGCCAGGCTGTGACCCAGCAGCGCCATGTGACCCTGTTCACCCACATTCTGCATCCTACTGGAGACACCAAACAGCAGCTTTATCATACTGTACACTTTCTGTTAAGGAATGTCTATTCCCCCCATTCCTTACCTATTTCCTTGAAAAAGTTTTTTCAGTAAAATACATTTGCTTTAGTTTTGACAGCTCTCTTCTCAGTGCTTCTTTCCTTCTTTCTAGCAATCAGATCATTTAGGTGTTTCATATAAACAACTTCTCTAGATAGCCCAGAACCATATATGTACTGTACAAGAATGTGTTTTTATAATAAGGTTCCTTATTATTAAAAAAAAAACATTCATTCATCAGTAAATGACAAGCCTGACATTACTCAACTTTTTCACTGTTGACTTTACATCTTGAAGTACTAAAACTGCCACATACATCAGAAACTGCATCATCCTTACTCGTAGTTACACACAGTAGTGGAAAGTAACTAAGTACATCTACTCAGGTACTGTTCTTAACTACAATTTTGAGGTACTTGTACTTTACTTGAGTATTTCCATTTTATGCTACTTTATACTTCTACTTTATACTTCCACTACATATTAGAGGGAAATATTGTACTTTCTACTCCACTACATTTATTTCACAGCTTTAGTTACTATTTAATTTAATTATTTTTTAATATGGAAAGGGACAATGTACATGAATCAACATTCAGACAAATGTAAATGTACCCAAGTTAGCCAAAAGGCAAGTTTTCATCAGCAGTTACTTTGCAGAAGAAGATTTGACTCAATGGATAATATAACAAGCTTTTAAAATACAACACATTGTTAAAGATGAAACCAGTGACGTCTTACAAAAAGCAGTGTGTAGTCGGGGTCACATTTCACATGTCTATGAGTTGTTAACAGCTCCACCAAATAGTAATACTTTAAAGGTAGAATTCACTGCTGTGAATATGAGGATTTCTTAAAACTAGGTCACCTATGTAGTAAAATCGTGCAATTATTTTTGAAATCAGTGCCCTATGACTGGAGAAAACTGAAAAAAAAGGCTGTAGATTCCCCATACTGCATTCAGGGGGAGTCCTACAACGACCAGAATGCATTGTGCGTGTCCAGTCCAACCAGACTGACTAACTCTAATGTCGCTGTGTTTACGGTCAGCAGAGCGGCCGTTTAGCAAAGACTGAGCAGCATTGTATCTCTCACTGAAGCTAATTTTCATTTACAACCTGTTTTTCCTCATTGAGTCTGGAAATATCGTACCTGTGTGCATTTTGCTGCAAATACTTATGTACTTTTACTTAAGTAGGATTCAGGCAGGACTTTTACTTGTAATAGAGTATTTTTAAATTGTTGTATTGGTACCACTTAAGTAAAGGATCTAAGTACTTCTTTCACCATTGGTTACATAGTATCCGTTACTTATTAGTAGGATTTGGATTTCAACATGATCTAAAACAGAAAATTGAAAGAGTGCAAATACTATGGTTATGCACATTTTCCCCACTGATTAGTTCTACTTACTGTTGGCTTGGCTTGTCCTCTTCCTCCTCCTCTTCATGAATGAGGTTGTGAACTAGGTGCAGAATAGTGGCAACATCCTGACCACTGCACAGAACATGCAAACAAGCCACTGATTAGATTAGAAAACATGAAACTTCCAGCCTGGACTGATTGTGGTGTGTGTGTGTGTGTGTGTATCTTACTCTCCCTGCAGGGGTCCAGGAATGCTGGTTCTACTGAAGCGCCGTCTCTCTGTTCCTGCCTCCAGCTCTCTACACAGATGCACACACCACAAACACACAGTGACCTCAGGATGCTCCGGTTTGGTATATTATGTAATGTTCTATTCATGTGCTTCTAGGTCTGAATTCATACCTAACACAGACATACAGATGCTTTATGTGTTTTGCTAATTTGCTGGGTGATACTTCCTAGTGGAAAAGTTGTATGTTTATAATCTTAAAGAGCATTAACGTTTGGAGAAAAGAGAAGGGAGAGATGTTCGACTAACAGAGGGAAAAGGGTTAAAGTGTCTGAAACAGAGGTTCATCATCAGCAAATAATAATTTCACCTTCTGATCATTTTCCAAGCTGTCATATTTATTGCTTGTTTTGTTAATTACAATAATGAGGACAATAGGCTGTAATCTCACCTCTGTCCATCTCCCAAGATCCTCATGGCATCACTCAGATTCTTGCCCACTTGAGCCAGCGTGACGTCCACCATCATCTAAAGTGTGTGTGTGTGTGTGTGTGTGTGTGTGTGTGTGTGTGTGTATGTGTATGTGTGTACTGGGAAAGAGTTAAAAAGAATATTAGGATAATCATTTTTAAGACAGAACACTGATGAGTGTGTGTGTGATATAGTATTTACACAGTATACATCTAGACACATTGATTTTGTATTCACAGCATACACTCACATGTAAAAACATAAACAATGTGTGTCTGTCATGGTAAAATACCGTCTCCATTGTTTCCAACATATTTAGGTTTGTATGTAGATCAATAAGCAGCAGACAGTGAGAACCATAAAAACCAAATGATAGCTGTAGTTATCTATTCAGAGCACCACCCAAAGGTCTGTTCTGTCTGAACAGGCAGAGTGCCTCCTCACTTACTGTAAACACATTACAACTGTGATACACACCTATTCAAGTCTCCACTGTTTTTCCCGTTAAGCCTGAAATGAACCCTTTAAACTAGACTTTGTTATGGGGGCCAGCACAAGAACCAGCAGGCTGCAGCACACTAAACTTTATAGATTGTACTTACCTTGAAGAGAAACAATCTCTTCAAGGTAAGTATATTTTGTCTTAATAGGAAGATAAGTACAGAAGATTCATAAATGAAGTGTCACATCCATTACAAAAACGGCTTTAATGTATAAAACATCTAAGAAATACACTTATAAATGCTCTAAAGAGCCAACGTGTGAATAAGAAAGTTAAGTGACTCCTACTGACAGCAAAGAGTAGGAGAAACCTTCAAATGAGGCTCTCAAGTGATCATGTGATCAATCACGTGTATACTCAGAGCATGAACAGTCAATCTGATATGTTCATTCTAAAAATAAATAAACATGCATAAGCTTATACAGTATGATCAAATTTAAAAAATATATTTACTTGTGTGAAATCTTTGAAATATCTCTGTTGATTAACACATGGAATCAATAACAACAAAATATATTTATGACACATAAATAAGGATGAAATAATAAGAAGTAAGCTGAAATGGAAACTAAATCAGAATCAGAGCAGGGAAGAAACTGTGCTGCTGGTAGGGGAGGTCCATCAGAGAAACATATTCAACACCAAAATGTCAAGTGTCAACAGTAAAGCTGCATGGGCAAACAAAATCAATCCCAGCATTATTCTTGTTGTTTGCACCCCTGAGCAATGCACTTTCACTGTAAGTACATTGTGAAGAGATCTTCTGATGGTCAGTATGAACAGGAAGAAGAATTACAGAGAGAAAAAATACGTTTCAATGTTCATTTGGGCTCCTGATTGTTGTTTTAAGACAGAAAAATTGAAAATTGAAAAATTGTTGATAGTTGAGCTAATTGTGTTTTTTGATAGTTAGCTTAGTTTGCGAATCAGAGTAAGACCCTCATCTTCTACATGGTGTTTGCACATGTTTTTACATCCCGTATGACTCTATGGGCTCTGACACACATATTGCAACATGAAATGCAACAGTTTGGCATGAATATACATTCACATATCTAAAAAAAACCATCTAACCCTCTGACCTGTGCACTATTTAATGATTACTGACAACCAATTAAGAATGAAACTTTCTTAACTTAGTCACTGAAAGAAATTAATGTCAATATTTACATGATCACTGTTTACACAATAGATTTTCAGGAACCAGAGCATTGTTACAGCTAAGTGTGCACGACATCACTGCTGTTAATATATTAGTTCCATAGCTGTATTACCTCTGTAAACAAAAATAAACAATAAGGTGGTTGAAGGTGCTATATTGTCTGAGAACATAGAATGAAGAGGACACATGCAGCTGCGTTAATTGAGAATGAATGTACCCAAGATTCTGCAAAAACTAAGCTACAGTTTTAGCAGGGCTGAATGCGATCCTGTTCTCATGAGATACTCATTAATTGGAACCTACACACTTGCTGGTAATTAGCAGCCACAGGCACAGAAGTTCCCATCGCAGATCTGGATATAAGAAAACATACATATGGATGTGTCAGTAGCGTGCTTCACTGGGAGGGTGTAATGCTTGTTCTTCATGTTATCCCGCCCAGATGCAGGCCTCACTTCCAGACTTGTGCTTAAACAAACCAGAGGAAATCAGTAGCACTGCAACATGAGCATGATCCCTCACTGGCTTCCTGCCTCTGCACACCGGCAAGTGCTGCCAGCGGAGAGATGAGTGCTTTGCAGCCCATCTAGGTCACCTTAAAGCATGTCAAATGACGGAAGATTAGCTTTGGCCACCTTTTGGTTAATTATTACTGAACATTTTTCTCACAATCACAAACATAAACCACTTCCACTGCAATGCTTAATACAACCTGAAAAGGTCTCTCCACTTGATAGGCTGTAATTTTAGGTCTCAAGGAATGAATACAATAGAGCATTCAAATGATTATGACACTTCATTTGCCCATTCACTGTGTGTTTACTTTGGACAGCTGCTGCACAAAGATCAATGAAACAAGACATTGTTTTATGAAAGCATTACCAACTATTTCAAACCTGAATGGCTAAGCTGCCTTGACTTTGTCCACAAGGTACGTAACAGATACTTCAATTACCTGATTGAATAAAGTACACACACATTTAAACAAAAACGTTTGAAGGTATTTTGTCATAATTTGTTACTGTAAAATGAATGAATACTGGTTCTTTCAGAATATATTCTAATACGTAAAACAATTTGATTAAAAGGAAATACTAATTTGAGCTGCAAAACTAACATTAAAAATACAACTATCACATACACTGCCAACTTTCATGACAAAATCAAATTAAACCAGGAGCCAAAATGAGCTATTTTAAGATAAGGACTGGCCTCTTTTTTTAATGAGTTTTATTTATTTTAGAGCCCATCCAATAAATCAACAAGACCAATATATCAACTGATATTAGCTAGTATATCAGTATCTGCATATATGTCAGCCAATAAAGGACAAGAAATTGTGGTATAGAAATGCCAAAAAATGCCAGAAAACATGCCAAAGAATAGCAACACAGTGACAGTGTCATTATTTTAAAATCTGTCCACCAGAGAGTAGTGACAAGCTTCTTTTTCAACTATAAAATGTCATGCCCTACAGGAAAACACATTTCTTGGTTGCAATAATTGTGCAGTTACAGGGCATGTGTTTAGACCACTAGACCATCAGGACAACACAGATGTCACTGACAGCGGTTGACACTAAACATTAACTTAGTTCTGCATACAATTAGTAAATGACTGCATTGAAGTCAATGAGAGTGAGCAACTTGATGAACGAAGTGTGTGTGATGTGTGCCAACAAAACACAAAACACTAACCTATCTGGCTGGTGGAGGCCGAGGAGGAAGAGAAGAGAAAGAGGTTAACAAGTGAGCCACAACTACCCAGATGTAGGTAGTTTCCTGATATATAGATGTTAATTAATTTTGTAGGAAGTACGGGTGATTTATTTTGATTTTTTGACGTATGGAATGTGAAATGTCTAGATTTGTTGTCATAAGCCACGCCTACTTTAATCAATCATTATCAAATTTTGTGCATCGACTGAGTCATCATGCAAACTGAATTTTGCCCAAATCCATGCAGCCAATTACGAGATATAAACTTTTCGCATTTGTGGTGCCCCCTAGTGGCAAAGTATCCCTGGACTGTGTCTGAACATGTGCATCAAGTTTGGTTACAATGGACTGAGCTCATTTTGATTTATGAGCATTTATGTAAAACTAGACTTAAAGACACAGGTCTAAAAAGGTATAATTTCAAAATGGATGCATGTTTCGAAATTTCCTTGATAACTTAAAATCAGTGAAGTCCGTAGATGATCCTGCCTAAGTTTTGAGATGATTTGCCCGACTGTTTCTTAAGAAAATTGAGATAAAGTCGCAAAACTTGACATTTTTAGAGGAGAAGACCATTGAAACAAAGATACAGATGAATTGGGAGATTAAAATGACGGAAGAATTCTCACTCTAAGCTAGGGATGGGTATTGTTAGGATTTTATCAATACCGATATTGACACCGATTCTTATCGGTACCACTCTTCATAATTTGATGCTAAAGACATGACGTGAAAAGATGTGAAAAGATTCAACAGTTAGCCTATTAAGTTATGAACATAATGCTTAAATTAGAAGTGCTTTAAAGCAGTGCTATGTCCTGAGTGAATAACTACAGGCTTATTTTTATAAAAATTAGGGTTGCAGTCAATCAAAAATCTTGCTCGACTGAAATTCTACCTACTCTTCAGCCAATGATTGGTTGAACAAAAGCAACATTCACGTAATAAAAACAAGAACAAGTTAGCCCTCCTAGCTAATGCGTACGAACTAGTTAGAGGGTAATATCATGGTGATATCTAGTGTCGGCAACATTTTTTGACAATACTAGATATCAAACAAAAGAGAGTATATTGTATTAAGTTACTGTGAGCTGTAAACTCACTTCTAAGCAGAAGTCAGAATATAACGTTAGCTTGGAGCCTAGAGAAGAAGAAGAAGAAGAAAAAGAAGAAGAAGAAGGCGAACAAAAACAATAGAAGTCCAGCAGCAAAGCTTTGCTGCTTGGACCCCTAATTATGAGTTGTGTAAAGATAACCAATATCGGCCGACATATCGTTATCAGATTTTTTTATTGTTATTTTTATTATTATCATTATTATTTGAATAAAAATTTGTAGTAGTAGTAACTATCGTAGGTATCGACTTCTGCAACCGTCTTACACTGACCAGAAGAGCTATTAGGTAGTAAGTAAGTTATCAGCAGGTGTATTTACATTAATTACACAGAGAGAGTATTTGTTACATTTGATAACCATGTTTCCGTATATCTATGTGACATTACGTGGCTCTGACAGGTGCTCTGCTGCTGTCATATTGACTGTTAAAGGACCAGCAGTCCATCAGACGGCACCGCAATCTTTTTCATCAGTGATACAGCGAAAGCGTGTTTTACACTGGAAATACACGCAGTAACCCGCACAGCACCGCAGTGAGAGCAGATGCTGTGTTACACTGGAAATACACGCAGTAACCCGCACAGCACCGCAGTGAGAGCAGCCGCAGCAGGGTGCTCGGTGCCGGTCACACAGCTGACACACAGCGCTAGCCAGGACACACACACACGCAGCTCCGCTTACCTTCACCGTACACAACTGTCAGCTTCACCGTGTCCGCAGAAACACTGTGGCAAGGAACCGCTGCGGTGTCCCGTCAGACGGCTTCAGGAAACCAAGTTGAACTGCTGGATTTAACGAGTATCTGCTGCTCTCACTTTACTTCTTTCTCGTTTCGCTGACTGAACCGGACAGTTTACTTCCTGGACTGGCGTACGACGTGCGTTCCACGCTGGCAGCGCTGACGTCACGCTCTGCCAGGTGGTAAATGATGACGACGGCGGATTATATTTTTTTCGATTATATTTTTTATCTCTTCTCTTTTATTTATTTACTTACTTTTAACTTCCCTCCTTTCCCCTTTCTTAATTTTTTTTTTTTTTTAATTTGATAACGCCATTCCTTCATCTTCCTTTTGCCTCTGTTTTTTTCTCTTTTTGCTGTAGGTGCACGCGAACAACCCTAACAGTGGTAATGGGCTGAAATTATTATAATAATTTTTGATATTAGTATAGTGATTTTTGTACTAGTTATTATCATTGGTTTGCTTATTTCCGGGTTTGGTAGGGTATTGTCTAGTTCTTGTACACAGTTTCCTTGTATGTGAATTACTTTGTGACGATAAGAGCTTCCCTCTCTGGTAGTTTCATGTCAAAATTTACATGATGCATATTCCTAGATAAAGGAACTTACAATAAGATAAGATCGAATTCTATCACAAGGGATAATTTTTGTGCCTAAAATTCTCAATATACATAGTGGAATAAATATATACATAATATAAATATACTATGTGCATGCATAATAAAATGAAATATGCATACACAAGAAAGAGTTGAATAGAATGCTGTTAAAGTACTGTAGGAAAAAAATAAAACAATAAAATAAAGTACAAATGAAGGTGTCCAGCAGAGAGAGAGGAGTTGTACAGACTCATGTAAACTGGGAGGAAGGATCTTGTGTGATGTTCAGTGGTACACCTTGGTGTTATCATACTTATGAAGGTGCTGTGTTCAGAACAGAGCCAGCCTCACTGTTCAGCTTGTTGATCCTGTTAGTGTAACTGTTCTCAGCCTGTTGCCTCAGTATGACACAGAACAGGTAGTGCAGATGTGGCTAATTTTCACCTGATTCTCTAATGGATTCATCCACCCATGGCTTTCAGGATATTTTTTGGCCTTTTGACAGCAGTGAAATGTAGCTAGTCGAGTCAAGTCAAATTATATTTTATGTAGCCCAATAATACAAATAACCCAACATTACAATCTGTACAGCATACTAAGTACATTTACTCAAGTACTGTACTTAAGTACAAGTTTGAGGTATAGCCCAAAATCACAAGCAGCCTCACATGGCTTTAAGTACTCAAATAACACTTTTTTTTATTTTTTTTTTTAAACTTTTTAAAAAATTTTATTCTTTGTATTTTTTGCCTTTTTGGATAGTGGGCAGTGAGGAGGCAAACAGGAAACAAGGGGAGAGAGAGACAAAGCTGGAATCAAACCATGGATGTTGTGGTTATGTGGCATGTGCACAGTAATCATTCGGCTACCAGGGCACTCTTTGAATAATACTTGAATAAATACTACACTATTTGAGTAATACTACACACTTTTACTTAAGTACCATTTACAATGGACTTTTACTTTTAATGGAGTATTTTTATTTGCAGTATTGCTACTTTTACTTGAGTAAGCGTTCTGAATACTTCCTCCACCACTGTCCTTTGATGTATCACAGGCCTACCCAGTAAACCGGAGTAGTCTACATAAAAATCACTTACACCTATTATGACCTCCTCTTTTGACACACCATGACACAAATACATTTCGGCCACTTAATTTCAAAAATATAACAAAATATATTTTGTATGCACATGAACCAGTCAGATTTTCAAACATCCGAATAGGAGGAGTTACGCAGAGCACATGAAGTCAGCATGACTTAATTTCTCTGCAGTCTCCTTTGAAAGTAGACTGGCTTAGTCATGGATGACTTGTTCTTTTTAAATGAGTTTTCAAGGAGTCTTCACAGAGTGATTTTACTGAGTTCACCAGAGCAACCAAATCCAAATTCCAAAGGAAGGCTACTACACAAACATGAATCTGCCAGTCTGGGAGCTGGTCCTAACCCAAACACCAACTCATAAATGTGCTCATTGTTGAACGTGGCCAGCCTCCCAGCCCAGCAGGTGACTCTGAATAAACAAGTCAGTCAATGATCTGCTGGATACAGTTGCTGCATCTGAGAATATGGTGTGAGATGAGCAAATATTTGCTGAGACTACAGTATAATTGGTTGTATAATCTTGACACAACCTCCCTTTAGACCTTTTTAAAAAAAGCTTCAAAAGTTGTAAATGTAACAAAAAGTTTATTTAAGAATTTAAGAATAAAGTGTCCTCGCACCTATTGCTGTACAAATAAAACTGCTGAAAATGTGTCACAAACACATGACAAAAACCAAACAGGAGCAGGAGGCAGCACAGTTGCAGTTCACTTGCAGAGGGTTCTTTGCAGAAGTTTTCTTTGCTCATAATGACTGGCAGCTGGGAATCTCAAAATAAGAAAGAACAAAGGAAAAGAAGCTGCAGTGTAATTGCTGAATACCATCTCCTCGTTATCATCAGGGATGGAGTAGTTGACAAAAAGCCCCAGCTTGCTGCCCCCATGGGTGGTAATGTATCCATTTCAACAAGTGGAGTGCTTTGGTAGTTCCTAAATGGTACCTCACTGTTTACAGCTCATATAATATAATGTAAGCTTTAAAGACTGGATTCATATGACTGACTGGTAATGTTTTAGTTTATGGGTTTCATATTTTCTATTATTTCCCAGAAATAAACTGATGTGTAACTGGAAATGCATAGGAAGGTTTCTGGAAAGGACAATGTTGATACAGTTTCATGACATTGTTTTACCCAGGAAACTTTAAATTATTAGGACATCTTGAAGCTGTAAAATAAACGGACTGATTTTTGCTGCTGCCTTTGCGGCCACTAGAGGCTGCAATATTCATAGACCTTTTTCACAGAACACATTTAGACTGTTGCTTCATTTTCGGGTCCTGCTACCGCACATGCTGGCTCACTGCCACACTGCCATGACTTACTGGGACACCTGTGCTTTTCCTACCATGACAAATCAGAATGTCTGCTGTGAAAATATCAAAGTGATGGATGGCATGAACTATACTGATGGTAGAAGTATGTATTCAAATCCTTTATGAAATTGGTAATACCACAATGTAACAAGATGTCATGCCTACATTCAAGACTCAAGTAAAAGTACATAAATACTGTCAGAAAAGCATGCTTAAAGTATCAAAAGTAAAAGTAACAATCATGTGGAGTGTCATGTTATAATATGATATTACTTGATTATTATTACTGATGCATTAACATGTTTAGTTGTAAACATGTATAATCTATCATGTAAGTGAATGTAAAGTTAGGTACTTCATAAACTGCTAAAATGTTTCATCAATGATACAGCATCATTTTTCTAAGTTTATTATATATCAAATCTTAGTTTATGTAACTAATATCTACAGCTGTCAGATAAATGTAGAGAGCAAATGTACTTATTACTGTCACTAGTAGTAGGCTGAAAATGTAACATTTGTAGTAAAGTGTTAATAGTGAAAAGCAAAGGTAAGTGAAATGAAAATAGTTAACAGCTTGTGTCTCTTCAGCAGCAGGAATGTACCTGTTACATTATGAAGTCAACAGGACAGAATGTCATGGAAATTACATTGATATGGGCTACTACTAATTAGCAATAGCAAATACATTTTAAAAGCATAATGCCATGCATATTACTTTCTGTATTAACATAATGTTGTCAATTTACATATTTGCACGGTCAGGTTTTTGCATCAAAATGTTGTTACTGAATGTATTAGCATTTCATCATTAATGTTCACTGACACTGTATTTAATTTGTTTCCCTACAATATCAACATTTTTTATTCTCATGTTTAGGCATTGACAGATTTTGGTTATGGTTCAGGAAATATCACAGTTTTGTTTAAATACTGAAAAAGTCAAAATTGACTTGAAGCACAAGACATGTTGTGTTAACTGTATTGACATTCAACCCAAACCATGGCCTCCTCCTAACCTTAACCAAAGTGCTTTTGTTGACTAAACCTTACAAAATGTAATTGGTGAAAACAAATTATTAATATATAAATGTAAGGAGATGAAAGTGTTGGTCAAGAGGAGAATTTGACCTAATAATGATACTTGAAAGGTCAGGGGGTCAAATCACAAACATGATCCTCTGGGTCCATGAAGATCCATGTTAGCTTAATATTCAAAGGGAATATAAATGTGTATATTCAAATAAGTTGACAAGCAGATAGTGCAGTATGTATGTACACACCAGTCATTCAGCATTCCCCATAGCTGACTCTCTCTGATCACATGACTTCACATTATGGTTTAAAGCAGTGCAACCCCAAATGTAACTTTTATTAAAAGCAGTGAAAGTACAATAAAACATAGACTCAAACATAAATTTATTTTCATGTTATTTAAGTATAGTATCTGAGCTTTTAAAACTTTATTGACAGTTCACCTCAGTCATGAATTCTTTACAGATCAAATGTATTGTTGTTTAGTATAAAAGTTCTACTTGTTTAACAGTGGGGATGTGGGATTCTAATGAATTAACAGTGCCACAACATTTTGCTCTTCCACTTTCCAATGTCCAGTTTCCCCATTCAATCAACTCCATAATGTCACTTTTAAAAACCCTTTAACGTAACATTTTTTGCTTGTGAGGAGCATATGAATCTGGGTGAAAATCAGCTTCTTTGAAAAAATCGAGGTATTTTTCAGAGAGATTTTAGGTAGAGAGTGTTTTTAAGAACACCATTGTGAATTGAGGAATAAAAGCATTACAATAACTGGACTAAGAAATGCAAGTATATAAATCCTTTTTATGTACGGTCTGTAAGTTTCTACATGGGAAAATTACCTGAAACCAATATGTATTCCACATAAATACCTTAATATGTGATATAATGTTCTATGTACTATACACTATAGCAATTATATACATTTTAACAAGTATTTAAAGCCGAACTAATCAATATTTATGTATCAACATGTGTGATATGAACAGTGTCACTTGTAGCAACGAATTAACTCAGAGAATTGTCAACAACTCTGCCGTTCTCTCAATTCTATGGAACCTTTTAGCCTCTTTTAGCTCACTGTTTTGGTTTTATGACCTGCTCTCATCATCCTTGTTTCCAGCAGGCAGCTGTTCTGCACTGCACTGCTGCTCAGCACCAAATAGCAGACACACAAAGTTAGAGACTAGCTGGTGAACACAGTGGAGCATGGGGGAGACCAAAGAGGGAGGGTGAATATTGGACCTATGTTCATAAGGAGGCAAAAATCACAACTCCAAATGAACGATAATGTTTCCCTGTGTCTGCTGATATATAAATATGCAATTATTGTGTTCGGTAACACGTTAGCAATAACAACTTCATAAGGTGTTAAAGATACCCTGTGGGGTTTTTTTGACTACTGGTAGTGCTATAGAGAAATGTTTTGGTTCCCATTTTGTTTGTTTTGTCCATGTGCATGCGGAAACACAAGCACATGTGCAAACACACAGGCATCATGATTCACATCCTGGTGAATCCCAGTTCTTGCTACTCATCTGATCTGATGGTAGTGACACACCAGCAAAGGCAGGGAAGAAGAAGACTGCTAGTAACCAAACATCAATGTAAACAATGCATGATTTAAAATATTTTAAAAAAAATAGGCTCTGGAAATGTTTCAAGAGGAAGGAGATGCATTCAGAATGTTTGTTAGACCTCAAGGGTACACACAATGTGTTCGAACAGAAACTTTGTTCACAACAAAACTCCACAGGGCAGCTTTAATGTCAATGTTGTGTTTACAGCCTGGTACACTGTCCTCAAGTGGTCAAAGATCAATTAATGCAGCTTTAAAGATGACAATAAATGTTAAAAGATGTTGCAGTTCTGGAACAGCAGTGTGCTGTTTACACGTCATTTACTACTGAACAAGCCCTCCTGTTCATACAGTGTCACACATGTAAAGTGCAGATACACATTCAGTTGATAATGATGATTTATCAAAACTAGAAAGCTCTTCTTGTAGCATTTGCTATCAAACTCACACTACAACATTTCTGTCTTTTGGGTTGACAATAGCTCGTAAAGGAAAGTAAAACAGTCCACACACACTGAAGCTAGCTGGCCATACTTTCACTAAATTCTTGGAAACATGCGTTCATGCTTTAAAAATATGTCATGCTTGCAAGGCCCCAGTGTCAACAAGCATTCATCATTTCAAGTACGCTTGCAAGGGAGGAATATTGAAAAAAAAAAAACTCTTTAGGGAATTAGGAATTCATAAGCGTAATAATATAGATAATATATGTCTTTGCCTACTATACAAATAATGACATTCAAAGTATATGGGGGGGTATCACTACTCCCTTTACATGCAGCTGCTTCAAAACTGCACCAACAAACTACTGCAGGAGGGTTTTGTGCAGCTCACATTCTATCCAAATATGTTTGTTTTTTTTTTAAATCATGCATCTGATACACAATCCCTTGTTTCCCTTTTTCTCTTAAAATTGCAGCCTCATTTTCTGACACTTCCAGCTGAGGTTTAGGATTTTTGGCTGAAGCTGCAGTGCAGGGAACATAGTACAGAAAATAGTTCAATATGCTTTACGTTTATAAAATATAAAACAAATCAGAAATCAGATGATTTTGAATATTTGGGATGGCTAATCATCTACCTCCGAACATTCCGTAATGCAACATGAACAAACTGGCCTCTAGTTTCATGGCAGTTAACAGTGACTTTAATCTCCTGTTTGTGCTGGTCCACACTGCTGCTGATGTTGGTTGATGTTGTTGTGTTATGAACACTCTATCTACTTTGACTACTACACCACTTGACAGACTGCAGACCAGTCTTTTCTGTTATCTGGAGAAACTCTGGACTGAACAGATTGACAGTCCCTATAATATTATACTGATATTATATAAGAAAAATATAAAGTCACTGTCTCTGTCATCTACAACGGAATGTATGTATGTCATTAAAACAGTATGATATCACTGTACAATGACTCTCTGTGTTGGGAGAGGGGAGTTATTCCTCACTTTGTCCTCATAAGAAAACAGCATCCTCACCTGGACTTTATTCATTACATTATCCATCAAATCTATTATATTTCAGTATTTAAAACTAAGCTAATGGTTAGCATGAAAATTCATTCTTGGCCTTAAAAGTAGTAGTTTGAACAAAATAATCCCCTTAGGAGCTGTGCAAAAATTACTGGGGTGGGGAACGAGGCTGAATCCTTTAATTGATTTTATTTTTTTTAAATAAAAAAATACAAGGCCCTCTCCAGTGTTATTCTTATTTTTCTTTGGACCCTTCCCTTGACTTAGAAAAATACCTCAATACTATACACTACACTATGCCTCAGTTAGTTATTTTTGAACAGCAGCTGGGGGTAAACATGAGTTTGTCTGGAAACTGATAGATTTCAGTAGAAATTTTATACAACTTCTGTTAAACTGTGACAAGTAACACCTGCACACTTAATCCAAGTCACAAAATTTCATTGATGGTGTTTTCTAATAGCTTTACATCTACGTGATGTGCGTATAATTACTCTCCTTCAAACTGTGACAAGTTTCATGATATCAGTAGCTGAAATGGCCGACAGAAAGACAACCGATACAGCTCATTATTTTTAATTAGCTCCACCTTTTCAGTCTTGATACTGCCAGCTTTGCACATACCGCTGTGCCACACCACCGTGAAAACAGAGTCCTCTAACACCTCATATGATGACTAACAATCATCAATCTATACCCCTGAGCCTTGTAAGTATTTGAACAGCAGATGTGTACAACCTCAAACCTTTGCATCATGTTGCAATAATGTGATTAGAGCACAGAAACACAATGCCAGTGTATAACTGTTGAAATACTTAAAACTACTGGTAACAATTCACATTCCTTGGATTTATCAGAGCTTGCACAGAGATGCTGAGGGTTACAGGTTGTCTACACAGGAGGCATTTCTGTTTTTTAGTTGTCTGTCTCACATATGAACATATCATTTTTAATTTAATCAATACAGCTGTCTACACAGGCTGCTCACTGTTCACTTGCACTATATGCACATTTTAACACTTCAAGTCTATTTTCTTCCGTTTTACGCACGTAACTTGTGAGTATCCTGTGTTGATACAGACGGAGGACTGAAGGTGCTGCTGCTGCTCTGCTGATGTGACACTTTTGCAGCACAGCCTGGGTAAACATTTTGTTAGTCATGAGTAGTCAGAATAAACAACTACTGTAAAATGTCTTCACCACATAAAAATTTAGTCAAGAAAAGCCTAGAAAAGTCCACTGAGTAGATGCACTTGTATTTAGGGATACCCTGTCAAATTCCCTGTCTTTCTATTCTTTAAATGTTCTGTCAGTTCTGGTTAGGTAATACTGTGTGTCTGCAGAAAACCCATTCTGAGTTTCTCTCCTGTTCAACTGAAAACTACTGCAATACACATGTTGAACAAGAACATTAGACAATACATTGTCTAATGTACCTGAGGCCCCTCAGGAAGTATTTTTATCTTACCATATCAAGTGATCTTAAGAGGCAATAAACCTGCCTTGCTAAGAGTTTCCTCTTAAGACTATTTATGAGGCTGCTGAGAGGAACTTAGGAGCCTTCTCTACTATCCCAAACTTTACATCAATTTAGAAATTAGTTTGAGTTACAAAATACTTTCTGAATTACTCTAAAAGTGTTTTCAGACAGTGAACAATGTCTGCTGCCTGTCTGCCTCAATGTTCTGTATTTTGAATGGGTGGCAACATAGTGCAACTACCCCACCATGACTAGCTGCATCCTGCCAACGACCTCCAGGTTGCGACTATCCACTGCCTCTAATCTCATCATGTAGCTATACGGAACAGGTTATACCTCCAAATGGTGGAAAGTCTTATCAATATGATTAATATGTTTAGCTAACTAATATAATAAATATTGTTAATTGGCCCAGACCGGATGTTCAAACTTCAAAACCAATGTTTGTCCACGACCAACTAACACTATCTACAACTACAATAACTAAACTAACTAGTGTAGAGGTTCAGTAAACTTAAACTAGTGAAATGAGTTCCTCTGTCTTTTACTTGGTGTGGTTTCTGTGGTTACCATGGCTAGCTGCAGGCTCAGATTGAAGAAAGATCAATCGTCACCTGCTCACACAGTCCTCCTGGCACTCATATTCATATTAGAAATAAACAGAGGCAGCAGCAGCCACTCACTGTCTGAAAGTATCTTTAGATTTTGATTTCACATATTTATGTTTTTCTCTATGCTCTTCTCACTGGTTGGAAGTCACTGGCACGTCAGGTTATGATTTTATACTAATTTGCAGGTGTTTAACGATTGATTTTTAA
Source organism: Thunnus thynnus (assembly GCF_963924715.1). Lineage (NCBI taxonomy): Eukaryota > Metazoa > Chordata > Actinopteri > Scombriformes > Scombridae > Thunnus > Thunnus thynnus. Next base: position 28,467,571 of record NC_089533.1, read on the forward strand.
CGAAGGTGATGTCACGCACCCTCAAGCACCAATCAGGAATTAGAAACATTTTAAATCAAAATCTGATGACAGTTGTTGAGTTGTTGCAAGGACACTGTATATCAAATGTGATGAAACCACACCCTCACAGTCCTGATGAAGCAGAATAGCCAAGTTATTTTAGTGTTAAACTCTTAATAAATAATGACAAAGTAGAGTTTTTTCTTGAACTCGAACTTGTTGCTCATGTAGTCATGAATATTTAATGATTTAGAGAATGCTTAAGATTTCAAACCAAGTTTTCAGGGGCTTTAAGGCTGTGTTCAGGCTGACATCAGCACTTCATTCATTCATTTCAATGAGGCCACTGCATTGATACAGTGGGCCTCCTAAGGGCTCCATCCAAAACATGCCGGGACGTTAGGAGCCAAACAGTTAGACCCAGCTCAAAGCAATGTAATGCCATCCAGCAACTCACCATGTTGGCCAATCGAGTAAATGCAAGCACATATTGCTGGTAGATTACTTTGTAACATGAATGGAGTAATTCTACTTTCTTCACAGTGCTTTGTCATCTGATAAGCCTTGGAACTCATGGATATATTACTCAAACTGACACTTTTTTCCAGACATCAAAGGTAGTATTTCAGAAAGTTATGTGAACTTAATCCCATCTGAAAATGTGTTGATGGTAAAATGTTTTGATAGTTAGACTATGTGCAAAGTCAAGAAATTGGTTAGTCAAAAATTCTGAGTAAATTCATTGTACCATGAATTGCCTTGTTGTTGAGAGATGCTATACAAATGAACTTTGTCTTGTCTTGCCTGTATGTATGTTGTATAATCATTTCAGAGAGGGCAAACATTTACCTCATTCTCTTCTCCAGATTCTACAAATGAATATGATCTACCCGCAGGCTACCAGGTTTGAACCTGACTGTGTCAACAGGAAGTGCAGCATGAGGCAATACCATCCCCATCTGTGAGATGGATCTTTTCTTCTATTTCCTCTTCCTCGACTTCCCTTCATTTTCCTCAGAGGTCTGAGGACCTGCATCCTACATCATCAGTGCTCCTCTTCTTCTTCTCACAAGCATGATGAGTCTTTGCCTTGTCTGTCCTTTTCTTTTTGTACAGTCATCCCTCTTCTTTCTCATTCTAGTAACCCACTCCAAGGACTTTCTTCATGTGCTCGTACACCACATAGGAGATGCTGACAGCAGGAATGACTTTGAGAAAGTTGGGGGTGATACCACGATACAGGCCCGGTACGCCTTCATGGGAAATGATGTATTTGAACTGGCCCACCATGGTCAGCTTGGGTTTACCCTCAGTGATGGCTAATAGAGGAGGAAGGATGAAGGTCACAGAAGCTCATATAAGAAGCAGGTTCATTGTTGGATTATTGTTTACTGAATGTACAGCATATCTCACCTTGTGCCTGCATGCGCGTCCGAATGAGAGCGAGGGGATAGGATGCCAGCTGGCCGCAGGTGCTGGAGATGGTACCACAGCCTAGCAGGACCAAAACACCTGGATCTGCTGAATCTACACAGTACCTCTGGAGCCAGGCATTCTTCAGAGTCTGAAAGGATGAGCAGTGAGAGAGAATTGAGAAAATAATAAAAGAATATAATAATAATAATAAAAGGGAGACGATTGGAGAAAAGGAGGATTATAAGAGGGAAGATGAAAAAAAGAGAAGGGGGAAAGAGAGTAAATAAATTAGTTTATCTCAAAAATATGAACATTTATTTCATTGTTGTCCAAAAACTGTAAAAAAAAAACAAAAACCCACATCATTGAGTCACTGACTGTTCCTTCATTACCATGAACACACTCACACTGTTTATTTTGAGTCAATCCCACACACACCGTCCTGCTGCCAGAAATACTCCCTCGAACACCAAATGTGGATTCATCCACCACTAAAAATTGTCTCAACAAATGCTCCACTTCCTCCTGTTTGAGTAACATTTGTTAAAAACTACAGTGGCCAGCTCCTGGCCTTTGGTCTTTGGCCTACAAATTCCAGACCCATTTGGTGGCCTTTCCACACATGTACACACACCTCATACACAGCCAAGTCGATGCCAGCATAGGGGATTATGCCCAGTGTATTTGGCAGGTAGCCCCTGTAGAAAGCCCGGACTCCCTCCGTCTTCAGAATCTGTCTGGCACAATCAGCCATACCTGAGTATTGCCCTGTCTTCCTTAATGTAAGACGAGTCTTCAGCACCTACCCAACAGAGAGGAACAGAAAACGTGAGAAGAGGGAACACAATAAAAACATGGTTAAAAGAGTGACAAGCAAGATGTTATTCTTCAATTGGACAAAGGAGATAAAACTAGTCTTTGCATTATTTCAGGGTACAGAAATTGCATCAAGTCGACATTTTCCAGCCATCCATTTTCTGCTGCTTATTGGGGTCCAGGCCACAGTGGCAGCAGGCTAGGTAAAGTAGTCCAGACATTCTTTAACTTTGCCATGTCCACCTGCGTCTTCTAGGAAATCTAGAGGAGTTTGGAGATGAGAAGGGGTATGTAATCCCACCAGTATGTTCTGGGTTTACCCCAGGGACTTCTCACTTCTCCAAGATGGACATGCCCAGAAAACCTCCAGATGGAGGCAGATGGCTGAATCACCTCAACTCAACGCTGGGTTCTATGAGCTCCTTCCAGATGTCCAGGCTCCTCACCCTGTCACCAGGGGTCAGCCCAGACACCCTGCAAAAAGACTCATTTTTGTATCTGCTTTCTCATTCTTTTGGTCATTACCCAGAGCTGAAGACCATGGGTGAGGGCTGGAACATAGATCCACTGGTAATTTTAGAACTCTGCCTTCTGCTACCAATCCCATTTGTTTTTACCTCAATCCTTTTATTTTCTAGTGTTGATCCTTATGTTGGATGCTGCAGAGAAAGGTGAAGTGAGTTGGGGGAAGTCTTGTATGTTCAGTTTTGTTGTAACTTCTCTACAGCATAACAGCACTTAAGATTTTACAACATGTGGATGCACCTGTGGTGTCTAGTTTGTACAGTATGCTTTATCATGATGGTGCTACTTCTTTTGATTCAGTGTCACAGTAATTCAAAGACTCAGGATAGGGTTTACTGAAGGTTCACTAGTCAATGAGTCTTATAGCTGAAGAATTACATTTGTGCTTCTACCTTCTCACACATAAGGCACTTGTTTTCAATGTGCTTGTTTCAACCAGAAATTGATTTGCATGAGTTTAACACTGAATACAATAAAAAGTGTGTTTAGCTCATGAAACGGTTGCAAGAAATGTGCGAGTTTGCCTTTCAGCCCCATCTTAGTTCATCTTGCGATTAAAGATGTACATAATAGAAATAATATAAAGAGAAAAGAACCAGATAAAGGAAACATGAAAGAAACCAATCAACGACAAGGAATGACTGAGGAATCAACATTAATTTCAAACTGACTGACCTCCATGGGGTAGATGATGGTCTGGGCAGTGGCTCCTGCCAGTGAGCCAGCAATGAACCTCTCTTGTACCCTTAAACTGCCCCCCTCTTTACTGCCTCGGATCAGCCACTTGATCTACAGTAAGAGAAGAGAATAAGGAACAGGAAGGGGAGCCATGGAAGAAACTTGTTAGAGGGCCACAGAGGTGTGATAGTGATACGATGCAACATGAGAGAAAGTGCAGAGATATACACAGAAAAATACAATGGGCCTCATGCATGAATGTTTTCCTATTTTCTCTTATATATTGTATAGCAATAAGAGGAAAATAAGAAAATCCTACATGGGATTCAACAAACTCCCTTAACTGCCTGAACTCATAAATCACGACTGTCAGTCTGATGAATGTCACCTGTTCATGAGGAGGTGCTTGTTAGTGAGATGTGATCATTAGCATAATCAACACCCCTAAAATGTCCATATAAGGCTCCATGTTCCTCTCCGTTTGTGGGAGAGTTTCATTCACAAAAAGTCCCTGAAGAGTGAAAACACAGCACAGCTTCAAGTCCTGCTTTCAGACACCAGAAAACAAACATTTAGGAGTGACAGTAGGAAACCCGAAACAATTAGTAAATATGAATCCAGCTAACATCATCAGAGCAGCTCTGCACTGTGACAGAAATAAAGAGGGAATGCTTTGACATGAAGTTAGATGCTAAAAACATCTTTCTAAAGCACTCCGTGATGTCATGTGACAGTCACAGAAATATGAGAGGAGAACATTATAGTCTACAGGTGATGTTACACTTTCAGCTGCAACACAACATAATACTGGACACAGACCTGCAGTGACACAGAGGCAGCAGCTGTCACAATGAGAGAAGTTTCTGAGCCACTACTGAAATGTAGAAGTTGAATATCCCAATAAAAATCATAAAATCTACAAACCTTTTAAATAAATTGGCAGCCATGATGATAAAAATGAAACAGAAATACAATATAAACAGAATATTTGCATTAAGTTTGTTTTACTTATAAATTAATTTTTTTGTTAATTTCCGTATCATATCTAAACTCCAAATTAATTCAGATTAGGACATTATCATTGTAAGTCAAACAAGTGTTTTTCCCCTGTGAGGAAAGGCAGAGATGATCTATTCATTACACCTTCAACAGGTCCGGAACACTCATAAATTTTGTTTGTAGTATGAGAAAATTGATGAATGCCACAAATGTTGAAATCAATCGTATGTGCATTTTAAGAACAAATCTTTTTGTATGAGTGCTTCTTGCATGAGGCCCATTGTTTACAAAAACCTGTCAGACAGTGAGTTTGTTTATCTCTGTGTGTTATCTGTGTCATTTTAAATGTGTTGTGTGAAAATATACAACACATCTAAAATGATGCAGAGTCCTTTAATTTTATCTGACACAGGGGAACCATTGGGTTGACTTAGCAGGCTACCAGACAGATTTTCACTTTGTCACTGATTAATTAGAGTGCACTGACCTGTTCATAGGCCATGAACTTAATGGCAGATTCAGGGGCAATCTTGAGGACATTGATGCCATTTCCCCTCCAGAGTGAGAAGACACCTCCCTCCTTGACCATCCCCCTCAGCCCTGACCACAGATTATTCCCCTGAGATGTAGAGCCATGTACCTTGACACACAAACATTGCCAGGTCAGTTGTCTTTTTATAACCTGTGCTAAGTTGGAAATGTTGCTGTAGGCTTGATGGCAAGACTCTGTGGTAAGACAAAGATGGTGGGTAGTGTGTACATCCAACCTCAGTCAGGTACAGGTGCAGGACAAAAAACAGAATACAGAGGAAAGGAGATGTTGTTTGCATACTGAAATTTGCAAGCTACCAAAATATTTATTTATACAACAATATTTGTCCAATTTAACAAAGTCCTCCGTTGCACAAAGTGCATCAATTAAAATTTTGGGAGCTTACAAATTTCAGTGTTTTTAAAACCTTTTTTCGCTAACTAACTAGTTTCACTAACTGTTTCAACCCAAACGATTGAGAGTAGTGAGAGTGAATGAAATTAGTAAAGTTGCAGGTCAGAAAACTAAAACAGTGAGCTAAAAGACATAAAACTCTGTAAAGCTGAGAGGAACTGCAGAGTTGGGTGATAATTGTCTGTTGGTTCATCACAATGAGTGACCCCTTTCATAAGCAGGTAGTCTTGTTATCCACCATTTATATAAGAATACTGATAATAGTCGCTTTAACACTCTTCAAGTTCAATTAAACCACACTTAAAGTAAAATAATTCTAGTGTGGAGACACATTGGTATTTATCTTTTCAGAAAATGAGTAGTAGGTTTTCAGATGCTGCTGATCAATGCCAGTCACTCCTGTAAGTGAAATGGCTGCTTTCTAAACAGGCAGAGCCAACCTTGCTCTGTGTTTTTGCTGGGAATGCTCCAACCACCCACCTGAACTACCCACCATGTACTTTATGAACAGTGCAACATTTGAAGGACAGCATGAGCTTCAGACTCTAGACTGACATAACATTACATTAACTAACAGTTGATATACAACTGTTCCAGCTGTTATTTAAATGTCCAGCAGTACTATTTTTCACGATTAGAATCAGAAACAGGTTTATTGCCAAATGGGTTTTCACATACAAAGAATTAGCTTTGGTCTGATGATGCAACATAGTGCGAGGACAAAAAAAAGCCAAGTACTGGAAAGTACAAAAAACATAAGTGACAAATTAACAATAGAAAATACGAAAAAGTGTTATAAGAATAACTATGATATGTGTTTTTTAAAAATAATAGATCTGTGCAGTTTTGTGCAGGAATGAGCACACTATTGTCAGGGAATGTGCAAAAGTTCATACTATGCAGTATAAAGATATGTGCAATACAGAATATGTGCAAGATGTAATGCTAATGTAATGCTAATGTAATATATAAGTCACATTTCATTGTGCTTCAGCATGCTGTTTGTCAGTTTTACAAAGGAATTAGATACCGGGAAGAAACTCTGAAGGAAGGCAAGAAAAATAGAATTTACTGCTAATCTGTTGCCATTAATCTGTATTTCTGTTTATTTTGTCAGAGATAAGATAAAGCTAAAAATAGTGATTTAACCAGTATCTCAGTGCAGAGTTCGCCAATTTACAGATTTATGATCCACATTTTTGTGGACACGTGTCCAAAACTAAAATGTGTTCCCTTCAGATACTTAAAGCAATTTGGGGTTCAGTGTCTTGCTCAATGAGACTTTGACATGTAGTGAGAATTAGTTGGGTAAAGGACCACCAACCCACTCTAACACCGGAGCTACAGAATGGATGGTTTGACCTAGGTGGGCCCTAGGAACGTAAAGTTGGTCAGAACTGTCTATGAAAAGAGACAAAAATTCTAAAAGCTCCTTTGGCCATTGTGTATGCACTTTGAGGCAGTCCCTAACTTCACATAATTTTTCGAGTTGCTATCAAGTCACACAAGATTCTCAAAGGTATGGGAAAAAAGCTTAAAACATTTGCAACATTAGTCAAACTTTATCCTACACTGTCCAACAAATCTGATGAAACTGATGAAAGGTTAGGATGAACCTTGCTTATTGTCTGAATATTAAACTTAAAACTATCAACACCTGTGAATTTTTAGCTTACAGCCTATTTGTTTATATATTGGCACATGTCAACTGTGATGAAATATTAGTGATCAATATGAAATATATGATAAATATTAGTGCAAAATTCAGTGTGTTGGCACATTGTTTTATACAATTTACAATATATAACTTACATTACAATGCTTGAAAAGTTCCTTCATCGTTCATCTTCTAGTCTGTGTATTTGTGGGAGTGAAACTGAAATGACACACCTGTAGGAAGACTTTGAGGCGGTCCAGAGGAGCGGTCCCTGTCCGGGACACTGCCCCTGCCATCGCTCCAGCAACCAGCTGCCGCCACACCAGACCTGACCGCCGCTCTCGCTCTGAGAACTCATCTGGCACCGTCAGATGTTCCCCAATGTCAAACATCTTGCAACAACATTAGAAATTAAAGGGCCAATCAGTATTTGACCCTTAATCTGCCTTATTGTGAAATTATGCTTTCTTTGAAGAAAAATACCACAGTATACAGATTTGCTTCATCTTCTTTACCACCACCTGCCATATGTACCAAATGACTACACAATCTACATCTTTCTTTACAATTAAAGGTATGGATGAACACACCAACTAGCTATGTACTGTTTAACCACTGTCTTCTCCTGTTTTGTTTTGCTATACTACGTATGTATTGCTCCTGTTCCCAGAGGTGTAATGAATGTAAATACTGTCAGGATGTTATCACTGTTATTATTATTAACTGGAACATTACTATATGATGACTCACATGGGAGTGTTTCCAGTGGTGGACAATCTCCTCCATGTTGTGGAGAGGATTGAACAGGAAGTGATCTCGCCATTCACTCCAGTCAATGGTCATAGTACCATCCCTGTCCATACTGGGAGAGAGTTACAGCAGAAAATCAGAACACATATAGTGCCATCAACAGATCATTTACAGCTTCCAGTTTCATGCTTTAAAACACTGTCAATACTTAATCTCTCACATAAATAAACAGAAACCTCCCAACCAGTCAGTCAGACAATGTCTGTAATCAGAATATCAGGTACTAGAAGGTTAGAAAACAAAGTTATTTTGGACAGCAATGACAAAGTTGGTTGGTCAGTTTGCCATCCAACAATGGTCAAAAGCAAGGTATCCTAAAAAATACTCAGAATTCTTCTTCTGTAACATGTCATCAGTTAAAAATCATGTTTATAAGCAATTCTCATAAAATTAGGGAGAAGTCATGAAGTATCAAACTGATAAAACAATGTTAAGTAAGTTTCTTCAGCTGTAAAAGACAGCTCATCCTCACAAGAAAAACGACAGTACGGGTCTAAAATTCAGCCGGAAAAAAGGCCTATAGTTACGTTTACGCCATCTAGCGGCCGTAGTAATTATGACGTAGGATGTGACGTAGTTCAAATGATGGCAAAATAAGGTGACTTCTTTATTAGGTAGAGGTGGGTTGGGAGAGGCAAAAAGGCAAAAAGTGGACTTTGCCGCAGGAGGCCGCTGTTCGCTTCCCATTTCCAATCAACAAGTGTGATGTTTCCAACTGCCAGTCGGAACATTTTTTCAGAAATCGTAACAACATGGTGTTTGCTGTTGCCATGACAACAAGGGTTGCATAACTTTAAGAAAGCACTTTTCAAACACGTTTCAAATGATAACTTTAACCCAAACCATGATCTTTCCCTATCCCTAACCAAGTATTTTTTGTGCCTAAACCTAACCAGCCTAACCTTAACCACAGAGTCGCCACATCATAAAACATCATCATTTTTTAACAGTGATTGGTAACGGTTTTGGAAAGCGACATATTACACTTCTATGGGTTGTTCTGAAAATGCTACAATGGGTCGTTCTGGAGTGCAGGAATAATCGACCTGTGTAAATGTGGTCATTTAATTATGAGGATGTGTTGGTTAAAGAGGGTCTCAAGGACCCCAAACAGAATGGTTAAGTAAAGTTCCTGCCATCAGGAGTGAACTGTGGGACACCTGAGACATTCTCCTTTCCTCTTAGAAGAGCACATTTGCTTTTTTGTTGTTGTTACTTTCTGTCTTATATTCTGCTATCTCTCTCGCTCTCTCTCTCAAATTCAAATTCAAATAGGCTTCATTGGCTTGACAGATCAGAAACCTATATTGCCAAAGCAGCACAGAAAATTATAAACATTGACAGATGATTAATAATTATACAATAATATGCAAATATAAACAATAATGTTAAATACAATATAATAAAAGGCATTTTTACATATGTAATCACACAGAAACATTTACTACAGAGCTTGTTTCTCTGTAGTAAATAATGACAAGACTTAATATATTTTGCAGCTATTATTGCACATTGACTTTTCTCCCCACATAGATAGGACAGTTTCTGAAGATCAGGGAGGTGGGTACATTCAGGATATATATGATTTATTTTTTCAAAGAAAACTTCTCTCAAATCCTTATATTTGTCACAGTGTAATAGGAAGTGAGATTCTGTCTCAACTTCTCCTTTATGACAAAGTGAACACAGCCTGGCCTCCCTGGGGAGCCCTGGGTACAGATCTGGTGCCCTGGCTTCTGCCTGTGACGGCCTGTTTCTATGGCCAGGCTGTGTCCACTCAGTCTGTACATTGTCAGCGTTTTTCTCAGTTTTCTATCAGTCACGGTGGTCAGGCATTCTGCCACCATGTACTCTCTGTTTAGGGTCAAATACAATTCTAATTTACTTTGTGATATGGTGGTTTTGTTCCAATATTTGATATAATTTTCTTTTCGTTTTGAGATGATTTGGTTGGGCCAGATTGTTTTTAGTGTGTGTGGGCAGAGCTTCAGCAGCGGCTGGCAGAGGGGACTCTGATCTTTGTTCTACTGGTGGCACTGAAGGGCGTTGTACTGGTAGGACTGGGGGTCGCTAGATTGGAAGTGTTTATAAAATTTGATGGCACGCTTCTGAATTTTAATTATTATTGAGTATTGACCAAGTTCTGCCCTGCATGTATTATTGGCTGTGTGTCTTCAATTTTGTTTTCAAATCATTCATAGTAATGGGGAAATCTAGGGGGTTCTGGTTGTCTTTGAATATCAATTCCATATTTAGTAGTTTTTTGAGTATTTGTTTGTATTCTAAGTCAGTTCCTGGTGGTTTTGGCCCAAATAAGGTGTGAAAATGTTGAGTCCATATGTCTCCGTCTTGTATGAGCAGCTCCTCAGGCTCAGATTGACAGACAGAGTTCCACTGGTCTCAGAAAGAGTTAGACTCTATACTCTCTTCAAGTAGGCACAGCTGTTTCTCAGTATGCTTTATCTTTTTGGTTCTGATTGTATTTTTATATGTTGGAAGTGCTTCACAATGCTGAAGACTTATATAATTATTTGTAGGATCTCTGTGTTTCAGGTTAGATAATTTTCTAAGTTGTTTTCTCAGGTTTTGACATTCTTTGTCAAACCAGTGGTTCTTTTTTGTTGTTTTTCTTTTATTTGTACGTAGTTTCAATTTAGCTTTATTTGCTGTTTTCTTGAAGATGTCATTTATATTTTGGACAGCCTCACATATGCCTTCAGTAGTGGGAGGTTAGGGGTATTCTATAAACTCTTGTAGTAATAATTGGTATTGCTCAGTGCTGTCTGGGGCCCATCTGTATATCCTGGGTATGTTGAACAGCTTGCTGGGTTTTGTGTGTGTGATATAGTTGTGTTTGAGGAAGAGGGTGATTTGGTTGTGGTCTGATAAAGGGGTTTGGTGCTTGACTGTGAATGCAGTGAAAGAGAAGCGGTCCATGTCTGTGATCATATAATCTACAGTGCTGTTGCCATAAATTGAACAATAAGTGAACCTTCCCAAAGAGTCCTCTCTTACCCGACCGTTGACCATATACAGACTGAGGCTTCTGCACAGTTGTAGCAGCTCCCTCCCATTACTGTTCATCACGGTGTCAAAGTTGTTTCTAGGAGGCAGATGTAGGTGAATAGTAGGAGCTTGCTGGCTGATAAAACTGTCTCCTTGACTACTGGTGACTTCAGGTTGTGCACCAGTCCAGGCGTTAAAATCACCACAGATTATTATATTTCCCTGCCCCTGGTAATGACATATCTTTCTGTGTAGGGATAAGATCCCTTTTTATTTTCAGCCAAATATAGTTTTTTTTCGATTTTGAGAATTTGAACTGAATTGTGTAAATTTGACTTGTACCATATAATGAGTCCTCCTGAGTCTCTGCCTTGACTTAGATCATTTCTGGGAAGGGGCAATAATCTCTCTGTAGTAGGGAGGGCAGTGTGTGGGTACATCACCTCTACATCATGTTTCTGATAGGATTATGATGTCATTATTAATTATAGGTTTTGCTCTTCAGACCAAAGACTGAGGAGTAAAGTCCATGAATATTCCAATAGCTTATTTTAAAAGAACTCATTAAAATTCTCAACAGAAGATGAAATAAAATAAAACAAACACAGAAATAACTTTTACGCAGGTAACCTTGAAGAACCTATTAGAGTGAAATATATTCATATTCATTACATTAATTATCTAATGCATGAAATATTTTCTTATTAAATTAGTATTTGTTTTATTTGAAAAATGGTGAATTGTAAAATAGTAAATATATATATTTAAAATAAATAAATATGTGAAAAAAAAGAAAAATTGAGATTGAACCACACTATGTTAATATAAGAATCTCTCTCTCTCTCTCTCTCTCTCTTTCTCTCTCTCTTACAGACACACACACACACACACACACACACACACACACACACACACACACACACAATGTACCTCTGCAGTATTTTGGAGGCCTGCTCCATGGTGACCTCCACTCCAAGCTTGTGCAGTGAGTGTTGGATCTCCCCCACATCAATTCGACCTATAAAACAGAACAGAATGTGTTTTAATCGTTATAAGCAGTGGCCTTTATTCAGTCCATAGAAAGATGATAATCAGTGTATTCAGTGTAAGTAGCAAGAAGTGGCAGAGAACTAGAGTGTGTGTGTGTGTGTGTGTGTGTGTGTGTGTGTGTGTGTACACGTGTATTATGTGGATGTTTGTTATGCCCACACCATCATTGTTGCGGTCAAGGTTGTGGAACATGAGCCACAGTCTCTTCTCATGAGCACGCAGGTACTGGGAGAACTCCTGGAAGTCCAGCAAACCATCATGGTTGATGTCACTCTCCAGGACTATCTGTGGGTGCAGAGGGAGACTGTCAGTCATTCAGGAGGGAGTAGAGGGGTAAAGATTAAATGAAGTGGGTAGAGATAGTGCCGAGGGCGTGTTGCTAATGGAGACAGCACGGAAGTAACAGGGGTCAGGGGGTGTAGAGAGTGCAACACAAGTGCGGAGAGAGCAGGACAGGATGTAAGGCACTGTGCTCTCTGTGACAGTCAATATGTAAACAACAGCTTACCTGACTCCAAACATAATTTCTCCTCTCTTGATTAGGACAGAGAGAGAAAAAGAGAGAAAAAGAATGCAAGATCCGCTCTTCTACACAGAAGGGTGGAAAAACAAACACATTTAACTTTTTCTGGTTTCTGCTCCTTATTTACAGCTTTCTGTAAATAAGAAATTTAAAAAAAAAAAAAAAAGTATTTTTGTATTCTATATTGTTATTATCTCCTCTTTCTCTCATTGCCTGTCTTTCTGTAATTTTGTAATGTACTGGGACACTTGAGATCGTGCACCCAAAATAAGCATACTTACTTACATATACTGTATATATATATATATATATATATATATGTGTGTGTGTGTGTGTGTGTGTGTGTGTGTGTGTGTGTGTATGTATCCCCAAAATTATTGGTACCCTTTTATTAAAATAATACACCGTTCACCCTGAACAGTGTTGAAATTAACAGATATTTTATTATAAATGCATGTCTATGTTTGGTTTGCAGTGGAACAAAACAAAAAAGTTGTGAAAATAACTGAATTCATGCTTATTCTACAAAGACATTCTAAAATAGCCTGGACAAAATTATTGGTACCCTTTAGAAGTTGAAAGAAATAATGGATTTGTAGTGATACTTTAAGCAGACTATTGTGTTTTAATTAGTATCACAGCTGTTTTCAATCTTATAATCACTCATGCAGCCAGTTTAAAAGGAGAAAATTACTCACTACACTACTCACAACATGGAAAACAGACAGAAAACTAGAGAGTGGTCTGAAGACTTCAGAAAAAAGGTAATAGCCAAGCATGGTCAACGTTAAGGTTACAAGACCATCTTCAAAGAGCTTGATGTTCCTGTGACCACTGTGGCCAATATTATTAAGAAGTTTAAGGCCCATGGAACTGTAGCCAACATCTCTGGACGTGGTTGATCAAAGTTCAAGGTACAATAGTTTCAAGTTACGCCATCTGTCACTGTCTGAATGAAAATGGGCTCCATGGTAGAAGACCCAGGAAAACCCCAAAAAAGCCAGACTGGACTTTTCCAAAATGCATGTTGACAAGCCACAGTCCTTCTGGGAGAATGTGCTTTGGACAGATGAAACAAAATTAGAGCCTTTTGGTAAATCACACCAACCTTATGTTTACAGAAGAAAAAATGAAGCTTTCAAAGAAAAGAACATCAAGCCCACTGTGAAACATGGAGGAGGCTCAGTGATGTTTTGGGGTTGCTTTGCTGCCTCAGGCACTGGGAGGCTTAAATCTGTGCAGGGCACAATGAAATCAGAAGACTATCAAGGCATTTTGGAGTGAAACATACAGCCCAGTGTCAGAAAGCTGTGTCTTAGTCGCAGGTCATGGGTCTTCCAGCAGGATAATGACCCCAAACATACATCAAAAAGCACCCAAGAGTGGATGAGAAGAAAACGTTGGAGCATTCTAAAGTGTCCTGCTATGAGTCCTGATCTGAATCCCATTGACCATCTGTGGAAAGAGCTGAAGAGCTTTTGTGAAAGCTGGTGAAAGTTGAGCACACAAGTTATTGGGTTTTGTTGCAGATCCTGAAATTTTGTAAACGATTTCCTAACATTGTGAAATAGACATTTTTGAAAAAGTATATCCCATAATTATGTAGTGTTATGTTTTAATTATCACATTCCTGTATATTTCTTGTTTTCAGTTCATTAAAATTCTGTCACATGTATTATATCATTTGTGCCTGTAATCAACACATTTTAATATATTTTAAGGGACCTCTTGAGCTTCTCAACTCTCAGATGTATGAAAATGTTCTGTGGTTGGAGCTCAGTGCTAGGAAATACTAAGCACCTTTGAACATAAGAGCCCTCAAAAGTCAAAGGAATGCTTTTGGCTAATTATCTGTATGCCACTCTGTATGTGTTTGTGCTTGTAAACTTGTGAGAACCAGCAGAGTTTTAGACCTTGTTAGTGAGGACATTCTCGTAAAGTGAATTAAGTTTAGCTGGTGCTCACTTTTTCATGGTGTCCATGTAAAATCAGCCTTTTATGACTGTAATATTCATTAACAAGTCAGAATAACAGGAGTTTTTCCCAGTCTCCCAGTTCTGCTTTCATTTCTGCTATAAGAGGCATCCTCATAACCATTCAAATAACTGTCTGCTTTGGAATATGCAGATATAAGTAGATCATAGAAAGGATGTGACAGCCAGACTGACAAATCAGTTGTCAGCCAAGGTCAGCAGTGTTAGGTTTGTGTTACACTTAGACTGTTAAAATATTTATCCACAAAGGGTTAGATTCCTCTGCAAACTGGGGCAGGTTGTCTTAATATGGTGTTATAACCAGGCCACACAAATTAGTATTTGACCTGTAAGAGATTGATTAATGACATGAAATGACAGTCTCACCCAAAGGACTTGACTACACTGTTTTATGGTACTATTACTATTTAAAGGCAGTAAAATGGTTTATCTTCTGTAGTCTGTAGAAGGGTCCTAAACATTGTTCCAAATACCATAGTACAGATGATATTAAATAGTGCTGTATGTACTGATTTTTGGGTGCATTTTGGCTAATAACATGATATATAAGATAAGAATGATATATGATTATTATTAATCAGAAAGTAAAGTTCATTGCTATATTGTATCAGCAGGTAATGATACTTTTGCCCAATGTCAGGGTCCTGGTATTGTGCATGCTGGCTCACTTTCACACTGTCATGGCTTACTGGGTCACTTGAATGGAACGGAGGTGTTGTTAATGTTATTAGTAACACCTGTGCTTTTCCTACTATGACAAGTTAAAATGGCTGCTGTGAAGAAGGTCTTCTGGGATACATCTCAAAACTTTTTTGACTTTTCAAAACAATGTCAGAGCTATGACCTAAAAATGTATATTTACTAAGTCTTTTTTTAAGTAAAAGTTTGACTCACTAAACCAAAATTATGAGATAAGTCAAAATTATAAGAGATATAAAGTCACAATTTTGACTTTGTACCTCATAATTTTGATTTACCATGAGTATTTTAATTTTTATTTTCCTAATATTTTTTTCCCTGGCAGAAATGGGCTTCCATACAGTGTGCACTGGGGCAACATCTCAGCCACTCTGTGGAGACAAACTGAAAACTTCAAGCCATGTTTTGAAAAACTGAAACTTGGTTTGAAAGCTTGAAGAATTGAAAAACTGTAATGGAACTTTTTTTTCCTTCAGTCTCTGTACAAAAATCCTGTGGAAGTTAGTGGCTGCCATGGTTGTAATGGAGAAAACAATCATGTAACCCCACACACTGCTTTCAGAACCCATACTTTATTGAACAGCACTGAGGGGATGTATTGAAAAAGTCTTTTAATGTAATTAGGAAGGTTCAGTGAGTGAAGAATGGATTTTTGTGTTTCCTTTCCTATATGTCTTTTAGCCTAGGAACACAGGAGCATTCTTTCTGAAAAGAAAGCAGATTTTGCCATCCTCAAACTCCTTGCTCCAGGCTTTCACAACTCACACCTCCCACATTCCCGACTGACTGATTCCTGTCCATCCCCTCTTAACAAACAGATTTGGATTTGATAATATTATACGCATATGCTTTGTATTATTGATACAGAACCAGCTAAACATATCTTCATTCAGCATATTCATACAAAAGGTGAATATATTTACAAAAAAAGATTTATTAATAAGACTTATGATTACGCAAGAAATCAGTTTTTAATGTTTGGAAGAAATTCCTAAAAATGAATGAAGACCAAACATGCAAATTACTTCTAAAGGTTCTTGCTAAATAATAGCTACGTTCATATTGTAATATCATAAAAAGTGTCTGTCTCTATGATCCCAAGACAAACTTTATCTTTCTGTTTTTAGGTCTTATGTTGCCTGTCTGTGATTCCACGTCAAGATTTTATTGAGCAATGACCATTGCAAATGGACAGATTCCACAAATGATACAAGTCAAAACACTAGCTGCCTTTAAATTGAACTAGCTGTATGTTTTTCAAATGGAAAGCAGAGATTTGGCATTCAGGTAGATAAACTTGTGAGAACATTGTTGCTGAGCATCCAACAACAAAGATGATGTCATCTTGCTCTATTTAGGAACTGTTTACAATTTGTACCACTTTAATGAGCAACCAACTGAAGTTGGCATTTTAAAAATGGCAGAGTTGTTAATATGGACTCTCCAGGCAACAAGCAACTTCATTAGATGGTAGCTAACTTGCCAAGAGCACATGGTCCTCCCTTTGGTGGAGAGAAAATTCAAAGAAATTGTTTGGCCAGTATTTATTCAATTTTTTAGATCATATTTAAACCATGTGTGTAAAGCTCTCTTAAATTCAAGAAACCTTAAACACAGTACTGTAAAATTTAAATCTAAAAGCCAGACTGCAACATCATGCAGTACATTTTACAGTAAAACATACTGCACATAGAAGACAAATAACTGTTATTTCTTTTCAGTGTAGGATACTTCAGTGACACAAAAAGCCAAACTTTCGCCACTAGGGAGATATAATCTGATATGAGGCTAATGAACATATGGAATAGATTAAAAAGCCAGGGGCCCCTCCCCTCTCTCATCCTTCATACAGTATTTAGGCTACAAAGAGTAGCCTAGGCCACTGGTTCTCAGACTTTTTCACATGAAGGACCCCTAAACTCACACAAATTAGACCACAGACCCTCATTTGATAAGATTTTGTCTCAGGGTCCCCCATCTGATAGGATTTTTGCTTTTAGATGTTTTATTACAGACAGTGTATGAAACCCATGACCAAAATGGTTATACATTCAGTCATTGTGTTATTTATGGATGGAATTATAGTGAAAATAAATTATTCCCCATTTTGCTGGGGACCCCCCTGGAATCCCCTCAAGGACCCCTGGGGGTCCCCACACCCCACTTTGAGAACCACTGGCTTAGGCTGCAGGTTAAATTGAGATGAATGGATTTAATGGATATTTAGTTTTATAGTGTTCTGCAACATTTCCACTTCTTGCATTTATGAAAAAATAATGATAGTTTATATGTTTCCATAGTTATAGTTCAGTATTCATTTGCCACTTCATCCCTGCAT
The DNA here is from genome assembly GCF_963924715.1 of Thunnus thynnus. Classification (NCBI taxonomy): domain Eukaryota; kingdom Metazoa; phylum Chordata; class Actinopteri; order Scombriformes; family Scombridae; genus Thunnus; species Thunnus thynnus. Next base: position 28,485,028 of record NC_089533.1, read on the forward strand.
GTCTCTTTACTGTTATGCCAATAAAGCAGATTTGAATGGGACAGAGTAGGCTTGAGGTTGTGTAGAAGCAAGTGCTGTGTGCATGTGCACCTTTCCCAGTAACAGCCACTGGCTCCTGGGATAAGTACAGCGGTCGTTGCCTCACCTCCTCTGCCTCTCCCTGGTGTAAACCACGAGCTGCCAGCCCGGTCCTCAGTTCACTGATGTCCACCCTGCCATCTTTATTCAGGTCCAGCTGCTCGAACAGCTCCGCATATCTTTTCTCTCTATCGGGGTCCAGAGACCTTCCGCTCTCTCCGTTTTCCTCGTTTCCTCCGCGGCGAGTCTGGGCGCAGAACCGCTCCTTGTCTTCGCCCATGTGAAAGAGGGAAAGCCGGTTTTCGCTACTGGTCGACTGTTTATTTCACAGCCGAGCATAACACTGTCAGAACCGTAATGAGTGCGAGGTTTGTTCTTGTCTCCAGAGCGGACCGCTAGCCTACCTCACACCATAACGGGAGCACAGCTAAATGGAAGAAATATTCTACTGAGAAACGTCCCTCCCGGATAGATGGATGGATGGATGGATGGAAGTGGTTTAGACGAGCTCACGTGAGATTAATCCCCGTGTCAGTTACATACTGTGTCACATCGGCACGCGTAAATCCATAAACTCAGTCAGATGAATTAAAGTTTCCGTCACAGGAGGAGCTCGCGCATGAAGCAGCCCAGCGCAGTTTTACCGCAGCGTATGTCTGTGTGCGCGCGAAGAGCCTAATATTACCGCTACCAGTTTATACCAGGGTCGTTGTATTTTAAGCTATCTGAAATGTCAAAAATCTCAAATCAACACCAAGAGGAAATGACAAAAATACTAATACCTCCACATATTAATCCACCCTCTCTGACGCCGCGCGGCTCTACTGCATCACTCGATGCGTATGGGATCTTCAGCGCGCGCGCGCTCACAGCAATTCGCACGCGACAATCCAGCTCAGGGATGACGATGAAGAAGAGGTCTAATGCTGAGTTTAAAGAATGTAGCCTAACAATGGAGACGTGAAATTTAATTGTTTGACCCAATCAATTAGCATCTACAATAATTGTGAGTTGAGGAGTGAGTCCAGAAATCCAATGTCAATCAAAAATGTCAAAAAACGTTATTGAGCCAATAATGTTTTTACATTTTTATTTTTATTTTTTTGTGAATTTGTGGGTTTAAGCAACCTGAGGAGAATTTACATTCTACAATTAAAAGATCACACAAATGGTTGTTATGTTAAATAAATAAGCCTAAATTAAATATGAAAAATCCAAGTGATTAAGAGAGAGAGACCTTCCTATTTGATTTCTTTTTGATAAAAGTAGATGTTTAGTTTTAAATTAAAATTGAATTTTCTCCCACCATTGATGCCTCAATAATAATCCAAGAACAAAATATATATAACAATGTATGAAAGAGGTTATTCTGCAAATGAGCACTTACTTTTAACATTATGTACATTTTGCTTACTTCTGTACTTTTACTTCAGTACACTTTTGTACATAGTAGTGCATACATCACCATAGTATAGTAAATGGCTCCAACCAGTACTTTGTGACAGATCTGAATACTTTATGCACCACAGATGTTGAGGTTGGTGCTCCTGTAGATCACAGTATGGAGTCAAAGTAAAATGAACCATCGATAGCTTATTGGCTATTAATAGCAGTAATAATGGGGATTGTGCACTGTGACGCGCAGCACAGGACAGTGAAGTGCTTAGTCAGCACCCACAGGATAGGACAGACAGAGAGAGAGAGAGGGAGAGAGATTAAAACGGTCAGTGTTTCACACAGATCTTTATTGAAGTATCATGGACTTCAGTTAAATATTTAGCTGACACACTTAACTAGAGATGACATACTAAGATTAAATTCCAGAGCGATCACTAAGGGGTAGGGGGTCTTCATGTGAGTCAGCTCATTGGCTTTTGTCCAACTCATTTCTGTGCTACCATAAAATTGCCAAGAAATGTACTTATTGTTCTGTGAGTGCAAACTCATAGTATGCAAAAGTTCTCATGCAGTTCAGAAATGTAATGCGGGATCTTAATGAAAAATTTGAAGACAGTAGCAAAAAATTGCTTACTAGACTTACTGAAGCAATTCAGTTTCTGATAATGCTGGACAACCTGAGAGTCTTAAACTGCTCTGTCTCTGTTCCTTTGTTGGAGTTCACTTGCACATACAGAGTAGGCTAATGTGACATGCTGTCCAACGATTAATAGTATATATACACAGTTACCACTTTATTTACCACTCTAATGCCAACCGCCCCATGGCCCCAGAACTCAAGGGCCCCCAAAACTCCAAGCTCAATGAATATCAGTTTTTTTTGTGCAATTTTAAGTTTTTTTTGTTTGTTTGTTTGGAAGTACCCACCAAGAAACTGAGATGATAGGATCATAACATAGCATCATGCTTTGTTACCTAATCATGTGGTCTTTTCTTATTTCCTTACCAAGCTTAGCCTAAATGTTGCATATTCAAAGCCTATAGCCTATTTATGTCTTTAACCTAAAAACCACAAATCAAATCTGGAAAACAAGACCTAGCATATGTTGTTTTTGTGTATATGTTGTTTACACAAAAGAAAACACCAATGAACATGAAACTATTTCTATATGGACAACCTTTAGAGTGAGTGCCAGAATTCAATTTTTTATTTAAGGTTATAGTTTGATGAAAAGAACACATTAAATTCTCATATAAAGCACATAGAAACAAAATGTAAGAAGGTTTATGACTGGGGGGCTGATAAACAATCACTGTTAAACATATACCAGACGGTAATAAGATCCACTATTGATTATGGATGTATAGTGTATGGAAAAGCAGTTAAACAAACAGGATTCAGAACAGAGCAGTAAGACTGTGTTTAGGGGCTATGAGAACAACTTCAATAAACACTCTGTATGTAGAAGCTGGTGAGTTGCCATTACATCTTAGACAAGAGAATCTATCATTAGCATATTGGGCTCGACTAAAAGGGTGTGAAAAGGAACACAACACCACTGAGGTTTTAAGTGAATGTTGGGAGTATACCAGGTTTAATGACAGAGGTTGTGTATAGAATATAGCTAAAGTTGTAGAAAAGATGGATCTGAAAGGGTTAAACTACAGAAATTTTTTACAATCATTTTTGGCCTTCAGTGCAGATACAGCCATTAAAAAGTAATTTGTCCAGATTCCGCAACAGCCTCCAGGGGTTTGGCATCAAGGCAAACAGTCAGAAAAGAACTAATGGTTGAAATACACATTATGCTGTTAATAGTACAAAAGATGCAGTTTTGTTGGGTCCCTGCTCGTACGTCTGTTAAAGGAAAACAAGCAGATAAATTGGCAAAAAAGGCTCCTAAAGTATATGACAACAAAGTGATTAAAGTAGCTTAAATCTTTAATCAGAACAGCCATAATTAATGTCTGGTGGAAGGAATGGGATACAGACAATAAAGGGAGACATTATCATAGGATACAGACGTCTGTTCATGTCAAACAGCTGAAAAGGAGGATGTCATAATTGAGAAAGGAGGTGGAGGTTTGGGCATGCAGGTTTAATTCCACATTATCTGTGTAAGTGGCGTAACATTCTGGAAGATGTAGAACATATTATTATGCACTGTTGTAAATTAACTACAGAGAGGGAGACACTGAGATCTACAGTACATGAGGCAGGAATTGAGTTTAAAACCATTACTGAATACAGGTCAAGACTTCAGGGGAATCAGAAGGGGGTTGATAGGCTGTATAATGCAGACAGGAATAGGAAATAGTTTTCTTTTTCTTTTCTATTGACCAATCAGTATTCAGACGATTTCATGTCATGAATCTACATACAGTAGGTGGCAGTGTGCTCCCTTGACGTTGGTTTGCGATCCGCCAATAAACACAAAGAAAAAGAAGAAGCCCTGTAGACAACTCAGTCAGAAGCTCAGTTGCTGCACTGTGCCGCACACCGCTGTCTTTATGTTGTACCCTTCTCCTAACCATAACAACACAGAATTCAGAATAAAATAAGATGCCTTTGCCTGTGCAAGTCTTTAACTTTCAGGTAAGTCTTAGCTATTACTGTTTTTGTCATTTCTGACTAGCAAAGGTCGCTGATGTATTTTCGGTACCGGTGGAGTAATGTTATACACGTTTACCTAAACTTAGCTGCAGTTCAGTCATGGTTAAATATCACAATTTAAAACCGCATAGATATCACTTGTTTATTTTTGTACTAGGCATATGGATACTTTACTAAACAACATATTGTTGGATTAAAACGTTGGAATTCGTTGACATTTTTTGCTGAAGGTAACTTACTGACCTCCTCTACAGTGCATCTTCGTCAGCTAGTAACCCAACGACTGACCTGTTTATTGATATAATATCTGCTTTGTGCATTGGATTATGCCGAATTAATGAATGACCCTCTAAATGTTATAAAATCTTGTTAATGCATGTATGTTTGCCAGTAAAGCCAAACCATTTGAAACTGTTAAATTTTTTTATTGGAGTGTTGAACAGAAGGCTAATAAACTGATCTAAGGCCTCATTGGCTAACAACATTAACAACAGTAGTAATGTTGTTACGGTACACTAGCAAAACAAGTGACGCTAATAGCTAGCAGTTACAGAGGTACTGGCATTTTACGTTTGATTCTTCATCCAAGGCAACATATAAGGTAGACTGAGAAACAATCTGTTTCATGGTAGCCTGTAGCTAACGATAGTTAGCTTTGCCAGGCTAACTTCCTGTTATTAGCAGTGCGTCACATTAGCTTCGCAGCAGCTATCGTTATCTTAGGTATACGTTAACGCTCGCAAACTAACTAACTTTACTTTGCCAGGTCCAATTGGACAGTTTTAAAGCATTATGGTTGTTTTTGTCTTCCAAGAATTAGCGTTATTTCAAACTCATGAACCTATGTCTGAATGTATCCCTTCTACTTCATCACCCTGTTTCTACTTTATTGAAAAGCCCATGTAAAGATACGACTCCGTTCAAAACTCTAGCATGGCCATGTTGCCTTGTTTATCGCCATACAGCCAGTTTAGAACAAGGCTGTAGATAAATAATATTTGTTCACTGTTTTCCAAACTGATTCCCACGTCTCCATGTATTGGAGGGTGTCTATTGGACGTTACATTCACCAACATCCGAGATAAACAATGTAAACCGTCTTAGCTGTTTTATAATTGCAATTACATGAATTTATCATCAAATAATGAAAACCCATATCTGATACTGTGTCTCCCGCTGTGCCATGCATAATATTTAATAGTTCATACTATGGACAGCTCCTGGTTCTGAATGTTTGTTGAGGTTAATAAGGCAGCATCACCACAAACAGAAGTTCAGCCTGATGTTTCTGTAACTCTGCTGCAAGAATGGGCTTCACCACGCCTTATTTTGTGGTTGTTAGTCACTGGTTGACTGATTTGCTCATTGGAAATAATCCTTCTCTTAATGCTGACTAAATATGTGACACCTTTTTCTTACAATATTATTATTTTTTTTAGTTTTGTCTTCCTGTTATTCAGCTGTGATGTGGATTGTGTCTTGCATTGTAATGACTGCTGAACTCTGCCTGGTGCATTTCTCTCAGGGGTCTGTGGAGCCCATGCAGATTGATGCTGACCCACAGGAAGACCAGCAGAATGCTCCAGACACCAACTACATAGTGGAGAACCCAACACTGGTATTGACCTGATGAACCTTTAAATACACACTAACCCTAACCCTTGTTGGTGGCACACAGTTTTAACTGCTTGCTCAAAGACAAGAATTATTTGCATGATACCTCAGTGGCAGTGATGTAAAGCACTGTTGTTGAGGGATTCAAGAGTCTCTTCACTTTCTACTAAATAGCCTACATGTAAGCATTGGTAAATTTATCTCATTTGTCGGCAGAATATATATCACACCCTGACAGACTTTGCACCTTTTCCCTTACCTTTTCACCATCAGTCCCAAAAGCCAGTATGCTGACCTGAGACCCGCAGCAGTAAAATGAGACCCTCCCAGACCTGATTAGACTGAGTAGAATGTTCACTCATGTTTCACCTCTCCCTCCCTGTGTGTAGGACCTGGAGCAGTATGCGACCAGCTACAGTGGATTAATGCGTATCGAGAGACTTCAGTTCATTGCTGAGCATTGCCCTCAGCTCCGAGTGGAAGCCCTAAAGATGGCCCTCACCTTCGTCCAGAGGACCTTCAATGTTGACACTTATGAAGAGATCCACCGTAAACTCACAGAGGCTACACGGTATTACAGTGATCTTCTGGCATCAGGGCGCTGCTTTTAGACCCTTTTGAAAGAGTGCAACCCTGATTATATATTGATATCGACTCATATGAAAACAATACCAATGTGATCAAGTTTTTCACTATATCACCCAGCCATAGCACAGCTCAATGTAAACAATTAAATCTTGAAACAAGTACAAATGTAAACTGCTCTTAACATACTAAAAGAGACCACCTGGGGGAGCCACAGTACACTGCACCACAATCTGATGGCAAATCATTGTTTTTTACTCTTACAAATACATTTGTCAGCATTTAAATAAACAGTTATTTTTTTAATCTACAGGGAAGTGCAGGGTGTGCCAGACACAGTACCCGAAGGCGGGGTTGTTCCTCCTCCTCTGGACTCAGCCTGGGCCGAGTCCACCAGGAAAAAGGCTCTGCTCAAACTGGAGAAACTGGACACTGATCTCAAGAACTACAAGGGAAACTCCATTAAAGAAAGCATCAGGTATGATGGCAGAAGGAATGATTGCAGGAATTTATTAGTTTCACTGCTGTCACATAAAAAAGCCTAGAGAACTTAATTTTGTGTCTAAAATTTAGTGAAATTAGTCAATGGTAACGGGATACAGCCATTGCCAATCTACAGCCAAGATTTTGGGTTAAATAGAGCAAAATGGAGTTAAATATAACAAATGACCACTTAACACCACACAGGCACTGAGTGTGCAATAATAATAACATCAGCTGTAAAGTAGTGGGGTAGAATGACAATGGTAAAATATTATATTTCATGGTTCATGGTAGTGTAGATCATGTTTAGTTTTGCCAGCTTGGTTATTAGAAAGTACTCGAACTGACTGATTACCAGTCATTCCTTGTGTTTACCACCTCTTTATCTTCCTCTCACCTTCCTTCCTTTCTGTCCCTCCTCCCTAGGAGAGGCCATGATGACTTGGGGGACCATTACCTGGACTGTGGTGACCTCAGTAACGCCCTCAAGTGCTACTCCCGAGCCAGAGACTACTGCACCAGTGCTAAACATGTCATCAACATGTGTCTGAATGTCATCAAGGTAGAGCAGGATGGAGCCATAATGCTCTGCTGCAGTCATGTCACATGACAGTATAAAATATATAACATGTTAACAACAACTAGCGGTTAGAGTTGGGAATGTTTATGCTTCACTGGTTTCCTGAAACATGTATGTACTGCCTTTTTGTGCATCTCATAAGTTAGGAGTATTAAGCTCTTAAAACCAGAGAGAAAGCAGAACAGTCATCTCTACGGTTTGTGTCACATGACATGAAAAGTAGCTTGGGGTAGAAACGAGTGAGAGAGGTTTCAACTATTTGACTTTTATATGAAGGAGTAAATTCTCTCCTCTGTGTCTACAGGTTAGTGTTTACCTCCAGAACTGGTCCCATGTACTGAGCTATGTCAACAAGGCAGAATCCACGCCAGAGATAGCAGAGGTGAGTACCACCATCTCACACTTTAAACTCATACTCTCAACAGTGCTCAGGTTGATTTTATGGTTGCTCAGAGATGGTGTTGTCCAACCACGTTGGAAATAAAATGTGGGGTCCACCTTCCAACAAGCATGTCTGAAGGAGTATACAACCAACTTTAAATATGCTGTGTGTAACTTGACTTGTACACAGAGAAGTTCATTTGTAGGGATGAATATGGTTGCCATTAACAGTAAGGTCATAAGTGTGTCTTAAATAAGGGGGCGCACAGATCATCATTAGCACTGCCTGAAAGAACACAGTCCTCTCTTTTAATGCGAACAGGGCCAGAGCGTTGATGCAGTGCCACCGCAGAGAGCTCAGCAAAACACTGCAGTGGTCATCCAGCAAAAAAGTTGAACCATGCTCAACTTTTGCACTGTGTTTTTGCATCTGATAAACCTTTAAATGCACTAATCTGTAGCACTGTATATTGTATGTATTAATCTGGACTTCCTGAATTTTATTTCATTGTCTGACAGATACTTTAAACAACATGCCCCCACCAACGTAGCCCCTTGCTCTGTTTCAATGCAGGGCTGATTTAGACAGAAAACAATCCATGCAAGTGTTTTTGGAAACAAGGTGGAGTTTGATTTCTAGCCTTAAAGAATCTGCTTTTTAGTCAGTGCCATATCCATCATCAGTGTTGTTTCATTAAAACATCCAAAATGGCCCGAAAGCACCAACATTTTGGTGACAGATACAGTACTACAAACTGCAGTGACAGTATCTTTCTAACTGTTGTTTCTGAGATGAGAAATGCCTTCAGTTGATGCTGTTTTCTGTTTGTTTCTGTGCAGCAAAGAGGAGAGCGAGATAGCCAAAATCAAGCAGTCCTCACCAAATTAAAGTGTGCTGCAGGTAAGACAATGTTACCACCTGACTTCATGTCCTCTCCTAGTATGGATAAATATGAACTGATGGAATGACTTGTAGTGTCATATGAAAAAAAGTGGTTGATATTATGCATGTGTAGCTAACAAGTCTTCACTTGTTTATTGGTGTTTCAGGCCTGGCAGAGTTGGCCTCTCGCAAATACAAACCAGCTGCCAAGTGCTTCCTGCAGGCCTCCTTTGACCACTGTGACTGTCCAGAGGTGAGGTGATGTCAGCCAGTGGTGCCAGTTTTTTCGTTACTGGATGCTTTGCTCAATGAGTAGATTGATGTTTGTGCACTAACAAACAAATCAATGGCAAAATATATATTCAGATACATTATCACCAAAGGACATACACTTCAAAAGCAATAGAGCGCCCTCACAGTTCAGTGCACTCTATTGCTTTTGAAATAGAGCACTCAACTCAGTCTAACTTAAAGAATCAACATTTTAGCAAATACCATGTCCACCATAAGTTTGTTCCATCAGAACATCCAATAAAAGAGAGTGCATCAAATTTAAAAATGAGAAAATTGAGGAGTTAATTGTGATGACAGTGACTACAAATAATTATTCCTCACCTCTTGTGAACTTTAGTAACGCTAAACTCAATGGGATAGGCTGTTTGTATGTGTATTTAAGGATTTAATTTACAATTATATTGTAATCATACTGTAGACATATACAGGGCCAGGGCCTGTATTTGCACACACTGGTAGAGGAATAACTTAAAACTAGTTTAGAATTGTTCCAGATAGGTTTATCCATTTCCACAGTCATGTGTGTGATAATTTACCAGCAGCTTTTGACACCAGAAGGGCTCTGAAGGCCCAGATAGCTATACGTATAATAAATGTTGAAGAATGAAATGCCTCAACACAGAAAATGCACACTTTTTTTGCATAGATATAAATAGATCATATAAATAAATAACATAGTAGAAGGGGGGCAGTGTTCCCATTAGCTCACCATCAGCTCCAGTCAGCTGCTCGAAGCCAAGAAAGTGTTGTGATTATCATCAAATCTCTTGCAGCCTTTAGTGGTTGTGAATAAAACTCAAAACATGGGATAATAAAACTCTTTGAAAGCCAGGCTGATATTACTGACAAAAACCTAATGAGGTGTGTGTGTCTGTGTGTCTGTGTGTCTGTGTCTGTGTGTCTGCAGCTTCTGTCACCCAGTAATGTAGCAGTGTACGGAGGCTTGTGTGCATTGGCCACATTTGACAGACAGGAGCTCCAACGCAACGTCATCTCCAGCAGGTAGGCGCTAGCAGTTTAGCACATGCAAACTGTGCTTTGTACATTTAATGAACGGAAATCTGAAATCTTTTTTTCTGTCCTCAGCTCCTTTAAGTTATTTCTGGAGTTGGAACCTCAGATCCGTGACATCATCTTCAAGTTCTACGAGTCAAAGTACGCGTCTTGCCTCAAGCTTCTGGATGAAATGAAGGTGAAAGCAGACACTATACACTGTAAAGTCGTGATGAAGTAACTCAGTCAAAGCTCAGCAGTTTGAGACTGTACAGAGGTTATGTCAGCAGACACATGGCAGTATATTATGTGATCATTTTGAGTGTGTTTTGGGATGAGTAACTACTGTGGTGTCTCCTCCAGGATAACCTCCTGTTGGACATGTACCTGGCCCCGCACGTCAAGACACTGTACAGCCAGATCAGGAACAGAGCCCTCATCCAGGTGACTCACACACTGTGGATACTTTCTTTTCTTTCTTTCTTTTTACATGTGAGCATGTGCAGGACAAAGTGGCTGGATGAAA